>NC_048267.2:8181818-8484848 GCF_005286985.2 Setaria viridis | reverse complement strand
TGGAATCCATTGAAGAGAGAGAAAATTTAACACAACTACCGCTGAATTTTTTTTTATAAAAAAACAATCCAGAGATCGGAGAGTTGCAAGTGAAGATGAAAAAGGAGACAAACAAGTTGAAGGGGAAAAGAAAAGGACAATAGAACATGAGGGTTGTCTCACTCTGAATGTGGAGTACTTCGTAAACCATTTTAGTTTTTGCCCTAAGTTAAATTTCTCTAGTGTTAACCAAACTCATAGAAAAATGCATCAGCTCTACAATATAAAATTATTTTCAGTAAATCTACCATTAAAAATGTCTCATTAGTATATCTAATTGGTGCTGTAAATGTTAATATGCTAGTCAAAGATGGAGAAATTCGATTTGGAACAAAATTAAAATGACCAAATCTCATCATCATGGCAGATGGAGTGCAAAGAAACACCCCGTGCACCGCATCTTGGAGCTCGATCGAGTAGCAGGGGAGCAACACCGGCGCTCATCATTTTGGGCCTTTATCGGGCTGGACCGCGACGACGGACGGAGCAGGTTTATGAAACGGAAAAAAGGCAATACAGTCCATCGTATAAGCAGCAGCATCCATCACCACACGAGTCAGTGGAAAAACTACTAATTGCAGATGACGAGTCATCATCGCCAACAAAGTTTTTAGGCAAAGGAATTGAACAAAATTCCAGCAGAACGGCCAGCAGGCAAACATTGCCAGCACTACTAACCCGCACAAGTGTCCAACTGGCCATCACAACTGCGGTTCTGTTTCTTGCCGAGGAAAACGTCAATGAGGACAGTCTTAGGGGGTATTTGATACTCTGGTAAACTTTAGCAGATATTAATTAGGAATATTAAACATAGTCTAATTACAAAACTAATTGCACAGATGGAGTCTCATTCGCGAGACGAATCTATTAAGCCTAATTAGTTCATAATTTGACAATGTGATGCTACAGTAGCTATTTGCTAATGATGGATTAATTAGCCTTAATAGATTTGTCTCGCGAATTAGACTCCATTTGTGCAATTAGTTTTATAATTAGCTCATGTTTAGTTCTCTAATTAGCATCCGAACATCCGATATGACCCTGCTAAAGTTTAGCACATGATATCCAAACACCCCTAGGCTACAGCGACGCCTTAACAATCTCCACGCCCTGCAAAACACACGTAAAATGGATGAGTAAGCAAACAGTGCTTCAGGACAAAGAGCCGGCGATCGATGAAGTGATGATGATGCATAAAATGATGCTGGAGATGGTGGACATGGGCGTCACGGTGAGGTCGTCCCTCACCACCCCCTCCTGAACAAACCCTTTGGCTGCTCCCGTGGAGGCCTTTGTTCGTATGGTGCCCGGAGCTGTCAGCATCCGAAGAACAAACTTGGGTTGGGTCGAATCCGATCCGGCTTGGCGGCTTGTGCCTGTCTTTGTGGACGCCGGCGCTGCGACCCTCGCGAGCGGCGCCGACCGGCGCGTCCACCTCCTGCGCGGCTCCGCCTGCGGCATCGCGGCCTCGGAGCTCGCCGACGGCCGCGGTGTTATTCTTGCGATCGACGCGGTCTCCAGGTCTGGGGACGCCCCGGACGATCCAGCTGCACCTTGCCGCGGCCAATGTGCCCGCCTGCCCGGGCCACCTGGGTTCGTTCATGGCGCTGAGCCTGTTCACGGCGCGCACGCTCTGGCGTCTTGGAGCTTGGTGAGAGCGAGCCGCAGCTCCAGGCCATCGATGCAGGTCTCACGCCGCGAGATCGCTATCTGCACGACGGCCTGCTGCTAGGGGATGTTCTTCCGGCACGCCGACGAGGTAGTTGCGGAGGCCAGATCAGATCATGTGGGTCCGAGGCCCACGGCCAGCAAGGTTCTCGTTGACCAAAAAGCTGACCATGAAACGATGGGCTGGATTTCTTAGAGTGGCATTTGGCCCAAGGGAAAGAGAACGAGGGCGCGTCCGGGCGAGCGCCGGCGGCCGCAGGGGCGGGTGGCGCCGCCTTGGTGCACGCATCAACCCAGTTTTGGCTTGTCGCCTTTCGTCATGGCCGCGCGCCCGTACCGCGGGTTACCAGGAGGATAGGAAGAGGCGCTCGATGCCATCCCGGTCTTGGAACTCGCTGCCGGAACTCAGCTCGCCGCTGTCACGCTCTTCCGCACTACGGGCAGCAACATGGCGTCCATCCACGCTGCGCCTACTTGTCCTTCAGTTTTAGTTGTCATTCGAATTACTCTGTCATCTCTTGTTCTCAAAATTGACTGGTTTTGGTTTCCTCCTTCCTCAATTTTTCCTTGCCCGAACAATGCTACACGGCATGATTTCATTTGAAAAAAGAGAAAGACTGAAACAGAAACAAGCACTCGATTATTGCTCAACCCACGAGAGTCATCGCCTACAATTACAAAGCTTTTAGAACACACAGGATTGCCAACACGACTACAACTCGCGCAAGAGTCTAACGGGTCATCACAGAATATGAGCTGCTCAGCCGCACGTGGACAGGCAAGAGCTTCAAGCCTTCAACTTCAAGGCTCAAGCAGCACCGCGGGGACGCTTGTTGCCGAGGAAGACGTCGGTGAGCACGGTCTTGGACTGCAGCGACGCCTTGACAATCTGCAGACCCTGCAAAACACGCGCAATGGACAAGTAAACAAAGTGTGCGAGCCAGTGATCGATGATGCGCACAAGGTAAGATTGCTGATCGTGCACCTCGGTGTAGCCAAGCCGCACGGTCTTCTCCTGGAGCGCGGTGAAGTCAGTCACCGCCGCGGTGTTGAGCATTGTCATGCTGGAGATGGTGGACATGGGCGTCACCGTGAGGTCGTCCCTCACCGTGTACGTCACCACTCCCTTCACAAGCCCTTTGCCTGCTCCCGTGGAGGAGCCTTCAGCTACTGGAGCTACAAACTTGAGTGCAGTATTCATCTTGTTGCTGCAGCAGCTCGGACACTTGGTACCCCTCGCGTCCGTCACGTTGTTGTAGCAGCTGGTAAAGGCGGGGTAGCTGCATCTGAAGAAACTCATTGCCTGCGCAGATGACGGGGCCGGCAAGAGGAGCGACCTCGCGGCCGATGGCACGACCTTAGGCTGGAGAACTGCTTCCTTGTCGGCACCGGGCAGGACGTAGGTGTCATCGAGCTTCTCCACGCTGCGGTAGAGGTTGCCAAAGCTTCCGAACATGGATCCCTTGCCGAGCATCTTGACGATCGTGGCGACTGGCAGCGCGAGCAGGGAGAAGAGGAAGTCCACGACGTCCTTATCTACCTCCGCGAACAGCACACGGTTTGCCTTGGTGTCGATAAGGAGCTTCATCTTAAGGGTGCTGGTGGTGGTCGACATTCTCGGAGATCACTCGGGCGATTCCTTCAACAAGAATTTGATTTAGCACATCGATCCAACTGCCAATTCATCACATGTTTACATACAAGATGTATGTATGAACCAACTAACTCATGTCAAAGACAACAAAATGAATCCGTTTTTATCCTTCTGACCTTCTAAACTACAGGAATGTACTTCACATTTCATTGCTTTTGATAATAAAAGAGTGATCAGAAGAACGTATTTCAAATATGATTCTACGAACACAATGATACTAAACTCATGTCAAATATGGTTATCTATCTTACTATTACTAATTGGAGGCTCCTTTTGAAGCCTCCAGGTGAAGCCACCTACGATTCCTAGGTGGATACTCTAGAAAAAGAGACAAATCCTAGAAATTCTCACAAAAAAGCAAAACATCCGACCACAATCGATAGATTCAAATCATCATAGCCATTGGATCTATTATGTTTTCTAAAAAATTACCCGCCTATGTCATTATGAAAATAGCCTAAAGTAACTCACTAAATCTATATATAAATTACCCACCTCTGCCATTATATAAAATAAACTAAAGTAACCCCCTAATATTCATCAAAATTACCCACTTATACCATTATAAACAATATTTAAAATAACCCCCTAATTTGCAACCGAATTGCCCACCAATATTACTTAAAAACTTAAAATAACCCGTTTGCATCTATATTACCCACACATGCCATTATTAAAAATAACATGATAACCCTATGTTTGAATCAAATAACCTTAATTAAAATATACAGCAATTCTAAATCGTCTATATCTTGCACTATTGGTATATGATATAATAATTAAGGTCTATATGCATGATGTGTGTCACTATTTATAAAGATATAGAGGAAGTGATGAGAATATAGATTTCTATATTAAAATTGTATCACAAACTTAGGGTTCATTAAACAAATTCAAGCGCATACCTGCGATGCAAAGTGAAAAATTAAAGGTTATAAATGTGGATGAAAATATTATAGAGTAATTACTAACCAATATCACAATTGGATGAAGATAATAAGTATATATCTATATAAGTATTGTGTTCGAATATTTAACAAATGAGAGGTAGCTTATGGTAATATTTTTTAGCAATGTAGTCTCATTTTTTTTATTGGAGACTCCGCATTAGTTCCCACGAGACAAGCTAGAAAAAAGAGACAAATTCTCATAAAAATCAAAAACATCAAACAACAATCCTGTAAACTCTAATAATCATAGCCATTGATCTATTATATTTTCTAAAAAGTTACCCACTACTATCATTATGAAAATATTCAAAAATGAGATCTAAACCTATATCTAAATTACCGAGCTCAGCTATTATAAAAAATAACCTAAAGTAACCCCATAATCTTCATCCAATTTACTAATGCATATTATTATAAAAGCATAACTTAAAATATCATTCTAAAATTTTTATCTATATTACCCACGTATGTTGTTATTAAAAATAACCTAAATTAAACACCTAAATCTTAATCTAATTATCTTCATGTGCATCATACAGAAATATCAAAAAGTAAACTAATATATGATTCTAAATTACCTATTTATATCATTGTTAATATAAAAAATACTAAGTTAAAGTATATACACATGATGAGTGTCACCATTTAGACCATTTATACATGTATGTGAGGAATCGATGAAAAATATTGATTTGTATGCTAAACATAATGTACGGAGGATTGGAGGTGCGATACAAAATGAAAAAAGTATGAATATGGATGAAAAAGTGCATAGAGTAATTATTAATTAAAAATCAATCACAACTGGACAAAGATAGGTACATAGATATATAAGTATTATGTTGACGTATTGAAAAAAAAAGAGAGTAGTTGGTAATCAATTTTGATTATTAGTTAGGAGTTTAATTTTTAAATAATTTTTAAATACAATAGCTTCTAAAAACATTAGCCCGTGTAGGAGCATGGGTTGATGGACTAGTAAAATGTTAATTTTGAAAAGGGTAAACGGGAAGCAATATTTTTATGGATTATATAAATTGAAAAAGGGTCTAGAAATAGATATGTGGGTCCAGGGCCCACTGTCAAAGTCAACAAGAGTGGTGACGGGTTAATGGTCAAAGGTGATCCTTTATTTGATCATGGGTTAATTAAGGAAAAGGAAAAAGGACTTGGTGGTTTCAAGGAAAAAGGACAGCACATGGGCATTTGCCCCAAGTGAAGAGAGAGAGAGAGAGAGAGAGAGAGAGAGAGAGAGAGAGAGACGGGTGACTCTCGCTCCTGCTTGCCATGGCCGCAGCACAAGGGGGGCGCCGGGGAATGGGGATGGCCGGAAACCGGAGGAAACGGTAGTGTGTGGAGTTGCGAGGCAGACGGCACCGGCTTCGGTGACGAACTGACGCTCTGGGGCACTGGGCCGCGGACGGTCGAATTGGGCGAGCGTGCACGGCGCAGAGCACGATGCGAACACCCGGGATTGAATCGTCCGGGGACGCTTGTCTGCGCTGGATGTCGGCAGCAGGAGGGAACCGAGAGATAGAGAGAGGAGCATTCACAGATCATGGCGGTGGTGGACAGCCGAACCGAGGAGGACGCCGGCTCGGCGATGCGGCCTCAAAAGGAGGCGCGCGGCAAGCACCGCTAGGACGAGGCAAAGTCAACCCGCTAGGACACTGGAGGGTGGCTAGCGGCGAGATCAACGGCAACGGAAGCTCCATGCCCGGCCCGTGCGGTGTAAGGTGTCAATTGTCATAGTGCCTAAGAGAACGAGATGAGGCTTGGAATCGATGCGGCTATGCGAGAGGTCATGACGATGCTCACCAAGGGGTCGCGGGAGGACGAGCTTTGCCGGTGGTGAGAGAGGCCGGAGGAGTCGTCGAGGACGTCGGCGGCTGCGCGAACCGGGCGGCACACAAAGGAGGCGCTTGCTCCCTGGCGCCTCTGAGGAAGTGGAAACACGAGCACGGGTTAGAACGTGAGAGATGGCGATCATGCCGGTGTAGGGATTGGGCGAGGAAGCTCACCAGGTTGGGAGATCGACGACGGCGAAGGTCACGGCCGAAGGTTGCAAACGACAGAGGATCAGACCCGGGGGAGGGGGGGTTCCCTTTTGTAGCAGAGAAGCCAGAGAGGTTCGGAACGGTGGCGTGGTTCGGACATGGCCGAGGCTCAGGGCGGCATGAGTCGGCTGCGCGCAAGGACAGCAATGGCGTGGCTGACGACTCGCACAGGGCACGCGATGGGACGAGTGAAGAGACAGGTCGATGCGATGGGCGCTTGACATCCACAGCCACGCCATTGCTGACATCCACAGCGTTGCGTTGAATTCAGTGCTTCAAACATCTTGTCACAAAACACTGCTCGATTTTTGTCTGCTCGTGCAAGCGTCGGTAGTGGATATTCAGCGTGCGCCAGAATTCAGAAGCAGTATCAGTAAGCAAATCATGTTCAGCACCAAATTGATCAACGGTACTTGGATCTCAGCTGATGACATATGTTCATGAAACAAACGAGACTGTCGCAAGATAAGTGCGTACTGTAGCATGTAACAGCAAGCATAGCAATTAGCAGTAGCATCTGATCGATCAAATGTTGAGCTGCAGAGATGAACACCCCAGCGCGCTTGGCGATTCAGGCCACCTGGGTTCATGGCGTTGAGCCTGTTCAAGGCGCGCACGCTCTGGCGTCCTGGAGCTTGGTGAGAGCGAGCCGCAGCTTCTTCAGAGAGGAACCAACTCGTCAGGGTCCTTATCTTCTTCTGCACGTTGCTCAGAAGTCAGAAGTATCTCCTACAGATCACACTGCTTTCAGTCTTGGAGACCTATCTGGGGCGTGGTACGCGTCGACGGACATGATCCTGCTCGGCTCGAGTTTCTGCAACCCGCCGGGTGAACAACGCAGACATATGCCTCAGCTGCGCGCGTTCGGCCCCTAGCACTCGGCGCTGCTCGATTTCCTCAGCGACATCGACGAGACGGTCGCTCGAAATGCCGGCCGGGAGGTCGTAAGCACCGAACGAGCAGCGGCCTTGTTGGAATCGCCTGCCGCCGCCGGCGCCGCCGATGCCCCTGAAGCCGGCGGCGAGACTGCCGGCGTTCTCCAGCAGCGCGTCGCAGCGTCGAGGCAGGAAACGACCTAGTCAGAGGGCTATCCTTACGAATCCGGGCCGTCCACGTCCGATCTGACGGCATCCAGAGACCAAGGGGTCCGTCCACCCCTTGCGGCCGCTCGTCTGCTTCCGGCATCCTGCGGCTCCTGCCAGGCCTGGCGCCTCGCGAGAGCACCGCCCCATCCCCGTGGGCCGTGGCTACTACCCATCAGCCGGATGGTGGCGAGGTCGCACTACAGAGGTCGGGCTGCCCTCCGCTCACCGTCACCGGTGTCCATGACTTGGCACCGCGCCGACGCTGTCGGTCACGGCGACGAGGTAGTTGCGGAGGCTGGAGGTGCGCCTACGCACGCCGCCGCGTCTCGAAGCGGCAGCCGGCGGCGCGGAACACGGGACGCCCTGGTGAATAACTTTCAAGGCCCCGCCGGTCCCCAGGTGAATCGGATAATGTCGCTGGGCAGATGAGATCGCGGCGAGCCGGCGAGAGTCTCTCTGCCTGTTGAGGAACTGAGTAGTTCGTAGGCCTGTGTCCTGTGTACTCCTGCGCCTATGGATGGAACACTCAAGTTCAGTGCGGCAGCCTGCTGTGTCTGCCGGTTCTAGTCTTGCTGCACGAGTCAAAGTACTGGGTCGCTCAACTCACTGAATTCTGTAGCATTCAGCCATGAAGTCCCAGATAATCTTGATGGCGTATCAGTAAAATGCTTGTTCTTTGTAAACTGATCGGAAGGTAATGGCGCAAAGCACACATCATCAGCAAACAACTTGCTGCTAGAGCAGCACGCGCCAGAATTCAGAAACTGAATGGTGTCGGTTTCTGAATATTGTCAGAAAGCAATATTCAGTACCAAAATCATGTGTTAAGGATCGAGAAGAGAGACGCAGCATCAAATTGATCAAAGGTGCTTTGATCTCAGTTAATGACATGCATGTGTTCATGAACAAACGAGACTGTCGCGAGAGTGCTAAGCATAAAACGGCAATCCTAGCAATTAGCTGCAACATCGATCGGATCTTGAGCTGCAGACCTGCAGAGATGAACACCCCTGGGCCCTTGGTGATTCAGAATCGTATGCTCCCAGGCAACGGCGTGGCTCATCCGGCGCACCGTGAGCACAGAGCACAGAGCACCGCGCCAAGAGCCCCAGAGATGGCGCGGCGCGCGAGGTTCAGTCTTGGAGACCACGAGGAAACGACTTGGCCGCGCGCGGCGTCCAAGCTCGCCCGGGAACGCGAGGCTGCGCTCGGCACCTCTGCAGCGCCTCCGCTTCCGCGTGGTCGAGGGCGGCGCCACGGTGAGGCCTTCCCAGAGTTCTGCCACGGCGGGTCGCCGGAGGTCGAGGCGCGTGCGGCGTGCCGCGGCGCAGAGGACAAAGACGTGGCCACCATTCGCGAACCGGAGCTTGCCGAGGTTGAAGAAATAGCGGAGGGAATCCGTCTCGCAACGCCGCGTACATCGCAGCCGGATCGCCGAGAGGCAGGGGGAACAACAAGCCAGATGAGGGTCTATTTATAAACTTACGAGGGTCCATATGCAAAATATTGGATCGCGACTATTAACCGCGATCCAAACTAGGGGTAATTTTGAAAAATATTGGATCGCCATTAATAATCGCGATCCAGATTAGGGGGCAGTTTGAACACTAGCAGATATAGATAAGGACCAATCTATAAAGTGTCAAAGCAGGCGACACGGCGGCGGGCGTCGCGCAGCCAACGGTGGCGGCCCCTCCGGCAACCGCATCGCCACAAATCTCTCGCGAACTTTCCCGGCATTGCCTTCCTCGAGAGGATGACCCTGGGTTAGATCGAATGCAATCCAGTTCGTGCCTGTCTTTGCTGACGCCAGCGCCGGCGACCAGCGCGTCCACCTCCTAGGTGGCTCTGCCTACGGCATCGCGGCATCGAGCGCCCCGACGGCAGGCACCTGTGTTCACGGCGCGCATGCTCTGGCGGCCGGGAGCTTGGTGAGAGCGAGCCGCAGCGCAGCCCCAGGTCGTGGATGGAGACCTCTCGCCGCGAGATCGCCACCTGCGCCCACGCCGCCGCCGGCCACGTACTCGCCATTCGCGCGCCGCGCCACGGCATGCTGCTGGGGGGACGACCCGCCGTGCCATCTGAAATGTTGCTTCAAATGTCTGTTCGCAGATGCAAGACTGAACAAACTGAAAGATGCGTGCTGGAAGTTCGTAGGATGGGAATACTGATCGAACAACTAGCAGCAGACCAGCAATACTGCTAATAAGCAGCTACACCAACTCTACAAGCATCGGAAGTTCAGAACAGCCAAACGATGCTGCCGCAGTAGTAATACAAGCATGACAAAAAGGCCAACTAAATTAAGCTAGACAGCTCAATCTAATCAATCTCCATGTTTCATAACAGCCGCAAGAGTATAAGCTGATAGGCTTCAAGCATCGCCGGGAGCAGCCTTCTTGCCGAGGAAAACATCGGTGAGGACAGTCTCGGACTTCAGCAAGGAAACCATCGGTGCTACTGAGTTTGGTAATACAACGCTGCATGAGCAAAAGGATCAATGGAGATAAACATAGCGGGAATACAGTAGGATGCTCAGCATGTTTGGGAAACTGGGAATGACCAGAACTTGCTATTCTACCTGTTCGCAGCACATTTCTGTTAAAGGGTGCTCAACTCACTGAATTCTGTACCATCAGCCATTAAGTAAGTCCGACATGATCTTGTTGCTGCTAGCAAATTCGTTTTCTTGATGGCGTATCAGTTAAATGTTCGTTCTCTGTAAACTGATCGAAAGGTAATGCCGCAAACCACACATCATCATCAGCAAACAACATGCTGCTAGAGCAGCACGCGCCAGAATTCAGAAACTGAATGGTGTCAGTTTCTGAATATTGTCAGAACGCAATATTCTCAGTCGGAATGCGAAATCACCATATTTCACCCCGTTCAAATTTGCTAAGGTCACACAACCAGGTCAGAAATGCGTCCACCTGAACATTGCAATGGCTGGGAGGTTAATTCTAGTCATCATCTCACTAGGGATGCAACTAGTTCTGCAGCTGACTGCATTATCAGAAATAAGCTGAGTTGGTCCCATTTCTGGGACTCATGCACGCAAATGAAAGATTAACGGTATTCTGGTGATCTGATTCCCTTGTGCACCACAGCTAGAAACAAAAACAGTCTAATTCTGGACTAGACGCTCATTTAATTTCCTTAACTATAGAATCTAAGTATCCAACTTAGACAGATTGCACCTGATGGGACTAGTCATCATCTCAGTCTAATTTTGTGGTAGAAGTCAAGCTACGACAGCTCAGAGATGAACGAACAGGGCGAACCAAAATTGCACCTGATGGAACTAGTAATCCGGTTAACACCAACATACAACTGCATCCAGTTAACACGAGGAAAAACCAACAGCGTTAATTCCTGCATGGTTTGTACAATTTCACCTGATGGGACTAGTAATCCGGTCAGAACAACTCAAATAGATCAACAGTGAAGGCATGCATTCGCCAACGGAGAACCAATCATTGAATTAAGAGAAAAAAAAAAAAGCAGAAAAACCTAGTACGCAAGATCCCCATGAACATTCAGGAACACAGGCAAACTACAAGAAGAGGAGGGCGGCGTGGGCGTTCGTGGCGCTCACCCTCGCGAGATCCTCCGCGACCACGAGGTAACCGTGGGCGGCGGCACGCTCGGCGTCGACGAGGCCGTCCACGCCGGGGAGGCCCGGGTGCTCCAGCAGGTTGCAGGCCGTCATCAGGCGTTCGCAGCACCACCCGACGTTGTCGTACGCGGCCTCGGCGTTGACCCTGGCTTCCCGGAGCAAGCCCAGAGCGGCCCGTTCGTTCGGGTGGGCGTCGGGGATGTAGTCGACGGAGGGCAGCGGGGCCGTCGGGTCGGCCGCGGCGCCGCGGAGCGCGAGGAGCTCGGCCGCCGCCGTCGTGGCCGCGGTGAAGGCGAGGCCGCTGTGCGCGTCGTCGAGCGCGGCGAGCACGGACTGGGCCCCCGCGCGCGCCCCCGGAACGTCGGCGACGTGCATCGGCGACGCGAGGAGCGGCACCGCGTCGCGGAGCATCCCACGGGCGTGGCGGCTGCGACGCTCCGCCTCGACCGCCCGCTTCCGGACTCGCACCGTCCATGGCGCCGCCGCCATCTCTCTACTTCTCGAGTCTCGGTGGCTGTTCGACCGAAGGGGTGGTTGATGATTGTTTTGCTTCTGGTAGACGTCGTGTCGCAGCGGCGTGCTCTGAAATAGCCACCCTGGCGGCGGCGTGGACCCCACAGCCGCAACGGACTATTCACCTCACCCCGGAGTAGAAATGATGGGGGTCACTTTGTTTGTCGGTAAATTCTTGCCGTCCTCGGACGAGATGCTGTAAAAGCCTCGCCCTATAAATTTCCTCCTCTCCTTCCTTCCACATCTACACCGGCACAGCAGAAACGCTCGCGCAACCCAGCCAAGCGGGGAGAGAGAGAGAGAGCGGCGCGGCGGCGGCGATGGAGGAGTGGAGGGTGCTGGCGTACAGGGTGGAGAGCACCCTCGTGTTCTTCGTTTGCGGCACGAGGGCCGCCGACTTCCTCTGGCTCGTCAACGCCGCTGTCATGAAGCTCGCCACGCAGGCCTACGTCTTGCGCAGGATTCAGATGGGCGCCACGATGCTCGAGGTCAGCGCCATCCCCATGCCACCGCCCAACGGATACAGCCCCATGTACCTCACCGAGCGCGCCCGCCTTCAGTTCGAAGCCCTCAGGTGGGAGCACGCCATGGCCGGCCACATCGTCGCCCTCTACCGCGCGCGCCACGGTCTCCTCCAGGGCGACCCGCTGTGGCAGCCTTGGGAAGGCCACCACGCCAACGCCATCCAGTGGGCGGAGGGGGCGCTGCAGAGGCTGCGCAACGCCGCCGCGAGTTACCAGGCGGCGGCGGACGCCATGGCCATGGCCATATCGCTCCCTTACCGGTCACCGGCCTGGGTCGCGTGGGTATCGGAGGCCCAGAGTTTCATGCGCCGCACCGTCTTTGAGGTCTCCACGGCGCGGGACATGGTGCTCCTGATGCGCAACGCTGTTATCCTGGAGTACGTCGCCGCCCGCATGGTTCTGAATGGATGAAAGCCCCTCTGTTCGTCCCTGCAGGCCAGGATGGATGTTGGTTTCCCCAGATTTTACCCATCAGCTGTTTGCCGCAAGAGGCTACTAGTGCGAAAGCTTGTTCTTGTAGATGAACATGTGAATTAGTGATTAGTTGGTCTGTCATTTCGGTGGAATATGGGATCGAAAGTGTAGTTGAATCTTGATCAATTTGGCGATGCATGTCTGTACCTTCTCCAGTTACTTGATTTGCCTACTGAATTTGGCATCTGAACTGTTTGCTGATGCTGTGTGGTTTGTGTTCACTTTCGACCAGTTTAGATTTCGGTTGAAACTTGGGCATTGTGGAACTTGATTGATCATTCCATTGTTGTGCGTTGATCATCAGAAAACGTTGATTCAGAGCACATCAAATATGCATATCGACCATCACAGTGTTCAAAACACATTCAGAACCTAATCAACCGCATCACATTGGGTGAAGTTGTTGAAGAAGACATGCTGTTCCTAACGGATCAAGAATTAATTTGCATTACTACCAGCATGTGGACACTAGTTTTTTTCCCCCCCAGAAAATGAGTGCCAGGGTAAGACCAGAATCTAGTACCTTTCCCTGGATGAACAGAAAATACCAGAATCCAGCAGACCAGCACCATTCAGAAAATGAATTCCATTCAGAAACAGACATTTCAGTATTTCACACAAGTCGATGGTAACATTTTCAGTTAAGAATCAGGCAATGCTGCGCAATACGGTGGCACCAAATTAACAATTGACAATCATAGGTAGGAGTTTGTTCCACAGGTGCAAGTTCGCGAAGCGCCCCGGACCCCCGCGTCGCTCTCAGGAGCGACTCGGGGGCGACCCATCCAACCTATCCCAGCACCGTCCGCGCCCGCCCCCTCCACCACTCCTCCATTGCCGCGCGCCGAGCTCGAGCGTGTGCCGGTGTGGGCGTGTGGCCGTGTGGGTGAAAACTGGAGAAGAAGGGGAGGATTATGGGATGGGCGTGTGCGAGAAATGGGAATTTCTACCACAAGTCATTCCAATTTATTCCAATTTCAGTTACGGCCGTGGGTTCCACCCCGCCACGGTGGCTATTTCAGAGCTCGCTGCGCTGTCACACAACTCCGCGTCCGCGCCGGCGGGCAGCTGGTTGAGGCGGCGGCGGGCCTCGAATCGCCAATGCTCGTCGCCGACGCGGAGGGCGGGCGCACCCGCGCTCGATCGACGCGTCCACCGAGCTCGCCTTCGCCGCGTCGGCCATGGACGAGGCCGATCTCCTCGCGCGCCGCGGCCAACCCGACGGCGCCTCTGGCTTCCGTCGACCAGATCCCCGACGGCTACCGCTACGTGCGGCTTGCCCTGGGCCTGCTCCAGACAGCCAGAGTTTGCGCCGGGGACACGTGCGGCTCCCTGGGGCGGTGCTGAGAGCGCCTGTGCACGGCCTAAAAATCCTGCTGGAACACCAGGGTCTCCCCGCCGTCGACAGCTTTGTCGGCACCGAGCTCCTCGCCGCCCACGTCAACCTCCAGGCCACGCAGCTTCTCGCCGGAGTGAGCGCCACGCTCGCCAACACCGCCCGCAGGTCACTGGATGGTGCATGTGTTAGGCGGCGTGAACTGAGATGCCTGTAGGGCTCCGTTTGCTTGATCGAGATGAACATGTATGACCTATGTTGTTTCGTGTTCTCAGGGCCGGCTCTATGATTTTGATGGCCTTTGGGCAAGCGGGAAACAATAGGCCCTTCAGATTAAAATATTTCCTTTTCATTTGTAATTTTGAAAAATTAACACCCAAATTATGAAGGAGCATATATATATATCTTTTTTTTTGAAACGAAGAAGGAGCATATATATTAGAATTAGAAAGTTAAAATCCTAGAAATTTAACATAGAAACCTGCTAAGCAAAGAAGTAACAATAATAGATTAACTGGCCGATGGGATGTTGGAGTTCTCAGGGGTGTTTGGCTCCACTAGGCTAAATTTTAACCCCTGTCACATCGAATGTTTGACACTAATTAGGAGTATTAAATATAGATTAATTACAAAACTAATTGCACAACCCCCTAGGCTAAATCACGAGATGAATCTATTAAGCCAAATTAGTTCATGATTTGACAATGTGGTGCTACAGTAACCATTCACTAATGATAGATTAATTAGGTTTAATAGATTCGTCTCACAATTTAGCCTAGGAGTTCTACAATTAGTTTTGTAATTAACTCATGTTTAGTCCTCTTAATTAACATCCGAACATCCGATGTGACATAGTACAGCTTACTGCTGCTAATCACCAGATCCAAGTGCGGAGCGGACGAGCTTTGGTTGCTGGAGCGGACGACGACAGACGGTCAGACTGACGAGCGCTGGCCGCTGGGCTTCACGGACAGACGACCCGAACGGCGGCAGACGGAAGGAAGGGCGCGGGGTATGCGAAAAGCAGCGCTCAGGCAATGTTGTGCGGCTGCACCAGGCTTGCCGCTGGGCCTGTGTGCCTTTAGATGCAACGTATGTGTACTTGGACTTGGACACACAAGTATCCTGGGCCCTTGCTTGTCAAGATTCAGAAAATTCAGACATGCAGTATTCAGAAATCAGAATACAGAGTACTGTGCTTCAATTGCTCAGCGTGCGACTGTAACACCTAACCAACAACAGTACAGCACCTCTGTCAGATGACACAACTAATGATCAGGCGGCATAAGATTATGCTGGAGGAGCATGGAACGTCACGAAGTAATCAGTAACCACACCAATTCACAGGAGATTGTGGCTGTAGTACAGGAATGTGATTCCCAGGAGCTAGAGACAACAAATTTCAGTACCACTCAGAAGATAGATTCCATTTGTAAACAGACATTTCAGGCATTCAGACATTCAGTGTAATTCACACAGGTTGACAGTAGCATTTCAGGGAAGAATCAGGCAGTGCGTGATGCCATGCCATCAGATCAACACCTGACCAACTGACCACATGTTCACTGACACACACACTAGCCAGGAGCTCACAGCACAGCGAGCCCAGCTGCTCAGCAACATTAACTGATAGATGGATCTGCAAAGCAGTCTGCAGGAACGAACAGAGACTTATTGAGATTCATTGATTCAGAATCATCCACGCGTCGAAGAACTCCAGGATAACAGCGTGGCGCATCCGGCGCACCTCGGACTGCGCCATCATCTCCATCCAGATGGTGCAGCGCGCGTGCTTGAGGGACGCGAGGACCCACGCGTCCCAGCCAGGCGACGGGCGACGAAACGAGTCGGCCATGCGGTCGGCGGCGCTCGCCGCCCGGGCATGCGCGGCGGCGGAGCGCAGCCACCGCCGCGCCTCGGCGGCGTGGTCGATCGCGGCGGTGCGGCGGCCTTCCCAGGTCTGCCACAGCGGGCAACCCCAGAGGCTGAGGTACGCGCAGCAGAGGACGAAGAGGTGCCCGGCCGCGGTGTGGAGCGTGCCTAGGCGATCGAGCTCGCGGCAGGCCTCCTCGAGGTCCTCGCTGGGGCACTGCTCGGCACTAGGTCTGGGGTGCACCGTTAGGCCCCTCCGGAGACTGAGCACCATGTTGATGACCTGCTGGAGCTTGCCGTGGGCACGGTCGAAGAGCGAGAGCAATCCGGTCGTGATGCTGTCGATGACGAGCACGAGGGTTCCCGGCACCGTCCGCGCCAGCTCCCTCCAGTGCTCCATTGCGCCGGTGTGGGTGGAGAATTGGACAAGAAGAGTGGCACGGAATTTATGGGAGGGTGCGGAGAGAAATGCGGCTTCAGAGGAAAGCTAGTTCTACCGTCATCCGTTACGTGTAGAACGGGTGATATCTCACTTGCTCACGGCCGACTTGCTCTCCCGCGTGTGGGGTCCACATGTGACAACGTCATTACTGCGTGATCTTCCATGACGCACATCATTTTCTCCTTCCTTTTTTTCCCTTCACTTTTTCTTAAACTTTTTCCTCTTAGGCGGATCTAAGTTCCGGTGGAGCCTACCGCCATGCCAGCCATGAGGTAGCGGCATGATGGCCCCACTGCCAAGTGTGCTTGGAGCCTCACTCTTTTTTTTAAAAAAAAAATTGTTCTAACTTTCTGTTTTGAGAATTTTTAGATTTTTAACTTTCTTGTTTTGGGAATTTACATTCCTGTTAATTGCTTTCAAATTTTATTTTGGAATTTTTTTATTTCAATCTTCTGTGTCTGAGGTTTTTTTTGAAATGTTGTTTCGAAATTTTGTTCCTGATTGTTAATTTCTCATTTTTTTTTAAAAAAAATTCTTCCAATTTTTCTTTCAAATTTGTCTTGGGCTTTTTTTAATTTCCATATTTTTTGTTTCAAATTTTTGCTCGTGAATGGTTTTTTTATTTTTTTCCCAAGTTTCGTTTTCTGATCTTTGATATAAAACTCTTTCATATATATATTTTTTGTTTTAAAATGAGAATGGGAGGGAGGAGAAAGTGCATGCGGTGCTGAGATTGGTCGTAGGAAAGAGCGGTTCCAGTAGTTGCTATCGGAGATTGACCTGTTGAAGCGTTGCTAACGGGTCCGCATGATAAGCCTAGCATGCATCGTTGAGGCCTTCCAACTCCAACTCCAAGAGGCGATGGCTGACCCCAGGGTTCTGGAACACCTCGAAGTGGCTAAGTTGCTAGCGGAGGAAATGCCCACGACGGGGCTTGGCGCTTTTGGCGGTGTTGTTCCGGTGGTGTCGGCCGCGAGCAAGACGATGGCGATGGGATCGATAGGAGATGTTGGTTGTCGTAGGCCAGTGGAGGCAAGTGGTAAAGGGCGCATGCGAGTTGTGAATTGTGATGTCACGAACGCGGGATGCCAAGCGCGCAAGCACGACGATAGCGAGAGCGCACGGATGGAGGCTCGGGGTGGTCGGTATTTCATTTACCGATCCCGCCTGGAGTGTTTTTTAACCATTGATTGAATCGGGAGGCCACAGTCAGGATTCTATCCGTTGAAAGGGTGACGTGGAAGTGCTGCTGGACTAGGTGAAAGGCCCAATTACTTTAAGGACCACTGTGATGCGGCCTGTACCCTATCTTATTTACAGACTAAGAGATAACCTTCCTTTTGCAGATAGTGAGTAACAGCTTATGTAAATGCTGACATATAAAACTTATGTAGGGACTATGTAGCAACCTCTAATTTTATGATGGAAAGTTACTCAGAAATTATCCATACGATCACGAGAACTAGATGGGCTATGATTTTGACTGATTAAGTAGGGTAACCAAGCGGACTGTTTTAGGCTGTTTGGGCTTTAGATGGCAGACCCCGAGAGTCTGGTAGGCTCAATGATGGTATACATATGGTTTATACATGCCGGTTGACCTGTGTAAAGGTTTTGTAATGATTTCATGCCAACACATCTCATCGACGTATTGTGAAGGGGCTCACAACATCAAAAAGAAATCCTTGTGACAAATATCATGACTCGTGGGTAAAGTTGTATAACTTTTATAGAGTGTTAAGAGTTGTTATAACAGCACGGATAAGAGCGACCTGGACAACCCTACATGGTTAGTTGGTTTGGGAGTTGTTCTTTTTGGTAAACATTAAAGTAGTTATGGTATTAATGGTATGGGAGATCTTATAATACTAAATTTTTTAGGTGCTTAGTAAAAATTTGGCCAACTAAAATATGATCTTGCAATACACCAAAGAAAGCTATCCTTACGCATAAGCCCTCATGTCATAATTTTCTCAGACTTCTAGAATGCACGTCTCGAGATGTTCTAATCTTCATGATGCTGCTTAAGAAGATAAGAAGATAGTGAGGTCCGAGAAGACTTGAGTTCTAGGATGGCATGCCCTCCGTTGACTTCATATGAAAATTAGTGCCTACTCTGTTGCGATAGTTTAACAAAATGTAATTCTTTTTCTTTAAGACCCTCAAATCATTTTGTAATCAATTCTATGCTATGTAATGAAGATTGTTTTGTTGTTCACTAATCAAGGCAATGTATGCATAAAAAATGATCTTGGCCATCCATAAAGTTAACGTTCGGTTTGTCTTTAAATCCCGATGTCATAAGAAGTGCATATAAATCCTGATGTCATAAGAAGTGCATAAAGACCGAGTTCTATTTATCCTTAAAACTAGGTGTGACAAGGTTTCAAAACAGCATAATCTCAATTCTTTTTTTGCAAATCACATAGGACAGATGCAGACGCTCACATATACGTACGCACACTCGTCACTACAAACACACGCACACAATCTCAATTCTTTGACAAGTTGCATTTTTCATTACCTCCAAGATGCAAAGTCGACTAAATTTGTTCTATATATGGCAAGAAATACTAAAGTGTTATACTTTATGTATGCCATTTCAAAGACAATTTAGTACCATTGATTATAAACATTTTAGTAGCTGATCTTTAACAAGTTTGACATAATTGATTCTAGGATAAAAAAGAGTAAATGTACAGATAAAGCATGCAACATGTGCAAAGAGAGTATATTCTCACAAATTTATAATTAATATACTTATATTGGCAATATATACTCAGCAGTCCATCCATCCATAATTGTCCATAGCAATGGCGGGATTGACAATTTGGCATCACATCCACATGGTGAGGTAAACGAATATGTGTCTTGGACAAATAATTTGCAGCAATGTTGGGGAAAAAAAGAATAAAAGAACATCATATGCTACAAAAAGAAGAATAAAAGAACATTATATGTTACAATTAGAATCACAGTAGATGCAAACACCAACTCACTCTCTTCCATCGCACACAAAAGCTCTTCTCCCAGACATGAACAATTCAACATGTTTCACTTCTACCAACGAAATAAACGCTGCAAGCATAATTTCAAAAAGGCAATGTTAATCTCATGAAATGAGGGGATGTAACTCGTTGTAGTGGACGGAACATAGTTTTAAATCCAGATTAATTTGGAAACAAATTCCAGCAAAATCATTGGATTAGAATCATAGCATTATACCACTATGGTTAAGTGAACATCACTATTTTTGAGGAAGAAGAACTGACAACAATTGTATGTACTAATTTAGACATATTTTAATTCATTATTTTTTTTCTCAAGTTAGTTACCTTGCTTTTCTTCTTCTTTTTCTTCTCAATGTACGCAATGATCTCCCCTTGACACTCAAGAGTCTTCTGCAAGGCCTACAAAACCCACATCAAAGTAGTTTTGTAAACAGATTCATTGGTAAAGAATAGAAATATGCAAAATATCATGTACTTCTAAGTGTTTAAGGTCATTCACTGATATAGAAAGATACAAAAATATCTTTTCTATTACTCAGTTTTGGTTTAGTTGGTTACAATGTGGTAACAACTACATTTCCCAACAAGGTGCAGATCATACCTTCTTTGTAGCTGCAAGCTCCTCTTCTAGTGTACTGATGCGAGTGACAGCAGCCTGCAGCATCTCCTCCTTATCAGCAGGCATTGTTGCAGATTTTGTTAGGAGTGCCTTGATCTTCTCCTCAAGCTCGGCGAGGCGCTTCATAGATATGACATCTTCAGCTGCCTTCACAGCCTCAGGTGATAGCTTGGATCGCTGACGGGCTTGGACTTTTGATTTACTTTTTGTGAGGGTAGCAGATTTAGCATCACCACCAATGGTAGCACCAAGTACCTTCCCAGGCATGTTGCGGGTCACACGGAGCATCGTTGCAATGCTCATCACAAGTGCTATGATGCCACCAAAGAGTGGAGGGTTGGATCCATTAGAGGCATTTACAACAGCTGATGACGAACAATGTTTGGTCAGCCTACTAGTGGGAGGAAACATGAGTAGTAATACTCTGCTGAACTTTTTTGAGTTGTAAAGGTGGTACTAACCTTTGGTGATGGCAAGCTTCTCATCTGGTAGTGTTCCCTGACTCTTGCAAATAGCATCTATGGCCTTTTCAACCATTGGGACATCACAAGAATATGGTGAACCAGGGGTCTGAAAAAGTTTGCGGAGGAATGAGAAGTAGGACATATATATACATAGCATGTGTTGCGATTATTGAGGTTTAAGCTTGTATGCTGAACAAACTTAGAGCAAACTCTTAACTACAAACATTGCGATATGAATTATGTCATTGCTGGTCATTGAATAATCAATGATAGAGAATGTCTTACAGGATATGAAGTAGGAATAAGATCCTCATGGACAGGTGATAACTGAGGATGTTCAATTCGGCTGCGGGAAATTTTCCTTGACAAAGTGGGCTGACCATCTCCAGCTAATTGTGCCTCCCCGTTGAATGAAGCTTGTATCTTTAATTTAGATAATTAGAGAGAGAGAGAGAGAGAGAGAGAGAGAGAGAAATAGTAGTATTAAAATAATAGTGCTAAAGACATCAACAACTATTATAACATGGCAATGTTTATATTATTTTTACCTTAGGATATATGATGTCATCTTCACAAATCACTTTATCCTCAGCCTCCGAGATGAGTGAGACGCACTGCCCAGCACCACTTTGAACCATCTTCACATAAAAGTGGGTAGGAATACTGAGTTAGTGCCCTGTGACTTTGGTTATCTGTAGTAAAGATGACGACAAGGATGAGATTAAAGCATTATATTGGATTACTCACCTTCATGATTTCCGGATCTTTCCAAGGGCCTTTGTCAGCCTTCATGCAACCACCTTCGCACTGGCAAGTTCCGCCGAAAAATTCTGGCAACTCGCTGAATAAAATAAATGTGTATATTTAAGTTGGCAAGAGTGTCATAGAAGTAGCTTACAAGCAAATTAGAGCATTGATTCTTACCTGGCATCAATCACCTCAAGAAGCTTGCTTTGATACTTGTTACCTAGAACCTATAGAAATGCATAATTCATGAAACAATCTTCTAACTGAGCTCTAGAATCATGGCTATAGAATAAAACTGTAAAGAACATGAAAAAAAAATACATGAATCTTTGCAGTAGTCTTTGGGTCAAGGAAGCTCTTCACTGTGCTCCATAGAAGACGGAATCCCTGGCCTGCATTAATGATGAACATCCGGCATAGCGTCTGAGACCAAACAAAATCATTACTGATGAGATAAGAACATTATTGTTTACAAAATTCAGCTCAAAATGTGTGCGCAAATATGGTTCATAATTTTATATATCAAAGGATTTACCTCCGGATAGTTGTCACCGTCAATCTTCTGAAGCATGCCGATGAGTTCCCTTGCAGCTTTGCTGAATTGCTTCATCCCCTGAAAAATGTGTTCTAGGTTACTCACTGTAATATTGCAACCAGTGAGTAAACTTTCCAACAATTGGTAGATGCATACCACTCCTTGCACATCAAGAATTGTTGTGCTTTGATCAATATGGCGCTTCGCAGCAATTGAGCAAGCCGGGAACTTAACAGCAAAGTTCTTCTCAAACTCCTTGACATGGTTCTTGACAAAGCGATCCATTGTGGTGACCTGCATGAGCCTATTGACATCAATTTGTCCAAGTCGTTCAATGTAGACAGGCCTGCCTTCCTTATCAACCCCATGGTAACCTTGAGGGTAGCATTGTGCCACCTTATCAGCTTCTTCGAATTCAAATTCCTATGATGCAGATATAGAAAAAGAAAATGTGACAACAATTTATGAACTAACCTGTAAGTACTGATGGGAAAGTATTAATCCAAGTGATGTTAGTTTTATAAAACTCTGTGAGCTGTAACTACCTCAAGAATGGTATCCGCACCAAACTCCTTTCTCCACTTCAGCATATCAGACCACATTTGTTTTGCCTTCTCAATATCAAACTTTCTTGCCTTCAAAAACCTTTATCATCACAACTTTCATCAATACTGATCCACATTGAGATACAATCATACATTAGGATGCACCATTACTATATCACACACCTCAACATCATGTGATAGTCATCATGCTGCGATGGTAGCAGCTCTTCAAGTACAAGAAGCTGGCGGAAGGCATCCACAGCCTGCACCTCCTCAGGGTCGCGCTCATCCAAGATTGAGATGGACATAACCTTGCTACTCTTCCTCCCCCTCTTCATGGAGTGCCTCAACTTTTGTGAGGCGCTCATCGCCTTCTTCTTAAGAGACGCGATCATTGCTTTCTTTTCATCCTCCGAGTATTCCACATTGGATTTCCTCTTCTCATCATAGTGTCCATCTAAGGCTGCAAAGAATGTTTTGACAGAAGTCAATTCTGCACAGTTTCATTGCATGGACAAAATTTGACTTTTAAGAATTACGTTGGATTGTGCTTTTGATTGGCAAAAGAAAAGTCTACTTGCCATAATCGTAAATTTTACAGTGTACACATTCATATATTACGAAATATCATAAGTTCTTTATTAGGACAAAGAAAGATAATATTGTGATATAATATTCCAGTTCATTCAACAAGAAAATTCTTATGGCACTTAATTATGTGAATACTTACCAGAGCTCAGACGGTGCTCATGAGGTCCTAATAGGGCTTCTGCCATTACTGGGTCGCCCTATCGTACCTGATAAAAGAAAGAAGAGATCTCTGAACATAAAACTAAATGACAATTATTGCTTGCTTAGGTCAATGCTATGATGGGAAGTACAATCAAAACTGAATGACAATGCACCTAAATGAGGTGATGATAAGCCCAAAACAATATAATGCAACACGAAAAGATAAGATCAAAGATCTTCATATTTAGGGGATAGCTTTACTTTGTGACTGCAGCAGTGCTTGTCAGCACCTTTCACTTGTTTCACGAAAAAGTGTAGTAATTACAGTATTGTGCTCCTAATCATGTTTGTATCAGAATATCCATCTAGAAAACGGATGTGCTCTGATGATATAGAAAAAAATCAAGCTTCCTGTACTGCTGATATAGTCTTTGAAACAGTGGAAAAAACAAAACACTCAGCTACAACAATGTTGAACGCCAACCAGTGTCATGTACTTTTACACAGCAAGCAAAATCTTTGGCAATATAAGCTTACCAAATAATGAGAAAATAAAATAATTTTCTGTTAACAGGAGTAAAGTATTTTTTTACTTAAGAAGTGCAAGAATTAGGGGAAGTGCAATTTTCTGTTAGATTGTATTTGTGGTGTATGCGTATAGGGCCCTGCGCCTTGGGCCTAGAGCCCAGCCGGCCCTGATTTGGATTGCTTAGAGATATGAGGAGATCGTATCTGGCTCTGTTTCTATAAGCCTAGCTACGATCTCCTCACCCTTATATATTGTAACCCCTATCTCTCAATCAATCTAATCTATTATTCCACATATTCTTTCAGTATCTATGTTCCTCAGCTTTCCCTCAAAGATTAGTGGTGGTGTAGTCCCCCTCAACGAAAAGACAACCTAATAATTCTTGCAAAGCTCTAGCTCCGTGGCTATGAACAGCCGAACTGGGACACACAAGCACCACCTTTCCCAATTGCTTGGCGTCAACCCCAAACAACGGGATTCTTTGTTGACAGGTCCATCACTCGTAGACTATACCAAGGTAATTGAAAAGCTACGGGGACAAAAATTAAAATTTAGAAAGCCATCAGCAGCTAGCTGTTTGAACAAACTATGTGCAGCAAGGGACCTTAATTATTATGTGCGGCAAAGGACCTTAATTATTCTGTAGCCAAGAAGAAACGGCCTTAATTCCTCGAACGAGCTAGTAGCCAACACTCCGACCAATGCAAGCAAGAGCACCGCTCCCTACGTCGCCGGACGAGAAGCGCGCGCGTGGCGGCGGAGCAGACACGAAAGCAGCAAACGAGCTCTGACCTTCCGCGCGCGGCTGCGGCGTTTCGTCGAACACGTGGTGGGGAAGGAACGACGCAAGGAAAGGAAGGAATGGTGGGGAGAGAAGAGGGCGAGCGAGGGAGGGAGGCGCGGTACATACCTGCTTTGGAGGTGGGCGAGAGAAGACGACGCGGAGGAGGAGGAGAAGGAGGAGGAGCCCCCAAAGGCGAGGCGAGCGGCGGCATAATAAGCAGCCGAGGAAGCCGGCGCCCAACCGCCGCTAACCGCCCCTGACACGCGGGGCCCTGGCACGCACAGAACACACACAGAACACGACGTGTGCGCACGCGTTCGTCGGCGCACGTAGCATTACCCCGCTTGGGCTTGACCCCCGCGCGTGCTCGGCGCCTCGGCGGGTTGACCAGGCCGATCGGCCGGCAAAGTTCATCCCCGCATGTTGGCAACCTTTTTCTTCTGTGTTGCCGATCGTGGAGGCCACGCAGAGGATTCGCTTGGTTTTGTTTTTTCATGTACTGCAAGCTGTTCCGATTCATAACGGCATTTCTGGAACTTCTTCGCACAAGCATTCTGAAAAGCAATTACTAGTCCTAACCCTACAATATAAGTAAAGAAAAAACGTGTATTACCAGCACTTGCGTTGCACGTAGGAGATTCTAGTGGAGTTGGGGTATATTTTGTTGCTCGTGCGCGAGGTCGTCGGCTAGGAAAAGTATTGGCAATTTGGAAGGCTTCTTTGCCCAGTGGCAATATACAATACGTGCTAATTCAGGATTATGCTCAGGGAATCAGGTGGGCCGGTGTTGCAACTTACAAGGATCCACAACCTCTGATGACTAAATCGGGTGGCCCACGTCTTCAACCGGCAAGTGATGAGATGTCAATGGTTCGTCACTTCCTATTTGCTTCTAAGCAGCACACTACCCAGAAGCAGCATGGAAGTCTGCTAGAAGCCTAGAATGAACATGACATGGATTCACTTTTCCTCTGTACGGTTTGGTATTACTCCCTCCTTCCCAATTTTTTTTTAAGTCAAACTTGTCTAATTTTAACAAAGGGTATAAAAATATAATAACATGTATACTATATAAATGCACTATCAAGACATATTTATTGGTGGATCCAATTAAACTAATTTGGTGTGGTAAATGCTAGCGTTTTTCTATAAACTTGGTATTCTCTCATGTACCTTATCAAATAAATGCATCAAGACATCTTTGGGGATGGCTCGACAAGGCCCTGCGCAATGGTATTCTCATGCCACACATGACTAATTGACTATTTGAGTTTTCTCAGTCTTAGGCTTAGGATTAGGGTTCCAATTTGGGGAATTTTTTCTCAAATTTTGGGGATTTCCTCAATAAATTTGGGGCTTTTCAATAATTTCTCTTTATCTGCCCAATTCCCCTCCTTCTCGTTGCTGAGGAGCGATGATTTCATGAATCAAGTACTAATTGCACAAAATTTCATTAATTTGGGGATAATTCATGGAAACAGTGAAACCCTAATTTGAGCTCTTAAGTAAAATATGAACTTTGTTATGAAACATATTATTAGTGATCAATTAATATTATAGATAATTGTAGAGGATCTTTCATGAAAGGGTGTGGACCTTTCATGAAGGGGCCAACTCTCAAGTACATGATGCCCTTTGAGCATGTCATTTCCCCTTTATAAATATGTAACCAGACTATTCATTCCATCAATAAAGAGAATCCTCGTATTCATTCTTTCTGTCTCTCTTTCAACTCTCAACACGTTATCAGTTACTTTGCTCTCCATCTAAGGCTAATCGGCCACTACGACGACATTGGCAAGAACACAAGAAATTTCTGCCTCGCTTGACGCGCAGTGCCTACCGGCTGTACGTTGATCTCTATCACCAGCGTCTTCCGCGTGAAGATGAAGGAACAACGCTGCACGACCATCTTTATTACGGACAATTTTTTCACCGAACAGGAAGGAGCGAGAAAAAGGATCATACATCAAAATTGTACGCATTCATGATGTGTTCTTCCTGGAACTAGAGTTCTTTAATTTTTCTCTGCACCAAACCCTTGGTCCGTGTGCTTCCTGTTCTTCTGCTGCATGGCCATGGTGGAGGCTCTAGTCTCCATTGATCATGCAGATTTTTTATCAATTGCATAGCACTTGCCATGACCACTATCAGAAAGCGGCAGAGGACACCACAGCTGGCTCTACCCACGTGCATGTGGCAAGCGGTGCTTACTTGCCTGCACGCCTGACGGGGGTTCACGTACTCCGATGGCGCGTCTGTAGCGGCAGACACGGTCATGGCCAAGGTAGTGGGGCCCATGGCACTCAGCCGACTCGGCCGCGTCACGGTCGTTGACCGCCGCCCGGGCATCCGGCGCAGCACGTGGAGCCTAGCAGCGCTGGGTTTCTCCTCTGCGTCTTGAATGGCCGAAAGTGGTCTCGCAAGGCCATAGGGTCTAGCGCCCGCAGGGCAGGCCGAAGCTAAGCCCGGCCAGGCTACCTTCAACATTTTGGCCTAACCTGATTTTCCTGCCCAAAATTTGAATAAAGCCTCCAGGCTTCTGTTCATTTACATGTTCAAAATATTCTATTCTTTAGTCCCTAGATTCTTGTGTAAATATGTGTTGTCATGCACATTGTTAGATATATCATCAGGTATTAGCACCCATGTAATAAGGATGTCAAATTTACTACAGTAATTGAGCATCATCATGATCCGCAGATCTTTCATTGGTTTTACAACAATCTTTACATATGCATACTTAAATACTTAATTAATATTCTACATCACATAGAAGATGATGCAAAATTATAATTTAGGCATATAAATATGATTTTGGAACAACACAAGGTGATGCGACCTAGGCACTGCTGCGATAAGTTCTTATCTAAGAATTTATTTGCCCAGAGATCATGCTTTTAGGCAGCAAATTTGCTCATCACTAAAAAGTCTACATCCTATGATGATTACCGTCAACGTGTATATCCCAAATTTCATACAATGGAAAATTTGTATTCAATATGACTATCAAGTCATTAATTCTCACAAGAGTATAAATAATACATTTACAGCAGTTGCACTACCCATTGACATATATACATTATTTTGTTGCAAGAATCATCTTACCTTCACTAGTTTTGCATAATCATAATGCCAACACGGTGATTATCTTTTGATGAGTTAACTCACTAGTTAATGATGATCGAGTCACACTCGATAATAGCAACGATTTCATCGTGTATCATATATGAGGTTCATACTACTTATAATTCAAATCGCATTTTGAATGTACAAGATTTTGCATCGAATAATTCAAGACTCATCTTGAATTCAAAATTTAGGCATCAACTTTTGCTTAGATAAATAGCAGAAAGAGTGCAACATATTTTGGTTACCATCTTCTATATACAGAGACTATGTTTTGGCAATGATCATTAGATCATCTATTCTCACAACAGTGGAGTCCAGAACATGTGCAGTGACTTTTATCACAATTGTGGGACATATATACATGAATATTCAATTATTAATAGTAGATGCACTCATGTATTCTAAAAATACCCCAATATATTTTCATGACATTCATTTGTATGGTTTCATATCAAAACCTATTACTAAGAAAAATGCTATCCGCACTCAACTTGGTACAATGGACATGGAAATTAAATATTCATAAATTCCTTTCATATCATCTGGGATATGTTATATGCACATACATCAATCCGTATGACATGTTGCGTACAAAATAATTTTTCAATATTGATCATATCATGAATTGGTATGATAGCCTTGGTCCTTCTGACTCATGGAGGATAAGAAAAATTATTATCAATTCTATTGGTCATAGCATACATTCTCAAAATGCTCAGATTTTGTGCACCGCATGTGTCACAAGGGAATTAATTTTAAGGCCCTCTTACCTTAAAATCCAATTAATGAGCCACTAAATTTCTTGAACACATTCAAGATAAGTTGGCCATATTCAGCCATTTATGGACTATCTAGGCACTCTAAAGTGCTTATGCATGAATTTGCAAATAGTCTCACTTGTGTTCCTTCCTGATCATAAGGTATCACAATTTTACCAAATTCATTGCTCTAATTTTTCAACTTAGAGCAAATTTTCCTAACACAGGATCAAATCCATTCATATGGAATTATTTGGTTTTGGGAACTAAATTACTAAGTCCCTATGTTTATACCAATTATGGCTTAATTGAATCTCTTATCGAGATAACTCATTTGTATGACCATCCAAATAAAATTGAATTTATCAACATCAAGTTGGTAATATGCGGACTTACCCACCTTATAATCTAAATTTATAAAACCGCAATCATACAACTCCCTCCGTTGCAGTTAGTACGTGGAAACATGGCCACAACCAAAATATTTCCCATCTGCGTGTCGGTTATGTTTTCCACATATCGATATTACCACCTCAGCATACATCATGGGTATTAGGGGCCCACACAAAAGGTATTATTATCCGTCATTTATATAATACTTTAGGTCTCTTATGGGGATTTATACACAGCCCGTATATCGATCATAGTTTGAGGATAATTCCAGGCATTAGGGGGAGATTAATACCACACATAGAATGCTAGGAATACAAAATGAATGTTACACATATTCAGTCATCACATCCACGTACATAACAAAGAATATCTGAACAACCAGTTTAGAATATCTTATATTTGCAACACATTACAAATAGCCTGCCAAATGCATTTCCTTATAAAAGTGTCATCTTATCCAATCCCTACCATTAGTGTGCCAGAAAGAGTGATGATCTAATAAGATTACTCAACTCCCAAATTAAAATAAGAGGGGGAAAAGTATGGTCACTAGGGATATAGCTTATTACATGCATCCGCGGGAATAGGGGGAGACATCCTCCAAGATAGTAAATGCAAATTAACATCATGCATGTTGTTAGACACTTTATGGATATTGAAAATCCAAAGCCTATGAATGTTCAGCATTCAAAAGCTCAGTACATGTGCACATAAATTCAGGCACTGGGTCATTGGAACACCCTAACTTCTCTATCATCATGGGAAATGAGATATGAGTTCTAAAGAGTTAATATTTCACATGCTATATTGGTTCCATTTAATCAATTATACAAAGACTACAAATTGTTGACATATGCTCCTCAAAAATTGCTATACACCTTAAGCTGGATCCAGACCAAAAGTCCTAAGCAGAGTGTATCAACACTCAAATTGGGTCAAAGCAAAGGTGGCGATTATGGAAAATTTCTCTCGTTCACTAGTGAGAAGTATTTACAATAGTAATATCTTCTCACAAATGTATTCTTTATGAAAGCAAGGTGGTGAGTAAATGAGAGATTGTAGCAATGGTTTCATGCAGAGACCAAGCAACATACCCTCGTGGTATATGTGAAAATTATATTCCCATATTTAATTATGGCAGGTCAAATAACTTGATATATTTGGATATACAAGTCATCTTCGACTGACTTCACATTCTAAATCTAAATATAAATCGCAACATATATTGTGTATTACTCAAGTCACTCCATGACTTGAAACAATCAATTTGATTGTGGTACAACTGACTAAGTGAGTATCTTCCATAAAAGGATTACTCCAATCATAAGGATTGCATATGTGTGTTCACAAATAAATCATAAATTGGATTTTCCATCATCTCAATACACATAAACAAATAAGCAATCCTTTTATGATGGAATTCGAGATGAAAATTTGGGTAAAACCAAACAATGCTTAAGTTTACAACTTATGCATATATATCAGTTTATCAATATTCAATTGATATTATATAACAATATTTAAATAATCTTGGACAAGCATATCCATCAACACTTGTGGTCATTCAATTTCTAAAGATGGAGTGATATCCATTTAGACCCTAGGATGATAAACCTAGTGCCAAGTGCTAGTGTATCATACAAATTGCAACAGGCCTAATACTGCATTTGTAGATACATTGCTATAGCTCAAATTAGCACAACTCCAACAAACACTATACTGGTGGGAGTCAAAGAGGATATCCACATATATCTAAATGGCACCAAAAGGTCTTAATTTATTTCAAGACATGACAAAGTGGGATATCAAGATACTGGCTAACTGATCCCCATATTGCCATATCATAGATTGATACAGATGATAAAGCTTTCATGTGAGTCATCAAAATAGACTCTAATAACAACTTTTAAATGTTATTATGAAGCATCACATGTATATGTATAACTTTAGCGAATTATAAAATATGATTCCATCTAATCACTAAACATTATCCATAAATGATAATGCAACTTGTATTGCTTGGATGAAACCATATTACATATGAGCAATATCATTAAATTATTTTTCAAAATGTTTTATCCTTATTTTTACAAAGTGAGGGAATAAACATCTTGCAAAATATACTCACTAATGTACTTATCCACCACTACATCGTAGAATGGTGTTCATGGTAAGTGGTGAGTAACAACTTTAAATTTTGCAAGGCTCAGGGGGAGACTCTCCTGAAATTCTAATCTATCCAAACATCATATTATACTCTTTTACCTATATGAGTTTTTCCTCATAAAGATTTCTCATAAAAGGTTTTAATGAGGTAATATCAATACAAGATATATGTCATATCACCTGTTTTCCCCACCGAGGTTTTTCAAGGTGGTATTCGAGAAATATTATATGTCATATCTTCTGTTTTTTTTACAAGAGCTTTTAAGAAGGTATAAAAGATATACAATTCCTTCTCATATTTTTCATTGGATTTTGGGGAAGGTGATTTGAATATGATCCTCAGATCATAATAATATTGATCTCCAAACTTACTTATGAGTTTTCCTTTTCAAGGTTTTTTTATATGAGTTTGCAATGGGACAATAATATAAATATGCCATATCATTTTCTCCTTATATTTTCCCACTAGGTTTTAAAGGAGTTTTGTTTTAATGGCATATATGGACATACAAATTGGTTTCTCCTCAATATTTTTCCCATAGGGTTTTTGGAGGAGTTTTTCCATATGATAATCAAAGATGATTGAACAAGAATTACATGAAGCTTACAAGAAGCTAATTAATCAAGGGGGAGTGTTGTGAAACACATTATTAGTGGTCAATTAATATTATAGATAATTTTAGAGGATCTTTCATGAAAGGGTGTGGACCTTTCATGAAGGGGCCAACTCTCAAGGGACATGATGCCCTTTGGGCATGTCCTTTTTCCTTGTATAAATATGTAACCAGACTATTTATTTAATCAATAAAGAGAATCCTTAGATTCATTCTTTCCGTCTCTTTCAACTCTCAACAAACTTGAGCTGCAATTTGGTTTGGGTTTGCTAAGTTAGGCATTAATGAACCACATTGAGATCTAATTCAACTTTAATTACTTAGGATTATCATCAAACTAACCTTAATTAGCATTGATTATCTAATCTTAGGAACTGATTAGGCGCATTTGCATCTAAAATGGTAATAACTCATTTAGCAAATCAAAATTAACGTAAAAGTTCATCAAAGTGTAAATGGATAGATAAAGCATGCAACATGTGCATTTAGAGAGAGCATATTCTCATCATTTAGTAATAAATATATTTATATTGGCAGTACTCAGCAATCCATCCATCCATAATTGGCCATAGCAATGGCAGGATTGACAATTTGGCAGCACATCCACATGACAAGGTACAAACAATGTGAGACTTGGACAATAATTTGCAGCAACATAGGGAAAAAGAAGAAGAACAAAAGAACATTATATGTTACAATCAGAATCACAGTAGATGCAAACATCAGCTCACTTCCTTCCATCGCACATAAAATATCTTCTCCTGGACGTGAACATTATGTGCATTTCGCTTCTACCAACGAAATAAACGCTGCAAGCAAAATTACAAAGGCCAGCGTTAATCTCATGAAATGAGAGCATGTGAATCGGCGCAGTGGATGAAATATAGTTTCGTAGCATATAATTTGAGTGTTTTAAATCTAGATTAATTTTGAAACAATAACTAGTAAGATCATTGGATTAGGATGACAAGACTATAACACTATGTTAAAGTGATCAGCATTATTTTTTTAAGAAGAAGAATTGATAACAATTGTACGTACTACTTATTTAGACATACTTTTGTTTCGTTATGTGTTTTTTCATCAAGTTGGTTACCTTGCTTTTCTTCTTCTTTTTCTCAATGTACACAATGATCTCCCCTTGACACTCAAGAGTCTTCTGCAAGGCCTGCAAAAATCATATGGAAGCAAGTTTGTAAGTAGAATAAATATGTTTAGAGTTATGCAAAATACCATGTACTTGTAGGTGTTTCAGGTCATTCACTAATACACAAAGATACAAAATTAACGTAACAAATCACAAATTACTCAGTACTTGGTTTAGTTGGTTATAGTACGGCAAGAACTAGGTTTTCCTGCAAGGAGCAAATGATACCTTCTTTGTAGCTGCAAGCTCCTCTTCTAGTGCACTGATGCGGCTGACAGCAGCTTGCAACATCTCCTCCTTATCGGCCGGCATTGTTGCAGGTTTTGTTAGGAGTGCAAGGATCTTTTCCTCAAGCTCGGCGAGGCGCTTCGTAGATACGACATCTTCAGCGGCCTTCACAGCCTCTGGTGATAGCTTGGATCGCTGCCGCGCTTGGATTTTTGATTTACTTTTCGTGGGGGTAGTAGGTTTAGCATCACCTATGGCAGCGCCAAGTACCTTCACAGGCATGTTGCGCGTCAACCGGAGCATCGTTGCAATGCTCATCACGAGTGCTATGATGCCACCAAAGAGTGGGGGGTTGGATCCATTAGAGGCAGTTACAACAGCTGATGAAGGACAGTGTTTGGTCAGTCTACTAATGGAAGGAAACTTAGGTAATAATACTTTGTTGAAATTTGATGGGTCGTAAGGGTGGTACTCATTAACCTTTGGTGATGGCGAGTTTCTCATCCGGCAGAGTTCCCTGGCTCTTGCAGATTGCATCTATGGCCTTTTCAACCATTGGAACATCACAAGAATAGGGTGAACCAGGGGTCTGAAAAAGTTCACGGAGGAATGAGAAGTGTAACAGATATATACATAGCATGTGTTGCGATTATTGAGGTTTAAGCTTAGGATTTTTCGACAAGCAGAACATCTTAGCTTGTATGCTGACGTTCAAACTTCAAAGCAAACTCTTAATCAATGAACTATGTCATTTGCTGGTAACTGAATAATCAATGATAGAGAGTGCCTTACAGGATATAAAGTAGGAATAAGTTCCTCATGGACAGGTGATAATTGAGGATATTCAATTTGGACGCGAGAAATTTTCCGTGACAGAGTGGGTTGACCATCTCCAACTAATTGTGCCTCCCCATCGGATGAAGATTGTTTCTTTATTTTAGAAAAATAAAAAAAGAGAGGCATAAATAATAGTATAAAAGACATCAATGCAACAACTATGACAACATGAAAATGTTTCTGTTATTTTTACCTTCGGATATATAATGTCATCTTCACAAATCATTTTATCCTCAACCTCAGAAGAGGCTGACCTGCGTGAGCCACACCTCCCAACTCCACTTTGAACCATCTTAACATCAAAGTGGCGTAGGGATACTGAGTTAGTGCCTTTGTGATTTTGGTGATATACAATAATGATGACAAGATTGAGAACAAAGCACCAGGTCCGATTACTCACCTTCATGATTTCGGGATCCTTCCAAGGGCCTTTGTCAGCCTTCATGCATCCACCTTCGCACTGGCAAGTTCCACCAAAAAATTCTGGCAGCTCGCTAAATAACAGAAACGTGTACATTTAAGGTTGCAAGTGTGTCATAGAAGTAGCTTACGAGCCAATTAGAGCATTGGTTGTTACCTGGCATCTATCACCTCAAGAAGCTTGCTTTGGTACTTGTTACCTAGAACCTACAGAAATGCATAATTCATGAAACAATCATTTAATTGAGCTCTAGAATCATAGCTACAGAATAAAACCATAAAGTAATTGGAAAAAAAATACATGAATCTTTGCAGTGGTCTTCGGGTCAAGGAAGCTCTTGACTGTGCTCCATAGAAGCCGGAATCCCTGGCCTGCATTAATGATGAACATGCGGCACAGCGACTGGGACAAAAAAAATCATTACTGATGTGGTAAGAATGCTACTGTTTGCAAAATTCAGCACAAAATGTATGCGCAAGTATGGTTCATAATATCATATATCAAAGGAATTACCTCTGGATAGTTGTCACCGTCAATCTTCTGAAGCATGCCTATGAGGTCCCTTGCAGCTTTGCTGAATTGCTTCATCCCCTGGAAAATGTGTTAAGGTTACTCACTATAATATTGCAACCACTTGGTAAACTCCCCGCCAATTTGTAGATGCATACCACTCCTTTCACATCAAGAATTGTTGTGCTTTGATCAATATGACGCTTCGCAGCGATTGAACAAGCTGGGAACTTAACAGCAAAGTTCTTCTCAAACTCCTTGACATGGTTCTTGACAAAACGATCCATTGTGGTGACCTGCATTAGCCTATTCACATCAATCTGTCCAAGCCGTTCAATGTAGACAGGCCTGCCTTCCTTATCAACCCCATGGTAACCTTGAGGGTAGCATTGTGCCACCTTATCAGCTTCTTCGAATTTAAATTCCTAAGATGGCATTATAGAAAAAGAAAATGTGACAACAGTTTATGAACTAACCTCTAAGTATTGATGAGAAAGTATTTATCCAAGTGATGTTAGTTTTAACAAAGTCTACGGGAGTTCTAACTACCTTGAGAATGGTATCTGCGCCAAACTCCTTTCTCCATTTCAGCGTATCAGACCACATTTGCTTTGCCTTCTCAATATCAAACTTTCTTGCCTTCAGAAACCTTTGTCATCACAACTTTCAGCAATAGTGATCCACATTAAAATGCAATCATACATTAGGATGCGCTATTACTATATCACACACCTCAGCATCATGTGGTAGTCATCATGCTGTGATGGTAGCATCTCTTCAAGTATGAGAAGCTGGCGGAAGGCATCCACAGCCTGCACCTCCTCAGGGTCGCGCTCATCCAATATTGAGACGGACATGACCTTGCTGCTCTTCCGCCCCCTCTTCATGGAATGCCTCATGTTTTGTGAAGCGCTCATCGCTTTCTTCTTCAGAGACGCGATCATTGCTTTCTTTTCATCCTCTGAGTATTCCACATTGGATTTTCTCTTCTCGTCATAGTGTCCATCTAAGGCTGCAAACACAGTTTCTACAAAAGTCAATTCTGCATACAAGTAAAACGAAAAGTTTCAAGAATTATATCAGATTATGCTTAGGCAATGGAAAAGTTTATTCGCCATAAAAGTAAATTTCAATCAAACATCACTCTGTGCACATTCTGATATTATGAAATACAATAGAATAAGTTCTTTATTAGGACAACGGAAGATAATACTACTGTATAATATTCCGGTTCAGTGAACAATAACATGCTTATGGCATTCAATTACATGCATACTCACCAGAGCTTAGACGGTGCTCATGAGGTCGTGACAGGACATCTGCCATTAATGGGTCACCCTATCAGAGCTGATAAAGAAAGAAGAGGTCTCTGAACAAAAAGCACAAAAGTATTATTCCTTGCTCTCAGATCAATGCTATGTGTGAAGTACAATCAAAACTGAACGCCAATGTAGTAAATACTTCAATGAGGTGATGGTAAGCCTTAAACAATCTGATACAATTAAAATTTAGGATAAAAAATCTTCATATTTCAGGGATAGTTTTACTTTGAGCGTGCAGTAGTAATTGTTAGCACAAGACAAGCATTCCCTTATTTTATGAAAAAGTATATTGCTCCATAATAATTCGATTAGAGCATTGTGCTCCTAATCATCTTTGTATCCAAATGTCCACGTATTGATGATATTGCCAAAAATCCAGCTTCTTGTACTCAATCAAAGAAAATATGGAAGTTATCTTAAATATCACACGATTGTTTCTTGGCTAGTACTCTAAGTGTTTTTGTGTTACAAGAATAGATAAAAATGAATCAATAGGTATTTATCAGATATTCAGACATTATACATGCACACATGTACAACATCTCAATGGCTACATGATAGAACGCCTGCTAGCTACAATCCTAGAAGGAGCAGAGCACAAAGAACGAAAAATAATGCAATTAGCGGCTGGCAGCCAATGTACCAAAGCTAATCCATCAACTAATCTTTGGTGATCTCTTTCCCCTGGTGTACAACACCAAATTAGATGGGACACACATGAACAGTACGAGAAGATGGCATGCATCAATGGAGGAGGTGGATGAAGAGGAGGAAGGATGAGCCCACGTACCTCCGAGAGGAGAGCCTTGAGGTGGAGGAGGGGGCGGTGCTGGAGAGAAATGGAGCAGATGGCTACGATGGTGCTTAAAAAATAGAGGCAGGGGTGGGGGCGCGCTCATCGCGGTCTCGCGAGGAAGGGGGCTAAAATTTTGAGAGGCATGCACGGCACCTAGCTGGTGACAGATAGCTGCTGGACAATGGTTGTATGGGTGGTTTGAACCCGATTGTTTCTTTTTTGGCTTTGGTGAGGCCACGTGCACCCACCAAACATAGACAGTCGCCGGTATTTCGGTTCAATTTGCACAAGTCTAAGTTCTGGGCCTTCCTTGTGCATGAGCTCCGTAGACCTTCGGACCGCAGCGTCTATGCCGATTGTTAGCCCAACTTCTTGGGCGCACTTGCAAGTCACCGAATGCCATGGAAAATTATGTTGTCCCCTGAAGAAAGCCAGAAATAGTTTTTTGGACCGCATCATTCGGGCCTAACCATCCAAGCAGTTTACGGTGGATGGGAAAGATGAGAAAGCCCGATACATGCATTGATGCATGCATGCATGCAGTAAAAGAAGTTTATGATATCACCCGCATGCAAGAATGCTTGAATCTAAAAAAGGCCATAAGTACCGAACCGAGTATCCAAACTAAACTATGGTTGCAACATCTTATCTTACTATTACTAATTGGAGGCTCCTTTTGAAGCCTCCAGGTGAAGCCACCTAAGATTCCTAGGTGGACACTCTAGAAAAAGAGAGAAATCCTAGAAATTCTCACAAAAAAGCAAAACATCTGACCATCAATTGATAGATTCAAATCATCATAGCCATTGGATCTATTATATTTTCTAAAAAATTACCCACCTATACCATTATGAAAATAGCCTAAAGTAACCCCCTAAATCTATATATAAATTACCCACCTATGCCATTATATAAAATAAACTAAAGCAACCCCTAATCTTCCTCAAAATTACCCACTTATGCCATTATAAACAATATTTAAAATAACCCCCTAATTTGCAACTGAATTGCCCACCACTATTACTTAAAAAACTTAAAGGAACCCCTAAATTTGCATCTATATTACCCACGCATGCTATTATTAAAAATAACATAAGGTAACCCTATATTTGAATCAAATAACCTTAATTAAAAATACACATCAATATATGATTCTAAATCATATATATCTTGCACTATTGGTATACGATATAATAATTAAGGTCTATATGCATGATGTGTGTCACCATTTATAAAGATCTAAAGTGATGTGAATATAGATTTCTATGTTAAAATTGTATCTTAAACTTAGGGTTCATTAAACAAATTCAAGCGCATACCTGCGATGCAAAGTGAAAAGTTAAAGATTATAAATGTGGATGAAATATTATAGAGTAATTACTAACTAAAATCTATTACAATTGGATGAAGATATCAAGTATATATCTATATAAGTATTGTGTTCGAATATTTAACAAACGAGAGGTAGCTTATGGTAATAGTTTTGTAGCAATGTAGTCTCATTTTTTTCCATTGGAGGCTCCCTATTAGTTCCCATGAGACAAGCTAGAAAAAAGAGACAAATTGCCATAAAAATTAAAAACATCAAACACCAATCCTGTAAACTCTAATAATCATAGCCATTGATCTATTACATTTTCTAAAAAATTACCCACCACTATCATTGTGAAAATATTAAAAAATGAGCTCTAAACCTATATCTAAATTATCGAGCTCAGCTATTATAAAAAATAATCTAAAGTAACCCCATAATCTTCATCCAATTTACTAATACTTATCATTATAAATCATTATAAAGCATAACTTAAAATGTCATTCTAAAATTTTATCTATGTTACCCATATACGTCGTTATTAAAAATAACCTAAACATGTGCATCATATGTCCAAAAGTAAATTAATATATGATTCTAAATTACTTATTTATATCATTGTTAATATAAAAATAATAAGTTAAAGTATATACACATGATGAATCCCACCATGTAGACCATTTATACATGTATGTGAGAAATCGATGAAAAATATTGATTTGTATGCTAAACATAATGTATGGAGGATTGCAGGTGCAATACAAAATGAAAAAAAGTATGAATATGGATGAAAAAGTTCATAGAGTAATTATTAATTAAAAATAATCACAACTAGACAAAGATAGGTATATATCTATATAAGTATTATGTTGAAGTATTAAAAAAATGAGAGAGTTAAACAATTTCTAAATAATTTTTAAATACAATAGTTTCTAAAAACATTAGCCCGTGTGGGAGCACGGGTTGGTGGACTAGTTGTATTTAACATTTAGATGCTATTTTTTTCTAAGAATATTCCGATGGGGATAGAGAGCTGTAGCTAGGCTTGAGCAATTGCAGAGCAGAAAGAACTCGCTGCTCCCTGGACCTGCTTATGTAGCCGGCCACGCAGCTGCAGTGCGAGCGATCGACGGAGCGAAAGCGAGATGCCGCGTCGGCCCCAACGCCCGCGACGTGTCGCGCAGCGCGTGGCCGAGCCTGAGCAGAAACAGGCGTGGCCTGGTCCTGCACAGTAACTCCGATCCCTTCTGTCTTCCGTACAGTAGGGATGGAGCCCGTTGCAGTCAAGGCAACTGATGATCTCATGGCAAAAGAACTAAAACAACAGGCCACCTTTGAACCCATCGCATGCACACTGATGACGAGTTGACGACTGGTGGTTGGTCCAACATTATGCATGGTCACGTAACAATTGGAGACCAGCTACGACGACATTCACTGAATCACCTGAACTTTTCTTTTTTACGTTTTACGTGCAGCTAGCTTTTTTTTAAGACATCGTTACCACACCACCTTGCCCATTTTTTGAAAAAAAAGATCCGGACAGACCAGCAGACCAGCACGACGGCACGGCGCATCCGCCACACCGCGGCGACCTCGTTCGTGGCGCGCCGCACGAGCCGGTCGTCCTCCGACGCCCACGCCACCCTGGCCCAGAACCCCGGCGGCTTCCCAGAGACCACGTGAAGGATACGCACGCTCGCCGTGAGGTCCGTTAGGGCGGAGCTCAGTCCCCCGCAGCGCCTCGTCGGCGCGGCGGGCGGCGATGGGGCGGCGCTCCTCCCACGCCTGCCTCCGCGCCCCGGCGTCGGCGTCGCTACACCTGCTGCCGCCGTGGGCAGACCGAGGCGCGCGGCGTGTCGTGGAGCGCGACGAGGCGGGAGGCGGTTGACTTTGCGCTGGGAGGCGTCGCGTCGAGGGTCCCGCCGCGTGGGGTTCGGAACCGGTTCCCAACGTCTCTCGTCCAGAGCATGCATGTCGGCGACGTACGCTGTAGCCGCGGAGTGAGTGGACTTGAGGCACTTGCTGACTCCCTGCCACTCCGTGGTGACCACGCGCGGAGGGTGCCGGGAGCCGTGCGCGCCAGCTGCCTCCACGGCTCCGAGAACTTCTCCCTCCCTCGCTTCTTCGGGTTGTATCCTTGTAGCAGGCGAGAGTACACACTGGCCAATTGGCCATGGCTGGTCGCGCGCGGGGTTTTGATCCTACGTGGTGTGGAAGAAGGCAGGTGAGGATTGGTAGGGTGCCTGGATGCGTGGGTAGTTTGCACGGGAAGCCACCGGGCAAGAAGATCTCTTCTGTTTCAACTGCGGCAGGTCAGCGGGAAAAGGTAAGGGCGGGCGTCGCAAAGGGCGGGGTCAGCCGAATCACGCTCGCGGAGGGCAAGCTTGAGGACGCGTCCAGCGACCTGGCCATGTGTGCGTACAGCAACCAGCATGGATGCGGTCGAGCTCCTCGATCGTCGAAGAGGACCCGCCACGCGCCATCCACAGGCCAGCAAGGCGGCGCTGTCGACCATGGCGGCCGACGCGCTCTGCGTTGCCTCTGCTACCTGTCCTCGCCGCGTAGTGGATCGACCCCGGCGCCGGACCCGGAGTTGATCCACCTCTCTGCCCGCTTGGTGGCGGCGCCGCTGCTATACTGTAGAGGGCATGCAGCTCATGCAGCTCCCCTCGGCGGTCACCGCGTCCGGGCTCTCTGCGGCGGCGCGCCACGACCCCAGGGCCCAGGCGGGGGCGGTCGGTATTTGATTCACCGTCCGGGGTGGACGGTATTTCATTTACCGTCCGCCCCCCTGGGTAGCTCTGAGGCCCGTCCGATCCATGCTCAGCGGCCGAGATCAACCGCCCATAAGTATTGCGTGGCCCAACCCACAACGCTGGCCCACTCACTACTCCTTGTGCTTGCAGCAACATCGTCATATGGGCCAGGCCTTCATGAGCAGCAACGTTGAACCAGATGCCTTCATATGGGCTCGTTCAGTTCATTTGCTGCCGAGACTGCATTCAGCGACTGAACTTGTTGCTTTTCCTGGCAAGATGATGACCTGCATTACTGCATAACCACCACGCAGGAAATTTCAGTAGCCATTCATCTGTTCCCAACACCTGGAATGAAGTTCGAGGACGCTCAACTCCTCAAACGTGTCACATTCAGATAGTCGTATGCTTGTTGGTGCTGTTCAACTCTCGTTCAACATAAAATTGATGGAATTCCATGTTCAGCCTAAACTGTTTGAAAGCGATTGCTAATCACACAGAATTCAGACTAAGCTAATCAAGTTCTAGAAGAAGAGCAGAGGCATGCGCCACCAAATTGGTGAAAAGAACCTTCAATTGAGATCCCAACAATTCCACTGAAATGCGTCACACTAGCAGCACATCCGATCGATTTGAATTCAAAGTGCTGCAGAGACGAACAGAGATACCACACGCTTAACGATTCAGAACCTTCCAGATACCCACGAGCTCAGAGCATTCTGAAAGAAGGCTTGGGCTTGGCATCGCAACGAGGCGTGCCGTGAATAAGCCAGCCTGGATCCCCGAGAAAGTGGACCCCAAGGGCGTAACGAACTATTCAGTGGAAATGGTGTGACCCTGCGGTAGAACAGCACGATACATGTGGCCAGCGAGAGAGGCAAGCGGGTGAATCCTTGCGGCTTCTCCCACAAGCCACGGTAAAAACCCGCATTTCTTACCGTCACACCTCCCACGCCACGCCCTATAAAATCCCTCCCCGTCTTCGTCTTCTTCGTAAGTTCATCGACCCCGTCACGCGTTCGCCAACAAACCAGAGAGCGAGCGAGCGAGGGAGGGAGGGACCGAGGCAAGAGGGAGAGAAAGAGAGAGCGCTCGAGCCGCAATGGATCCGTGGAGGCAGATCGCGCTGGAACTCCTCGGGAGCCTCGGCGCGCGGACGCCAATGGACCCGTCGTCGAGGCAGGCGGCGCTGTTCGCGCAGCACGCCCTCGCGGCGGTCCGCCACACGACGGTCATCCGGTTCCGCATCGGCGACGCCCAACGGAGGCTCCTCACGCTCAGGCTAGTGCTGCGCAGGCTCCTCGACGGGGTTCCGCCCGACCAGATAGACCTCGCCGAGATCGACGTGCGCACGGTGGGGATCAGCGCCGGCGTGTACCTCCAGGGCGCCCTCCACAGCCTGGCGTACGCGGCCGGGGTCCACGCCGGGGCCGCCACCGTCCTCTTCCTCTACGGCGCCGTGCGCTGCCCGAACCTCCGGAGGAGCTCGCCGTGGTGGGAGGCGTGGCGCATGTGCCACGACGCCACCGCCGCGCACGTGGCCGAGGCCATCCAGCGGCTGCGTCACGCCCTGGAGCTGTTCAAGGCGAGCGTCAGGGCCGTCGACAGGGCCGCCGCGTACCCTCGCATGAGCGCTGGCTGGATCACGTCGATGCTCGCGGCGGAGCAGCTCGCGTGCTACGCCAGGATCGAGGTCGCGGCGGCGGAGGGGGAGGCGAGCAAGATGGGCTTGGCCATCTCGGTGGAGCACGGCGAGGCGAGGAGTCTGGTTGCCGAAGAGGATGTCTAGGCGAGTGGCGTCTCGAAGCACGCGCTGCGAGGGCGAAGTGGCGAACAGCCAACTCGATAAGTCTCAACTCATATCTGACCTTGTAGCTTTGTCGATCGAATGTTTCTGAGCGTCGTCAGAGTTTCGTTTTCTGCTGCGGATGAACATGTGCTCTGTTGATTGCCATGAACGGTAAAATAAGTGAGCTAAGCTCAGGATTGATCCATTAGATAGTTTGTAGGGAATCACCTCTTCTTCTGAACTTTAGTTTCATTCAGAATTCAGATGCAAACGATTTTGTCAGTTTGTTCAGCAACGCAGAATTCAGTTTGTAGGGATCTTCTTAATCTGTTCTAGTCGATCACCGGTTCAACAGCGTAGGCTAACGCAGAATAGCTGTATACTTGTGTCATTTTTTTTTTGTTTCCAAACATCATCTTTGTCTGTACATGCATTCTCTTATTCGTTTTGATGGTCAGCTCTGTGAAACGACCGTTCTGAATGAAGATATTTTCCGAAGAAAACAGGCTATTATTTTGTTCAGATTTCAGATAAACCCTCTGGGTCAGATTTTGGTTACCAGTACCCACAGTTCTTATGAGTTGATTTGAAATTCCAAGTTTTGGCTGGAGTATACATGGTACTAGTATAGACAAGCTCAGGATTGATCAGTCAGATTCATAGCTCGTAGGGATCTCTGCTTCTTCTGAACTTCAGTTTGATTCAGAATTCTGATGCATGATGCAAATGTAATTCTCACGGTGTGCTGAAGCTTCTTAATCTGTTCAAGGCGATCTCCTGTTCAGCAGCTTAGGGTCATGTAGACTGTTCAGCAAGCACTCTCTGATTCGTTTTGCTCGTCAGTTTTGTGAAAGGTCCGTTCTGAAATGATGGTGTTTTCTGAAGAGAACTGGCTATCATTTTTTTGAAATAATCGAACTGGCTATGGATTTGCAATTCCCTAGGGGCGACTCGGGCGGCGCCCCACCCTCCGCCACCGCCACCCCCTCACGGCCCCCCTCTCCACCTCGCCGCCGCCGGAGCAGGGCACCGAAAGCCTGTGTGTCTACTAGGAAGGCGGCGGCAGGGCTCCTACCGTCGGCCCGGGCCGCTTCCGCCCTTGGTCAACGATGCGGCAGCACCGGCTATGGAGGCGACGGCGGCGGCCCGGGGCGGCAAATCCGGCATTCTGGGGACCGGATTCGATGCCCCCGAGGCCGGATCTACGCGGAGCAGCTGCCGACGGGGTGTTTGGGGGGGGGGGGGGGGCTTGGCGACTTCGACAAGGAAGGTGGCGCTTTGCTGGCTCGGCGGGGCGGCGGGCGTCCTGTGCACGCGTGTGGCAAAGTGTTGGCCGGCGTCGGAGTGGCGCGGCGGTTGAGGACATCGCGCGCGAGGGCCACGGCCCAGCGAGGAGGCGGCTCGGTGACCACTTGCGCCGGCGCTACGCGGCAGTTGAGGACGTCGCCCGCGGTGGGCCACGGTCGATGAGGAGGCGGCCCGGTGGCTGAGGCGGCGCATGAAGTGACTAATATAGTTGTTGTGTGATGCCTATTGAGCCTCTTGGAGGCTACCTTGGGTAGCAGCCATGGCAATGACGCTGTTATGAGATTTTCTTTGTTGGATGATGTTGAGAAGGAACCTTTGGGAGGCTACTTTTTGTAGCAGCTGTGGCAATGATACCTGTTGGTTAAGTTTATTTGTATGTTGGCTGTTTTTATCCATAACGTGTTGAGGAGGAGCCTTGGGAGGCTACTTTGGTAGCAGCCATGGTAGTGATACCTGTTGGACTTGTGGACTTGTTTGTTGGGTGGTTCTTGGTCGATGATGTGTTCAGGAGGAGGCTCCGGGAGGCAACTTTGGTAGCAGCCAAGGCAATGATCCTTTTGTTGCCATGTTTGTGTATACTGCCACATCGTAGGATGTCTTCAGTTCTGTTTCAGTAAACAAGTTCAAAAATTTATTTATTTCCATGCAATGATGTAGATGGACTTGCATTAGTACCGTGCCAGGATGGCTTCTCAAGCTGCTGCTCTTGTTGTTGTATGCATTGCATTTCTATACAGGTCTGATTCAGATGAGGAAGACATTTCTATTTGGGTTCCTAGGGATGTGGTTGATGCTGAGAGGTAGGCAAACCTAGATAAGATCTATAACTGCACAGACTATGCCACTTAGAGGTGGATGGTTTAATGGCGCTATAAGCTTCCTTGCTGCTGGTCTCATCTGAAGAGATAGACTCAAGCGGATAAAGACCTCCTTTGCATCTACCTTGATGAAGGATTTTCCTCGTTTCCTGATCCTTAATAAAGAAGAATTTAGGATGAAATTCAAGAAAGGTATTATTGTCTAATGCTAGTTTATGGACCGAAACAAGATTCTTGTGACCACTAGGAACATGGAGAATATTTTTGAGATGCAATTTTCTACTAGGGTCATGTAAAGTTGAATGACCAATATTACTAATTTTCATACCTAATATGTTGGCAGTTTGGACTTGTTCTCGGCCATTGTACTTGTCTTTGACAGTCAGCTTGTCAAGCTCTGCAGTGATGTGGTCGGTGGCGCCACTGTCCGCATACCAATTAGTATCATAACCAAAACCAGTGGCTGTAGCACCGGCCATCTTGGTGTTTTCTTGATCATCGTCCTCGTATCTATACCAGCATCTCAGTGCTTCATGACCGATTTTCTTGCAAATCTGGCACACAGTTTTCTTGGGATGATTTGGCTGATTGGTGTTGCCATGGTTCTGTCCACCACGGCCACCATTATTGCGCCCATGACTGCGGCCTCCATTGCCTCATCCTCGAAATCCTCCACGATATGCTGAATTTGCTGAAGACGTATACTGACCCCCTTCGTTGTAAGCCTCAAGATGCATCTTGTAAGACATCAAGTGAGAGAGAGTATAGCTCGGAGAGAGGAAGGGGATCCGATCGACCAAGCATCGATGAGACAAAAGGATTATATTCAAAATCAAGCCCATTGAGAATATGAGATGCCATCTCACCATCATCGATGAGTATTCCAACTGCGGCCAATTCATCCTTGATGGCCACCATCTTTGTGAAGTAAGTTGACGAGGACATGTTACCCTTCTTGAGAGTAGATAGCCGCATGCATAAATTCGTCACACGAGCTCTTGACTGGGCTGCAAACATAGTCTGTAGTGCACTCCATCCTCCTGCCGAAGTCGTCTCAGCTGCCACTTGCGCCAGGACTTCTTTGATGATAGAGTTGAGTAGGTAGCTTAGCAATTGTTGATCCTTGGCCACCAATAGATCATACTCCGAGTTGGCAACTATTTCTTTCTTGTCGTCGGCCTTCACCAATTCCATGGTCTTGGCCGGCTCCTTGATGGATCCATCTAAGATCCCCAAGAGCTACGCACCACGCACAGCAGGAAGGAATTGTGCCTTCCATAAGACGTAGTTCTCCCGTGTAAACTTCTCCGCAACAGGAGTGTGGCGGATCCACTTCGAATCTACTTGGTTAAACATGATTTAGCCGCCTGATACGCGACGCTCATGCCTAAGCCGAGTAAACACGAAGTGCCATCGGATTTCCTCCGATTTAACCACTTGAACAGGACCATTTTAGCAGACCCACACGAAGGTGAGCGGTTCTAGAGAATACAACAAGTCCGCCGAGTTAACAACTTAACCACTTATTTTGGTTAGGAAATAAACATCAGAGTTTTACAAGGTTTTCAAGAAAGACAACAGAAGATAAAACCACTAGCGGAAGCAAAACGTCGGGGTCGGACGTCCCTGGTGAGGCCAGCCGGGACATCACTGATCCCTCTCCTCGCCGTCCGAGGAGGGATCCCACTCGACCGTCCAACCCGGAGGGAGCTGGGGCGGCCAAGTGCCAGCGGGAGAAGAGTCAGGAGCAGCAAATTCACCTGAAAAACAGGAGCCACAAGTAGGCTGAGCTACTAAGCTCAACAAGACTTAACCGACAGGAGTAAAGCTACTCCACACTTCTAGACATGCAAGGCTTTTTGGCTGAAGGTTTTGTTTGCCAAAAGCACTAAATAGAACTTTAGTTTCAAGTTTTAGCTCAGGTTCTAAGTTCATTATCCGGTCTAGGTTTTGCAACTATGCTAAACAATCATAGAACCAACCAAGGTATGTATATATATCAACAAAACCATGTCATCATCAGATTCCTCATTTACTCAGGGTGACATAGCGATCAAGCAGTCTCAAACTATGAGAGGCAGACGAATCGATTCGAGTTCTTTAACCATGCATGGTGAACCTAACCTCACGACATCCGTGCACCCGGAGGTCGCTTCCTGTGTCGGCCTTCCCCATCAATCCCCTAACCCGTGTCGGGCCCATTTCCTTTGGTGCAAGGTTCCACAGACCCGGCCTCTGCCGTTCTGTGACCACGCATGCCACCACGTGCGACATCCAGCAGGGGAAACTCTGTTCCAAGAACAATGGGGCGACCGCTCACGTTTAGGTTCAATCCGGTACTAGGCTTCCTCATCCCATACTAAGTATGAGGTTAGTACTTTCAAACACTTGATCACGAACACCACCACTGTCGGGCCTTAGTCAAGTTTCATAGATAGATGGGGCGATCAACCGACCACCAAAGAGTTACCCAAACCCTGCCGCGTCCATCGTCCTTACAGTTGTAACAGAAGGGTAGACAACCAACTCCTACAACTCGCGAGTGACAGGAAATCACTCGACTTTTACCGCTTCCTATTTAAGCAAGCAGCTACTCGGTCCAACAGCTAGTGTTCAGATCAGGGAAGCTACGATATGCGTCTAGGGTTCCAAACAACTCCTATACGTAAATGCACAAGCATGTTAAAGAAGGCATGCGCAAGTTTGGTAAAACAACACAGGGTTTTCATGCAACCGGGGCTTGCCTTCGAGCAAGGAGGAAGAGAACTGCTCGACTTCTGGGGCGGCTTCGGATTCAGAGGGCAGGAGCTCAGCTACACCGTCGTCTTCTGGCGCCGGGTGCAGCTCGTAGAAGCCGTCGGCGAGGCGCAGCTCTACACGAATGCAATGCATTAGTTAGCATAGACGGTTATTTCAACAGCAACACTTGCAAGTCTGAGCCCAGAAACTCGTGACAAAAAGCAGGAGGGTGGGAAGGTTCAAGGGAGCTGGTGGAGATCAAGAGGTAAGGGTCCGAGGAAAGGAACTTGTGATCTGACCCTTAAACTAGAGGGTTGGTGTGCTAGGGATCCTCAAACTCAACGCTGAAGGGTTCCCAAGTTTTACACATGCACCCTCGGTTTGAAGAAAAAGGTTACAGCCGAGCCCTCGGGCGAGGCGGAGAAGGGTCGGCGGAACAGACAGGGTCGGGTGAGACGGAACCGGGGTCGGGCGGATAAGAGGGGTCGGGCGAAGCGGACAAGGGTCGGACGAGGCGGACCAGGGGTCGGCAGCTTACCTTCTTCCTACAAGGAAAGCTTGGGGTCGGGAAGAAACAGGCCTGGGCGGAGGGGCTAAGGTTTTGAACAACGGCTAGGTCCTGCAGTACTCCGGCGGCGGCAGTGCTTCTTGTGGATCAGAAGTGAGCTCTTACGCAGCACGGAGGAGCAAGCGGCTGGATGGCTTGGGGAAAACGGAGTGGAGCGGAGAGGAGAGTTCCTCAGGAACTTAGTGTGTGGCGCTGGGAGCTCGAGCAGGGAGCAAGCGGAAAGGCGGAAAGGCAGCAATGGCGAAGGGAACTCTGGCGGGGTTCGCGCATTCCCTTTTATAGCGGCTGGGAAGGGAGAAGGGAAGCGGCGCGGGAGTGAGAAGGGGAGCGGCGCGAAGGCCGGGGAAGAAGCAATGGAGTGCTCTGCCTGGGCGGCGATTGAGCGACGAGGGCGGTGGAGCAGGACTTCGGGGATGACGCCAGCGGTCATTGGGCTCTAGCGTCAGGGCGGCGCAGGAGCGGGTATGCCGGTGGTTGAAATTTGGAGGAGGCGGGCGTCGTCATGCGGTAGAGCTGATGGAAGTGATCGGATTAACGACGCTAGAATCGAGGGCGCACAGGTGAGAAGATAGGCAGCCGCGGGCGCGCGGGCGAGCGCGGAGCAATAGATTGTCAGGCGGCTTCTGACAGGGCGGGGAAAGGAGCTGTCGCTGCCGTGGTCAGGGTTGGCGGAGGAGGAATCGTCGGGTAGCGAAGACCAGGCGGCACAACTGTGTCGAGGTGACGGAAAAGACGGGCGACATCGGGCTCTGCGGTCGGGATCTGGCGATGTGAAGATGGGCGCGGGAGGCGAGGCGTTGCAGAAAGGTTGCAGAGGGGCTTCCGCTGCAATTGGGGAAGGGGCGCGAGAATCCATTCGGTCGCGGGCCAGAGACGAGGCGGAGCAGCGGGCGTCAGAGAAGTTGAGCCACGCGGCGGGGAAACTCTGAAGCGGGCATGCAACTCGAGTGCGCCTGTCGCGGAAGATCTGGGGGAAAAAGATCTCGTGGGTCCACCGGTCAGATAGAACGGACGTTTTGGGAAAGACTTAGAAGGATCCGACGGTGAGTTGGGGTTGGCGGGGTCAGAACTGGAGACAAGCGGGGAGGGGTCGGGTCTCAGGGGTCGGGACCGGTCGGGAGGTTGAACACTTAGGCTTGGAAAGCTAAGACAGGTGATCAGGGGCTCGGATTAAGATTAACTTTGAAGATTTGGGGCCGGTCGTCACAGCCTACCCCTCTTAAAAAGAATCTCATCCCGAGATTCAGGTATCAAAGTAGGGTGTACCGTTCTTACCTCCTTGACGAGACAGAAAACCTGGGAAGTGCTTGTTCAGATACTCGTCTGTTTCCCATGTTGCTTCATCCTCCATGTGGTTTCTCCAGAGGATCTTGTACATTTTGACCATTTGGCGCCGGGTATGCCTCTCTTTCTGGTCAAGAACTCGGTCTGGGTACTCGGCGTAGGTTAGGTCGGCTCTACCTGAAGCTGCTGTGGCTCTAAGATCTTGGTTGGAACTTGGACATATTTCTTCAGTTGAGACACTTGGAAAACATCGTGTATGGTCGATAGCTGTTCTGGGAGTTGGATCCGGTAAGCTACGGGTCCACAGATCTCCACAATCTCATAAGGGCCAATGTAGCGGGGAGCCAACTTGCCTTTCACTCCAAACCGTTGCACTCCTTTGGTCGGGGAGACTCGAAGATACACATGGTCACCAATATCAAACTGTAGGGGCCTTCTTCGCCTGTCGGAATAACTCTTTTGTCGAGATTGGGCAGCCTTGAGATTTGCTTGAATTACCCTAAATTGCTCTTCGGCTTCTGCCACTAAGTCAGGGCCATAGATCTGTCTTTCTCCTGCTTGGGACCAGTTCAATGGTGTCCGACATCTCCGGCCATATAAGGCTTCAAACGGTGCCATCTTCAAACTGGTCTGGTAGCTGTTGTTGTAGGAGAACTCTGCCAAGGACAAGCACTTGTCCCAATTCTTGTCATAATGGATGACACAAGCTCTCAACATGTCTTCAAGGATCTGGTTGACTCTTTCGGTTTGACCATCGGTTTGAGGATGATATGTCGAGCTACGGATGAGCTTGGTGCCCATGGATGCTTGTAGCTGTTCCCAAAAGCGTGCCACAAACTAAACTCCTCGATCAGAGATGATGGTCTTGGGTACACCGTGTAGGGAAACTATACGGTCGAGGTACAACTCCGCATACTGCTTGACTGTGTGGGTGGTGCGGACAGGAAGGAAGTGGACGGTCTTGGTCTGGCGGTCCACTATAACCCAGATGGAGTCATGTCGCTGCAATGTAAGGGGCAGTCCAACTATGAAGTCCATGCTGATGTCCTCCCATTTCCAAGAGGGAATAGGTAGGGGCTGCAGGGTACCTGCTACCTTTAGATGGCTGGCTTTGACACGTCGACAGGTATCACATTTTGAAACATAACGGGCAATTTCCGACTTCATTCCACTCCACCAAAAGGTTTGGCGGAGATCATGGTACATCTTATTGCTGCCAGGATGGATTGAGAACTTGGAGAGATGAGCTTCATCTAAGATCTGCTTCTTAATGTCGGGGTCGGCTGGTACAACCAGTCGGTTTCCATAATACACCTTCCCAACCTTATCCTGTCGAAAATGCTTATACCCTTCATCCTTCAATGAGATCTTCCTGATGATCCGCTTTATTTCCTCATCCTCCATTTGTGCTGACCGTATTTGGTCTTCCAAAACTGAGTCAAGAGTGATGTGGCCGAGGGTTCCATGGGGAACAATTTCCAAACTAAGTTTCCCCACCTCATGACACAGAGTCTCGGTGAAAGTTGTTGCCGACAAGCAATTGCAACAGTTCTTGCGACTAAGAGCATCGGCCACCACATTGGCCTTGCCGGGATGATAGTGAACTTCCAAGTCATAGTCTTTTATCAACTCTAACCATCTTCTTTGGCGCATGTTGAGGTCGGCTTGAGTGAAGATGTACTTGAGGCTCTTGTGGTCGGTGTAGATGTTGCAGTGGGTGCCCATCAGATAGTGTCTCCATATCTTTAAGGCATGAATCATTGCTGCCAACTCAAGATCATGGGTCGGGTAGTTCAGCTCATGAGGTTGTAATGCCCGTGAGGCATAGGCAATGACTCGGTTGTCTTGCATAAGAACACACCCAAGTCCAGTGCCAGAGGCGTCACAGTACACATCAAACGGCCTAGAAGGGTCGGGCTGAGCCAAAACTGGGGCTGTGGTCAGCAAGTGCTTCAGGGTCTTGAAGGCTTCTTCGCACTTGTCGCTCCACGCGAACCTGACCTCTTTCTTTAACAACTCTATCATCGGCTTAGCTATGTTAGAGAAATCCGGTATGAAGCACCGATAGTAGCTTGCCAGTCCAAGGAAACTTTTGATCTGGTGCACTGAGGCAGGAGGCTTCCATTCCATAACTTCCCGTACCTTACTGGGGTCGACGGCTATACCATCCTTGGAGATAGTGTGTCCCAAAAACTTGACACTATCTAACCAAAACTCACACTTGGAGAACTTGGCATAAAGTTGGTGATCTCTCAGCTGTTGGAGAACTACATGAAGATGATCGGCATGTTCTTCTTCGCTCTTTGAGTACACGAGGATATCATCAATGAACACCACAACAAACTTGTCCAACTCGGGCATGAACACCGAGTTCATGAGGTACATGAAATAGGCGGGTGCATTGGTGAGTCCAAAGGACATGACCAGGTACTCGTATAGTCCATACCTTGTGGAGAAGGCTGTCTTGGGTATGTCGCAGGGTCGGATCTTGATTTGGTGATAACCCGAACGAAGATCGATCTTGGAGAACACTTTTGCTCCAGCTAACTGATCAAACAAGATATCAATGCGTGGCAGTGGGTACTTGTTCTTGATGGTCACAGCATTGAGGGGTCGGTAGTCCACACACATGCGTAGACTGCCATCCTTCTTCTTCACAAACAGGGCAGGACAACCCCAAGGTGATGTGCTGGGTCGGATGAAGCCTTTTTTCAACAGATCATGCAACTGGGTATTCAACTCGACCAACTCAGCAGGTGGCATTCGATAGGGTCTCTTGGATATCGGTGCGGTGTCGGGGATCAACTCTATGGAAAACTCCACCTCTCTATCAGGTGGCATGCCAGGCAAGTCTTCGGGGAACACGTCAGGGTACTCACAGACAACAGGGAGGCTTTCTAGTCGGGCTCCCGATAGAGGGTACGCACAAGGGAGTGCGGACTTAGGAGGTTTCAAGGATAGGGTAGAACTGCCATGGAAGGGTGAGTTGATGTGGAGTGTTCGGGCGGCTGTATCTAGAACCACTTGGTGTCTGGCCATCCAATCCATCCCGAGGATGATATCTATTCCTTCCAGGTCAAGGATGATAAGGTTTTCCTTGAAAAGAGTTGGTCCTAGCTAGAGAGGTACAAGAGTAACGATCTGATCTGAGGCTATCTTCCCTCCCGGAGTGGCGATCACATAGCATTCCTTAGTGGGACCGACATCCAGCTCACATCTTTCTCTAGCCTTACTCCCGATAAAGCTATGAGAGGCTCCCGAATCAAACAACACAACAACAGCTTGATTTAAGACAAAGAAAGTACCCGTCATTACCGGCGCACCTTCGGGGAGTTCAGTCAAGCTGGTGTAGTTGAGCCGGCCTTGTCAAACTTGCACCTTGGGCCTTCTTCCTCTGTTCGCCATGGGGTTCTGGCCTTGCTGCTGATTCTTGTTCCTGGGGCAGTCTTTAGTAAAATTCCCTTCATTGCCGCAGGTGAAGCAGCGGCTACTAGTTGCAGGGCGGGGTGGTGCTGGTGGGGTCGGCCGGGGCGCCTGTGGTTGGAAGCCGGAAAAACGGGGCGCTGCTGCTGGTGGGGGTCGGGCAATCCACCTTCCCGATTGCTGGGGTCGGCCGGGGGCTTGTGGAGGAACCATCCTGAACCTTCGGGTTGGTTGGCTCGGAAATGCCACGGAGGCCTTCCTCTTCTGGTCGGCTTTGAGAGCCTGCATGCAATCCTCTTGGGAGATGGCCAGATTGACCAACTCGTTGTAGGTGTCCACCTTGATGGGGTTCAACCTTTCTCTGAGCTCCAAGCTCAGTCCTCGGCGGAATCTATCCCGCTTCTTCTCGTCGGTGTCCGCATGATAGCCGGCATAATGGCACAGATCGTTGAAAGCTTGGGCGTAGTGCAGGACATCTCGGGTTCCCTGGGTAAGAGCCAGGAACTCGTTGAGCTTGCACTCCAGGAGACCTTCCGGGATGTGATGCGCTTTAAACGCGGTCTTGAACTCATTCCAGCTGACCACATGGCCAGCCGGCAACATGCCATGGTAGTGGTCCCACCAGAGCCGTGCAGAGCCACGCAGCTGTTGAGCTGCGAACCGAGCCTTGTTATGGTTAGGGTGTTGGAGGTATGCCCTAGAGGCAATCATGGAGATGATGATATTCCATTTGTATCCATGATTTGTATGTTGTGTTCATTGAATATCCATTGAAGGCTAGTTGAATTGATTTGCAATTATGTGAATTGTATGTGAAACTCTTTACTTGTATGGTTATTCTAAAGTTGTCCCTAGTCGGAGTTCATGTGAGGACACACATGAATATTAGACTAGCACATGTATTAGTTGATGACTATGTTTCACAAGTCATGGACATGGAGATGTTGAACTAATAATGTGGACACATGTGGAGACATGTGCTAGGACTGACCCAACATGAGAAGTAGTTCTCTCTTTAAACAACATATACGCTTTGTCCTTAGACCTGAGATTGTCGCATGTATTCTAGATGTGGATCGACCTACTTAGGGGCTATCAAACGCTACGCCGTAACAGGGTAGTTATAAAGGTAGCTTTCGGGTTTGTCAAGAAGAATGCTATGAGACATGGTCAATCAAGATGGGATTTGCCCCTCTCTGATTGAGAGTGATATCTCTAGGCCCCTCGAGTGATCGGATCCGAAAATGCATGGCCATGCTACGTACGGTTAAGAGTTAACTTACAAAGAGATTCCGAATCACACGATCGAGAAAGAGCGGTCGGCTTGAAGCTAGACCAAATATCGGGAGGCAAAGGGAATAGCATGTATATTATGTTGTGATGGTTCGTCTGATATGATCTTTGTGTGCGTATAGGAGTTGGCACGTCTTGCTAGAGGCCGCTACCGACTATTGGGCCGAGTAGGAGTACTCGGGCCATGTCTATACGTATCCGAACCCATAGGGTCACACACTTAAGGGGCTGGAAGCCCAATTCGGACCTGATCCGAGTTGGATTAGGTTTAGAAGTACTAATGGGCCTCGGACCTAGAGGCCTGTCAGGAACCTCTATAAATACAGGGGTGGGGGCGCCCTAGGGTTCACACCCTTTTGGCGAAACACATCTACCACGCCTCCCACGCCCTCGCCTGTTGCAACTCGCGGATCTAGTAGTCCGGCTTGCGACGCTTCCTCCCTGCACGTGTGGATACCTTGGAGGTGTTGCGCCTGCAGCACTTGGACGAGCCGCCGACGAGCCGACGACGAGCCGCGGCACCGGAGGCGATCTTGCTGCACGTGGACGAGCTGCTGAGGAGCTGCTGGACGTTGATCGACTACGTACGACTACGTGATCGTCTTCACTGCATCGACGCATATCTACATCTTCCGCACCAGTAGTGCGTCGAGTGGTAATCCCGTGATCCTTATACGGCAGTTCTTCCTGGTTTTACGTGATAGAAATTTTGATTTGCGCTAGTGTAGCCTACCTCGTATCCCAACAGTGGTATCAGAGCCGTAGCTGCTTAGTTTTGGATTCGGGATGTGTGCATATGGAGATATGCGAGTTTTCCGTTTGATTTATGTCCTCTTTTCGTGCCCTTGCTGCAATGGTAGTGTAACGACATACTCCTACCGGTCGGTTTCCGCCATCGGAGTTAAGTGATACACATAAATCCAGTTGCACTGAGTGAAGATCAATATGATTGGTCGAATCGAAATCCAGGGTCATACGCCAGGCACATTAGATGTGCAATAGTAGATGGGATCTACTGCCGGGGTCGGGATTTTTGCCGTATGTGTATGCTTCGGTAAATCAGCTGTAACTTTTCGGTACGATCTCGGATCGGGGCGAATTTTATATGAAAATTGATCTACAGAAAAAGTTACACATGAAATTCAACGGTTTTGCCGTTTTCGGCGAAATTAGATTTCCCAAATTCGGCTTGGAAGATGGAGTTTCGGGCCTCCGAAGTTTGGAACGTTAGGGCGCCTAACTCTGTTTTGCAGGATGTATGTATGTATCTTGTGATCAGTATGGCCCCCTTGTGTATGTGATGCATGTGTGTAACTCATTCGTGACCTGCGTGTCGCGCGTACTGCAACACGGCAGGAGCCATATGTGTTGTCACTTTATTGTATTTAATGGTCTGCGTACCAATCTGTGATGATCCAAGCAACTATGTAATCTTCATTACTAGATTCTTTACTAGCTATTAGGTGTAATAGCATGTTCTAGTTCTTGGAGGACTCATCACCAGGAGGATGGCACACATGGAACATGGAGATGGAGATCACCATGGTGAACAGGTTCCATGGAGATGGAGATCACCATATGAAAACGGGCCATACTGTGTCACAACTGTGTGAATGCTATTCTATTTATGTTTTACTTTCTGCATGCTGTGATGTTAGAAGTAGAACGATCCCTCACAAAGTTTAAGTTAGTATGCCCTCCCAACTAAAACTTGCACCGTCCCATGTCTTGTAGAATTAGTGGTGGGTCTATGAAATTAGGGTGCCACTAGTTTTCCTTGACCAGACGGGTTTGTGTCGGACACTTACACGCATAAGGGTTGGTTTGCTTAACAAGGTTATCTTAATGGTTAAGGACCTTGGGGCATAAAGGTTGGGCTCCGAGACATAGAGATGTCACCCAACAACAGGAGTCATATGTGATATGATTAGCAAAAGTTGCTTACCGATCTACCTTGTTTGCTAGCGGTGATGCTAAAGCTCACTAGTGGACTTGTTAGTTGTGGATCCTGAATCACTAAGTTTCAATAGAGGGATATTAATTTTAGTGGGAGTAGATTCTTTTAAAATAGTTTAATGTAATTTGCTCTATCATGGATACGTTTGTCTTAGTGTATTTTGCATTACTTTTGTTGTAGATTAAATGGCACCTAGCAACACCACCACATCGTTTGCTTTGCGTTCGGTCCTTGAGAACGACAAGTTGAATGGAACAAACTACTCGGATTGGATCCGTAACCTGAGAATTGTTCTCAGGGCCGATAAAAAGGAAGATGTTCTAGACACCCCACTACCACCAGTACCTGCTGATGATGCATCTGCTGCCGTTAAGGCTGCTTATAAGAAGGCATTTGATGCTAATCTTGAGGTAAGCTGCCTTATGCTTGCTTGCATGGAGCCCGAGCTGCAGATGCAGTTCGAAACAAATCATGAGGCACATGATATGATCGTGGCGCTCAAGGACATGTTCCAGACATAGGCTAGGACTGAAAGGTTCAATGTGTCCAAAGCCTTTCTGGAGTGCAAGCTAGCAGAAGGCACAGCAGTAGGACCACATGTAATCAAGATGGTTGGTTACACTCAGCGATTGGAGAAGCTGGGCTTCCCAATGGGCAAAGAGTTGGCCACTGACTTCATTCTTTCATCTCTTCCGCCTAGCTATGGGAACTTCATCTCGAACTACCATATGCATGGGACGGAGAAGGGTCTGAATGAGCTGTGTGGTATGCTCAAGACAGCTGAGGTAGACATCAAGAAAAGTGCTAGTACCAGCCATGTGATGGCCATACAGAACAAGCCTAGCTTTAAGAAGAAGGGCAATTCTTGGAAGAAGAAGGGCAAGGCTGGAACGTCCAAACCAAACCCACCGCCCAAGGTTAAAGCTGGACCTGGACCTGCTCCAGACAAAGAGTGCTTTTACTGTCATGAACTTGGTCACTGGAAGAGAAACTGCAAGCAGTACCTAGCTTCCTTGAAGAATGGCGGAAGTAAGAGTAGTTCTACCTCAGGTACGCTTGTTGTTAATGTTATAGACAACATATTTCTCGCTGATACAATTATTAATTCTTGGGTATTTGATACCGGATCGGTTGCTCATATTTGCAATTCGATGCAGGGAATGATAAGAAGTAGAAGCGTGGAAAGAGGAGAAGTTGATTTCCACGTGGGCAATAATGCAAGAGTTGCTGCGTTGACCGTCGGGACGATGCAACTCCACCTCCCGTCAGGATTTATTATGGAGTTGAATAATTGTTATTTTGTTCCTAGTTTAAGTCGAAACATTTTGTCTCCTTCATGCTTGATGAAGGATGGTTATTCATTTGCGAGTGAAAACAATGGTTGTGTGATCTCTAAGAATAATATGTTTATGGCTTTTGCACCCATTGTGAATGGATTATTTGTGTTAAATCTTGATGGTTCACCTGTCTGTAATGTAAGTGCTAAAAGGCCTCGGCCTAATGATTTGAGTCCTACCTACTTGTGGCATTGTCGTTTGGGTCATATAAGTGAAAAGCGCATGAAGAAGCTCCATTCTGATGGACTTCTAACTTCGTTTGATTTTGAATCATACGAGACATGTGAGGCTTGCTTGCTAGGCAAGATGACCAAGACGCCTTTCACAGGATTTCCTGAGAGAGCAGTAGACTTGTTGGAACTCGTACATAGTGATGTATGCGGACCAATGAGCACGACGGCTAGAGGAGGATTCCAATACTTCATAACTTTCACTGATGATTTTAGTAGATATGGCTATGTCTACTTAATGAGGCACAAGTCTGAAACCTTTGAAAAGTTCAAGGAATTTCATAATGAAGTTGAAAATCAGCGTGGCAAGAAAATTAAGGCCTTACGATCTGATCGTGGAGGCGAGTATTTGAGCCACGAGTTTAGTAATCATCTAAAGAGTTGCGGAATTGTTCCACAACTTACGCCGCCTGGAACACCTCAGAGAAACGGTGTGTCCGAGCGACGTAATCGAACTTTGTTAGACATGGTTCGATCAATGATGAGCCAGTCGGACCTACCGTTGTCATTTTGGGGATACGCTCTAGAAACAGCAGCTTTCACACTTAATAGGGTACCATCTAAATCCGTAGTTAAGACACCATATGAGATATGAACTGGAAAGGTTCCTAGTTTGTCTTTTCTAAAGATTTGGGGATGTGAAGTGTTTGTCAAGCGACTTCAGTCGGACAAGATCACACCCAAGTCGGATAAGTGCATTTTCGTGGGATATCCAAAGGAAACTTTGGGATATTATTTCTACAACCGATCAGAAGGCAAAGTGTTTGTCGCTCGGAACGGGGTTTTCCTAGAGAAAGAGTTTCTCAAAGGAGAAAAGAGTGGAAAGACAGTGCATCTTGAAGAAGTTCAAGATGAGCCGATCGGGCAAGAATCAATGAGTGATGCTAACGTAGCAGAACAAGTTGAGATACCCATGGCAAGAGAAGCACCGCCACAACCACGAAGGTCGGCAAGGCTCCGCGAAATGCGGGAAATATTATTGTTGGACAATGATGAGCCTGCGACATATACAGAAGCAATGATGGACCCAGACTCCGAAAAATGGCAGAGTGCCATGCAATCCGAAATAGAGTCCATGGGAGACAATCAAGTTTGGAACTTGGTTGACCCGCCTGATGGTGTTAAAGCCATAGAGTGCAAGTGGACCTATAAGAAGAAAAAGGACATAGATGGAAATGTTCACATCTATAAAGCACGACTTGTCGCAAAAGGTTGACAAGTTCAAGGAGTTGACTACGACGAGACCTTCTCGCCCGTAGTGATGCTTAAGTCCATTCGGATTATTCTAGCTATAGCTGCATATTTCGATTATGAGATATGGCAGATGGATGTCAAGACAGCTTTCCTGAATGGAAACCAAGCTGAGGACGTGTATATGATACAGCCCGATGGTTTTGTCGATCCGAAAAATGCTGGAAAGGTATGCAAGCTTCAGAGATCCATTTATGGGTTGAAGCAAGCATCTAGGAGTTGGAACATTCGTTTTGATGAAGTGGTCAAAGGGTTTGACTTCACCAAGAACGAAGAAGAGTCTTGTGTTTACAAGAAGGTTAGTGGGAGCTCTGTAGTATTTCTAATCTTATATGTGGATGACATATTACTGATTGGAAATAACATTCCTATGCTTGAGTCCGTCAAGACTTCACTGAAAAATAGTTTTTCGATGAAGGACTTAGGGGAAGCGGTATATATTCTGGGCATTAAGATCTATAGAGATAGATCGAGAAGGCTTATAGGTTTAAGCCAAAATACTTACATTGACAAAGTGTTGAAGCGGTTCAACATGGAAGAGGCAAAGAAAGGGTTCTTGCCTATGTCACATGGCATACATCTCAGCAAGACTCAGTGTCCTTCGACTGCTGATGAGCGGGATCGCATGAGTAGAGTGCCATATGCCTCGGCTATTGGATCTATCATGTATGCAATGATAAGTACTCGCCCAGATGTTTCATATGCGCTAAGTATGACAAGCAGACACCAATCTGATCCAGGTGAGAGTCACTGGACAGCGGTGAAAAACATTCTTAAGTACTTGAGAAGGACTAAAGATATGTTCCTCGTCTATGGAGGTGAGGAGGAGCTCGTTTAACAGGTTACACCGATCCTAGTTTCCAAACTGACAGAGATGATTCAAAGTCACAATCAGGATTTGTGTTCACACTGAATGGTGGTGCTGTTAGTTGGAAGAGTTCCAAGCAGGAGATGGTGGCCGATTCTACGACAGAAGCCGAGTACATCGCGGCTTCGGAAGCCGCGAAGGAAGGTGTTTGGATAAGGAATTTCCTCATTGAGCTTGGTGTGTTCCCGAATGCGTCCAACCCATTGAATCTCTACTGTGATAATAATGGGGCAATTGCGCAAGCAAAGGAGCCAAGGAACCACCAGAAGAACAAACACGTAATGCGGCGATTTCATCTCATTCGAGACTTCGTTAATCGGGGTGAGATCAAGATATGCAAAATACACACGGATCTGAACATTTCTGATCCGTTGACAAAACCACTCCCGCAGGCTAAGCATGATGTGTATGTAAGAGCTATGGGTATTAGGTACCTTCTAGATTGACTCTAGTGCAAGTGGGAGACTGTTGGAGGTATGCCCTAGAGGCAATCATGGAGATGATGATATTCCATTTGTATCCATGATTTGTATGTTGTGTTCATTGAATATCCATTGAAGGCTACTTGAATTGATTTGCAATTATGTGAATTGTATGTGAAACTCTTTACTTGTATGGTTATTCTAAAGTTGTCCCTAGTCGGAGTTCATGTGAGGACACACATGAATATTAGACTAGCACATGTATTAGTTGATGACTATGTTTCACAAGTCATGGACATGGAGATGTTGAACTAATAATGTGGACACATGTGGAGACATGTGCTAGGACTGACCCAACACGAGAAGTAGTTCTCTCTTTAAACAACATATACGCTTTGTCCTTAGACCTGAGATTGTCGCATGTATTCTAGATGTGGATCGACCTACTTAGGGGCTATCAAACGCTACGCCGTAACAGGGTAGTTATAAAGGTAGCTTTCGGGTTTGTCAAGAAGCATGCTATGAGACATGGTCAATCAAGATGGGATTTGCCCCTCTCTGATTGAGAGTGATATCTCTAGGCCCCTCGAGTGATCGGATCCGAAAATGCATGGCCATGCTACGTACGGTTAAGAGTTAACTTACAAAGGGATTCCGAATCACACGATCGAGAAAGAGCGGTCGGCTTGAAGCTAGACCAAATATCGTGAGGCAAAGGGAATAGCATGTATATTATGTTGTGATGGTTCGTCTGATATGATCTTCGTGTGCGTATAGGAGTTGGCACGTCTTGCTAGAGGCCGCTACCGACTATTGGGCCGAGTAGGAGTACTCGGGCCATGTCTATACGTATCCGAATCTATAGGGTCACACACTTAAGGGGCTGGAAGCCCAATTCGGATCTGATCTGAGTTGGATTAGGTTTAGAAGTACTAATGGGCCTTGGACCCAGAGGCCGTCAGGAACCTCTATAAATACAGGGGTGGGGGCGCCCTAGGGTTCACACCCTTTTGGCGAAACACATCTGCCACGCCTCCCACGCCCTCGCCTGTTGCAACTCGTGGATCTAGTAGTCCGGCTTGCGACGCTTCCTCCCTGCACGTGTGGATACCTTGGAGATGTTGCGCCTGCAGCACTTGGACGAGCCGCCGACGAGCCGCGGCACCGGAGGCGATCTTGATGCACGTGGACGAGCTGCTGAGGAGCTGATGGACGTTGATCGACTACGTACGACTACGTGATCATCTTCACTGCATCGACGCATATCTACATCTTCCGCACCAGTAGTGCGTCGAGTGGTAATCCCGTGATTTTTATACGGCAGTTCTTCCTGGTTTTACGTGGTAGAAATTTTGATTTGCGCTAGTGTAGCCTACCTCGTATCCCAACACGGGGCACGGGGCGGTGAAAAGCTCGAACTTGGATTCGGTCGTACGAACCCAGGCGTCGGCGTCGAGCGGTTCTTGTGTCTTCTGAAACAAAGGAGGCTGCGTCCCCAAAAAGTCCTCATAGCGAGCAACATGCGGCTGCTGCTGAGCCCTTCCACCATGGGGCTGCTGCTGTTGTCCTTGTACAAGGTGCCTCAGCAGCTCGATTTGAGCCGCTAGGATTGCCTCTAGTGGAGACGAGGGCGGGGGTGGGGGAAGATCCTGTCTCTGCTCGCTGCTGCCGGGCACAGAACCAGATCTGGTACGATGCGCCATCTGCAAGAGTTATCGTTCCATTAAATTCCAAAACTTAGAAGTACTCCAACAGATGGAACGCATGAGTTAAATTCTCCAATACCACTCTTGCTGCTAATGCAACACACGTCCTCATAGGGGAGATACACTCTTCTCATCCTCATGTTAGTTAGCGTTTATCTTAGCCTTATACTCAACTTCGGGCGAATCATACCCTACCCAGACTCCTAAAATCCACACTTAAGCCACGGGGTCGGGCTAGGCGATCCTCCCGAGAAAAAGGGTCGGCAACGATCCATACTAAAAAGGGGTCGGGCGAGGCGGAGACTGCCTCAAAAGGTCGGCGCATCCGATCTCGCGAACCGGGGTCGGCCAACTTGAACAGACTCACAGAAAACGGCATGTGTGGTCGCGGCACAACTCACTTAGTCTAATATTCCAACACTTTGCAGGAGTTAAAGGCCAGACTCAGGAATTGACTTTATTTACAGCGGTGTTCCAAACACAGGGAGTACTCGACTCAAGGCTAACCTATCACAATTCCTTCCAAAATTTAGGCTGCCGAGAAGTACAATAAAAGAATGAGTCCCTTATAACTCTTTATCTACAAATGGACACTATGAGTAGGAGAAGGGGCGCCGTCTTCTTCAATGTCCATACTGGACGCTCCCTCATCCTCCTCAGGGTCCTCTTGAGCTTCGAGTTGCATATGGAGGGCGTGCATATCGTCGAGCTCAGCTTGATGCTCATCCAAGTGAGCATTGGCAACGGCCAGCTCCATCTCTATTTCCATTTTCTCCTCTGACAGCTCGATCATGCCGTCCACCAGGTCGGCTACTTCTCCTACGAGCTCGGAGATCCTGTCTTGCATGTCATGTATCTGAATGCCTCGTTGGATAAGCCGGTAGGTTTGGCCTACCATGTCTCTCCTGGCTGACTGGAGGTGTCCTTGAGCATCCACTGCGGTCCGGGCAAGGAGGGTCATGGCTCTCCCTTGGAGCTCGATCAGCCGATAGAGGGCTGTCATGCATCTGACGTTGGTGGAGATTGTGACCATGGAGTAAGTGGTGGCCAGCACCTCGATATTTCCGACGCGGTCGAGCCACGCCGGATCCAACCGGTTCCTGACGGGGAACAGGCCGATGGGGTCTAGTGTGACCTCCAGGGGATGCAGCTGACAAAACTGGGTAAGAAGCTGAAGAGCGGCGGACTCCCAGGTGTCCTCCGGAGCAAGACTGTAGGCTGATATTCCGAAGGAGGGCCAGTCGGGCCACACGGGAGGAGGAGGTACCACCGCCTGTACGTTGCACATCTGGATGCCCTGCTCTAGGTACAGTCGTCCTGCGTACAATGGTGGGGACTGGTACCCGAACCATTTCAAAGTATCCCACAAAATCACGGGGAAGCCCTCGAAGTGTAGACAGGTTGACTGGAAGGTACCATCCGCTCCAAACAGAACGTGTCCGGGAACGGCCATCTGGAACCAAGAAACCAAAACCACGTGAGATAGACTCCAAGGGTCAGGGGTCGGATAGAGAAGCATTCGGTTTTAACTGAGAGCAACTGGAAGAAACTAGAAATCCTTAGAACCGAAGAAGAGCTTTTCCGAGCAAGGTTGCTTTTGAGGAGAGTGATTTTACAGATTTTTGCTTATGACGTATGCACGGCCTACCTTACTCTTAACCAAAACAACTGCCCAAAACTTGGGTCTTACGCGGTCAGTGCCGGTGGCAAGGCAACAACTACGTCTCTCCCTGTAATAGCTAGTCAGTTCTAGCAACGTTTCCTAAGCGAACGCGGTTAGTGTACCTGCAGAAAACACCACCACACGAACCTTTCGTGCCAGCACCCACGAAAGCGTTCCCAAACATTACCGCTCACTATAGGAACGCCACCCATGCGTTTAAGGCTGCATGGACAACACTCAACCGTGGAAATAGGTTCCCTTTGAATGGAACCGTATAACCCTTCGCATACTCGCGATGCGGAATCAGCACACGCGTGATAGACGTGGTGAATCAACCGTGCTGATAGGTTCATTGGAATCGAACCGTACCAACCTTCGTATGGATTACATACGGAACCTGCGCACGTATGATAGACGTGGGCGAAAACAACCCCGATGATAGGGTCCTTCGAATAGAACTCCCTATTAACCTTCGCATACTCGTGATGCGGAACTCGGCACACGTATGATAAACGTGGCAAAGTGCTGGAAGGGTTAGCGAGGTAACCAAATAAAATATTAGCCACCTAAAACAACCCCAAAATCCCCTAGGGCCTCTCGCACTAAAGTCATCCTTAACGATCATACGAGATTTTTCAAAAAGTTTCTTGCAACTTCTATCTTTTCAAAGAAGTGTTAGGGCTTGTTGTGTTCTCTGTATTGCTAAACCTGCTCTGGTACCAGCTGTGGCGGATCCACTTCGGATCTACTTGGTTAAACATGATTTAGCCGCCTGATACGCGACGCTCATGCCTGAGCCGAGTAAACACGAAGTGCCGCCGGATTTCCTCCGATTTAACCACTTGAATAGGACCATTTTAGCAGACCCACACGAAGGTGAGCGGTTCCAGAGAATACAACAAGTCCGCCGAGTTAACAACTTAACCACTTATTTTGGTTAGGAAATAAACATCAGAGTTTTACAAGGTTTTCAAGAAAGACAACAGAAGATAAAACCACTAGCGGAAGCAAAACGTCGGGGTCGGACGTCCCTGGTGAGGCCAGCTGGGACATCACTGATCCCTCTCCTCGCCGTCCGAGGAGGGATCCCACTCGACCGTCCAACCCGGAGGGAGCTGGGGCGGCCAAGTGCCAGCGGGAGAAGGGTCAGGAGCAGCAACTTTACGTGAAAAACAGGAGCCACAAGTAGGCTGAGCTACTAAGCTCAACAAGACTTAACCGACAGGAGTAAAGCTACTCCACACTTCTAGACATGCAAGGTTTTTTGGCTGAAGGTTTTGTTTGCCAAAAGCACTAAATAGAACTTTAGTTTCAAGTTTTAGCTCAGGTTCTAAGTTCATTATCCGGTCTAGGTTTTGCAACTATGCTAAACAATCATAGAACCAACCAAGGTATGTATATATATCAACAAAACCATGTCATCATCGGATTCCTCATTTACTCAGGGTGACATAGCGATCAAGCAGTCTCAAATTGTGAGAGGCAGACGAATCGATTCGAGTTCTTTAACCATGCATGGTGAACCTAACCTCACGACATCCGCGCACCCGGAGGTCGCTTCCTGTGTCGGCCTTCCCCATCAATCCCCTAACCCATGTCGGGCCCATTTCCTTTGGTGCAAGGTTCCACAGACCTGGCCTCTGCCGTTCTGTGACCATGCATGCCACCACGTGCGACATCCAGCAGGGGAAACTCTGTTCCAAGAACAATGGGGCGACCGCTCACGTTTAGGTTCAATCCGGTACTAGGCTTCCTCATCCCATACTAAGTATGAGATTAGTACTTTCAAACACTTGATCATGAATACCACCACTGTCGGGCCTTAGTCAAGTTTCATAGATACACAGGGCGATCAACCAACCACCAAAGAGTTACCCAAACCCTGCCCCGTCCATCATCCTTACAGTTGTAACAGAAGGGTAGACAACCAACTCCTACAACTCGCGAGTGACAGGAAATCACTCGACTTTTACCGCTTCCTATTTAAGCAAGCAGCTACTCGGTCCAACAGCTAGTGTTCAGATCAGGGAAGCTACGATATGCATCTAGGGTTCCAAACAACTCCTATACATAAATGCACAAGCATGTTAAAGAAGGCATGCGCAAGTTTGGTAAAACAACACAGGGTTTTCATGCAACCGGGGTTTGCCTTTGAGCAAGGAGGAAGAGAACTGCTCGACTTCTGGGGCGGCTTCGGATTCAGAGGGCAGGAGCTCAGCTACACCGTCATCTTCTGGCGCCGGGTGCAGCTCGTAGAAGCCGTCGGTGAGGCGCAGCTCTACACGAATGCAATGCATTAATTAGCATAGATGGTTATTTCAACAGCAACACTTGCAAGTCTAAGCCCAGAAACTCGCGACAAAAAGCAGGAGGGTGGGAAGGTTCAAGGGAGCTGGTGGAGATCAAGAGGTAAGGGTCCGAGGAAAGGAACTTGTGATCTGACCCTTAAACTGGAGGGTTGGTGTGCTAGGGATCCTCAGACTCAACGCTGAAGGGTTCCCAAGTTTTACACATACACCCTCGGTTTGAAGAAAAAGGTTACAGCCGAGCCCTCGGGCGAGGCGGAGAAGGGTCGGCGGAACAGACAGGGTCGGGCGAGACGGAATCGGGGTCGGGCGGATAAGAGGGGTCGGGCGAAGCGGACAAGGGTCGGACGAGGCGGACCAGGGGTCGGCAGCTTACCTTCTTCCTACAAGGAAAGCTTGGGGTCGGGAAGAAAAAGGCCTGGGCGGAGGGGCTAAGGTTTTGAACAACGGCTAGGTCCTGCAGTACTCCGGCGGCGGCAGTGCTTCTTGTGGATCACAAGTGAGCTCTTACGCAGCACGGAGGAGCAAGCGGCTGGATGGCTTGGGGAAAACGGAGTGGAGCGGAGAGGAGAGTTCCTCAGGAACTTAGTGTGTGGCGCTGGGAGCTCGAGCAGGGAGCAAGCGGAAAGGCGGAAAGGCAGCAATGGCGAAGGGAACTCCGGCGGGGTTCGTGCATTCCCTTTTATAGCGGCTGGGAAGGGAGAAGGGAAGCGGCGCGGGAGTGAGAAGGGGAGCGGCGCGAAGGCCGGGGAAGAAGCAATGGAGTGCTCTGCCTGGGCGGCGATTGAGCGACGAGGGCGGTGGAGCAGGACTTCGGGGATGACGCCAGCGGTCATTGGGCTCTGGCGTCAGGGCGGCGCAGGAGCGGGTATGCCGGTGGTTGAAATTTGGCGGAGGTGGGCGTCGTCGTGCGGTAGAGCTGATGGAAGTGACCGTGTTAACGGCGCTAGAATCGAGGGCGCACAGGTGAGAAGACAGGCAGCCGCGAGCGCGCGGGCGAGCGCGGAGCAACAGATTGTCGGGCGGCTTCTGACAGGGCGGGGAAAGGAGCTGTCGCTGCCGTGGTCAGGGTTGGCGGAGGAGGAATCGTCGGGTAGCGAAGACCAGGCGGCGCGACTGTGTCGAGGTGACGGAAAAGACGGGCGACATCGGGCTCTGCGGCCAGGATCTGGCGATGTGATGATGGGCGCGGGAGGCGAGGCATTGCAGAAAGGTTGCAGAGGGGCTTCCGCTGCAATTGGGGAAGGGGCGCGAGAATCCATTCAGTCGCGGGCCAGAGACGAGGCGGAGCGGCGGGCGTCGGAGAAGTTGAGCCACGCGGCGGGGAAACTCTGAAGCGGGCATGCAACTCGAGTGCGCCTGTCGCGGAAGATCTGGGGGGAAAAAGATCTCGTGGGTCCACCGGTCAGATAGAACGGATATTTTGGGAAAGACTTAGAAGGATCTGACGGTGAGTTGGGGTTGGCGGGGTCGGAACTAGAGACAAGCGGGGAGGGGTCGGGTCTCAGGGGTCGGGACCGGTCGGGAGGTTGAACACTTAGGCTTGGAAAGCTAAGACAGGTGATCAGGGGATCGGATTAAGATTAACTTTGAAGATTTGGGGCCGGTCGTCACAAGGAGCTATTGATGGTACCCACATTCTTGCTAGAGTTCCATTTAAGATGCAGGCTGCTTTTAGAGGCCGTAAGAGCAGCACACCACAGAATGTGCTTGCCGCTATTGATTTCGACATGAGGTTTACCTATGTCCTTGCTGGGTGGGAAGGATCAGCTCATGATGCGCTGATCCTAACTGATGTGTTAGAGCGGGATGATGGGTTGAGGGTGCCACAAGGTACATTGTCCACCCAGCTTGTTACCTGCACCAGTTTTTTGTTTTCTTCAACTAGGCAGCTCATGTACCCTAAATCCATTCATTTGTAGGCAAATTCTACCTTGCTGATGCTGGCTACACTTTGCAGCATGGCTCCTTCCTTCGTATTGGGCTATTCGGTACCACATGTCGGAGTTTGAGGGTAAAAGAACCCCTAACAATGTCAAGAAATTGTTCAACCTAAGACACTCATCCCTTCATACAATAGTTGAGAGGGCATTTAAGGCTCTTAAGGGTAGGTTTCGAATACTAGACAATAAGCTTACCATCCATACCCCTCATAAGTTAAGGTTGTCGTTGCTTGTTGTATTCTGCATAACTGGATCTTCGGATTTGGGGTAGATGAAGTTGTCCCAGGGGAGGATTTCTCCCCACCACCCTCATAATCACAGCCTGCACCAACTCATGCAGCCATGTCTCCGGAAGCTAGGGCCTGAGGTGTTTAGAGGGTTGAGTGGGCTTTGGATATGTGGCACTATAAGGGGTCTTCTAGGGTGTAGTGTCTTGTCTATTTTAGTGAAATTGTAAGGAACCATGGTGTGGCAGTCATGTGATGCTGGTTGGAACTTGCTGAGACCTCTAAAAGGGCGTACCCAGTGCGAAAGCTCCCACACAAGGTGGGGTCTGGGCTAAACCTCTACTGTACTAAATTTAATTTGCTTTCTCCCTACATCTGATGTTCTTAAAATGTAGTTTCTATCTGCACATTTGCTTTCAATTTTGTTTTCATCACCTTGAGGTTACTTTGTTGTTGCTTTGGGGACACAAATGGCTGCAATGACCTAACCTATCATGTGTTTGGTACTTAATGGTGTGTGCTGCGATCTCTGCTATTGGTTACCTAGGCCAATGGCTGAGGCGGATGTGTTTTTTGGTTCTGCTGCTGCTGCTAGGTTTGGTAGTGTTGGTCACCTACTTGCTGGTCATGGTGCTGTTGCTACTGCCTCTAGCCTAGGTCAGGCTGCTAACATTGGTGGTGTGGGTGCTGCTGCTGGTGTTGGTCCTGTTGCTCAGGTCCTTGGTGGTGGTGGTGATGGTGGTGGTGGTCCTACGGGATTGGGGGGTGCTACTGCTGGTGGTGGTGCTCAGGGATAGGGTGCTGGTACTGGTGGTGGTGCTCAGGGACAGGGTGGTGTTGGTGGTGGTCTTCCTCGTCCTTCTATGAGGTGGACCACTGCCACCTCCAGGTTTGTGCTGCGTCGCATGTGTGAGCTGATTGGCAGTGGTGTGAAGCCTGAGAAGGGCTTCAAGTAGGTACATGTGAACAAGGTGGCAAAGGCGCCGTGAGACTGGACTGTGGAGCATGTCACCGCCACTCAGGTGTACAACCACCTATGTAAGTGGCGGCAGAGGTGGAGGAGGGTGTGCAAGCTGAGGGATCTCAGTGGTGCTCTTTAGGATGGTGACACCTGTAGCATCACTCTTGAGCAGGAGCACTACCTGGGCCACTACAAGGTTAGTGCCATATTATACATTCTGTTTTTTCAATAACTATCCTCATTTTCCATTGCTAAGTTTTAACTCAATTTGTTGTTGGTGAAAGCATCTAGGTCCCTAAGTTGTGTTTTGGTAATTAATGACGACCTTGGTGGACTAACAATTTCATTGAGAATATGAGTATAGGTTAGTCTCGAAATTAAATTGAGCTTCAAAGGATGCTATTGTGATAGCTTGGATGGTTTGTACCTTGGAAAGCTCAAGGCAAAGGTATATGGTAGAGTTTTCTATTTTTATCGGTCAAGAGGTGCTTAGTGGATGTAAATTGACCAGATTAATAGGCTAGATAGCCATACTATCAAGAGGGGTCAATTTCATTTGCTTGACGGTTCAATAGTACCACTTTGCTCAAACAATTGCATTGCATGCATATGGACTAACATAGTTGGAGAAAGTGAAAAAATTGAGAAGAAAAATATGATCTAGAAGAGTGTTGACTACATAAATGTGGATGGTCCGCGCCTTAAAGGCGGATGGTCATGCTAACTTATATAGAGACATATTTTCAGGCTTAGGGGCATTTGTTTAGAGGCGGACTGTCTGCAAGTGTTTGAGCGGACTGTCCGCAGTTCAGAAACTCGAACTGACCGTGCTGAAATATATACCGTGGACGGTCCGGCCCTATAAGGGCGGACGGTCTGCAGTTCAGAAGCTCGAACTGACCGTGCTGAAATATATACCGCGGACGGTCCAGCCCTATAAGGGCAGATGGTCCGCAGTTCAGAAGCTCGAACTGACCACGCTAAAATATATACCGCGGACGGTCCGTCCCTATAAGGGCGGACGGTCCGCCACCTCTGTAACATTACAGTCTGATACACATTAAATGCTTAAGTGGCTGTTAGACTTGAACGGCGGATGGTCCGACCCCTGTGAGGCGGATGGTCCGCCAGTCCCCAATTTTCACGAGTTTGTAATCCAACGGCTAGTTTTGGAAGAAGGCGCCATATATACTTCACCTTCGGGCATGGGTGAGCTCTCTTAGCACTTTGGAAAGCTTGTTTGATATTCTTAAGCATTCTTCCACCTCTCACTCACTCACTTTGCTTAGAGATTGCATTCTTGTGAGATTGAGAGCATCCTAGTGCATTGCATCAAGAGTTTGAGCTTTGTGGCACTAGGGAGTCTTCAAGCAAGCGTCATTGGCTTGTTACTCTTGGAGGTTGCCGTATCCTAGACGGCTTGGAGGCTGTGGAGCCGTTGAGCCCTTCAACGAAGATTGTGAAGAGCCCTGACTATTCTTGTGAGGTGTTTGTGCTCACCTCGCCGGAGTGGTGAAGAGCAACATTAGTGGAATCGAGGTTTGGAGAGGTTCATTGTTTCAAGACGGCTCAAACATCAAGCGGTGTCTTGACACAGGAGTGGTTGAAACATTAAATCCACCTCAACATGGATTAGGGGTGACCGGCAAATCATCGACACCACGAGAAAAATTCATCTCTTGTGTTCGGTCTTCTCTTTGCTCAATCTCTTTATTGCAATTTACTTTGAGCAAATATATTACTAGAGTTTGATTTGTACCTTATCACCCTAGGTTACAAACCCTCACCTAGTTATAAAGTAGCTAGAAATAATTTTCCTCTTGTGTTACTAATTAAATTTATTTAGTGTTGCGATTTTAGTTGAAACCGCCTATTCACCCCCCTCTAGTCGGTATCCTAAATCCTACAGTTGGTCTTCTATTTTGCAGGATCATCCCAAGAATGCAGAGCTACTCAACAAGCTCATTGAGCACTACACCCAGATGGAGATCATCTTTGGAAGGGGCATGACAATAGGTCATTGGGCCATAGGTTCTGGTGAAGCGCTTGGTGTGTTCTCTGGGTTTGGGGACATAGCTGAGAAGAAGGTGGACAAGTAGCACCTCGTTGACTTGACTTTGATTGAGCAGCAGGTGGACCAGAAGACGGTCAACAAGCCTGCTGGCTCCGGGGAGGGTTCCAAGGCCGCTGCATACTACACTGGGAGCAAGAAGAAGAGGGCCGCCATGTCTGAGGAGGAGGTACTTGTCCTTACCAACATGACCGATGCTGTGAATAATGTGGCAGCTGCATTGAGGGAAACTGGGCCTGAGCATGTGCACCCCTACCTCTACAATGGTGTGATGCTGACCCCTGGCTTCTCTGAGGAGGCCCTGATCGTTTTTTTAGCCACCTCCTGGACAACAAGTCTCAGGGCAATGCATTTGTTAAGATAGGGGAACACCACCGCACCCTTTGGCTCAGGACATAGCTGGGCAAGCACTACTACTAGTCATGTGCTAGCTGTTAGTGCCTTCTAGCTTAGGGAAAACAGTTGAGCAAGTCTTCATCCCTGACCACTCCCTTCTTTTGCACAAATCTCCATATTCGTAGGTCTGACCTATTACGGTGTAGCCTCACTTGCACCTGACCTTTTGTGGTGGTTTTTGATTTCACATGGGGTGGCTAATTACTAAGTAAGTTTTATGGCAGCATGGCAAGGTTAAGAACATTGCTAGTAACTATTTGCTAAGAAACTGCATGGTAAGTAAGTATTGTAATATGATGGATCTAATATTGCTATATGCCTGTGATGCTTATGATGTGATGCCATGTATGCCTGTTTAGATGATATACTATTTACTTTACCTAATTTGTTGCCATGTTGACTTGTTTCTGCTCTGCTTTAACTTGTTGTTTCATATGTTATCATGTTCCTGTTGTTCTTTAACTTGCAGTTTATTTTGTTGTTCTTTAAGATGCTATTTAATTTGCTACCATGTTTAATTTGTTGTTCTTTAACTTGTTGTTATTTTACTATTCTTTCAGATGCTTTTTAATTTGCTACCATGTTTAATTTGTTATTCTTTAACTTGCTGAAGTTGTTAACATGTTTCAGTTACTTTTTTCTTGTTGTTGTTTTCCTGTTCTTTGGCCTTTGATGATTAGTAATGGGTAGGACAATGATGAAGTGGCACTTCTATTCTGGTTGTTTTTCATGTTGTTCTTTGTTTGGTGTATGTAAGCTTTATCGTCTCTGTTATACTCTTTTTTTCTGCTCTTTTCATACCACTTTTGAGTCCACATGTCTGTATGACATTAGGTGGAGATTTAATTTCTAATCTGAGGCCCAATATACATCTTTCCATGCCTGTGATGCACTTGTACTGAGGCAATCTCATGTTGGCTGCTTTTTTTTTATGACTGCTTGTTTAGGGATGATGAGCCTAAATTTTTTTCTCTGACCCAGCTAGATGTGGATCTGACCTTGTCACTTTTTGTGATCGAACTGCAATTGTTTGAATGCAAGTGTTTGAGGTAGGATATCAGATTGGTGAAGCAAATGCTCTCATTATGGTGAGACTTCTATTTTTTTTGTATTTGCTCTTAAGGTTTTACTGTAATGTATGTGGATGATGACAGGCTTGCGAGTACTCTTGGTAGGTTGTATTCCCCAAGCTCGATGTGGACCTTGGTCAACATGCCTTATGGTGACTTGAGCAACATCCACTCGAGCTTGGCGAGTAGGACCTCTCAATATGCCACAATCAACCCTCTCCGACGCCTCTATGTAATTCTTGGCAATGATGTAAAGGTGGTAGCATGCATGCCACAAGATGCTGCCTACATATTGAGGCAAACAAGGTATACCTTGCCTTGATTGCCTCACTATTAGGCAGCTTCTTGGCACATGCATCTGCACCTGAATTGAGCCTAAATAAGAACTCACTTGTCTCTTATGCTACTGCCTTGTTGAGTTGATTTACAGTAATGTTGTTCCTATGGATGGCGATGATGATGACGATGATCACACCGGTTAGCAAATGCACCCCTTAGGACTCTAGCAGGTGTTAGTTCCTAGTGATATGGTCAGGGCTTCATCTGACTGTGTAACGCCCGTAAAAATACACCCAATTAAATCACTCGTTAAAAATGCATTCCAAAAATTTTCCTACCGCTGAGCTCCGTCAAATCATTTCCTTTCCGCCGGACCCGCCGTCCCGGCACCCGACGTCGTCAACCCTCTTTTTCCGTTCCCCGCAAATTTTGCCGCGTGCCGGATGGCAGACCGCCGTGCGTGCCCGCGACCATTTCCGCAATCGCCGCCATCAATTTCTTTTTCCTTCTTTTCCTTCTTTCCTTTTCTTTCATTTTCCTTCACTTTCTTTTCTCCCTTTTTTTTCCCTCACACCAACAGCTCCTTGCTTTCTTTTCCTTACGTAGTGCATGCATGCATGCATGCATGCACCGTTTCCTTTTTTTATTTTCTTTTCCTCCGGGAACTTGGTGCTGGCCGCATGCACCATTTCTTTTTTTTTTCTTCTATTCTCTTTCCCCTGGAACTTGGTGCTGGCCGCATGCGCCTCGTTCTTTTCCTTTCTTCCCCCTGCTGCATGCTCCAGTACATGTCGCATGCTCCAGTGCATGTCCCCTAGTGCCTGGCTTTTCTTGGCGCGCGTGCACTTCCTTGGGCCCGTGCCTGGACCCAACGCTGGCCCCTGCACCTCTACTGTTCGCATAGCTGCTGCACGCCACCTCCTGCAAGCCCCGGTCCCACCTGCACGACGCACGCACCCCAGCACACTGCTACCTAGTGCCCAGCTCCTTCCTCGCACGCGCCCATGCTCATCCACGCATGCACGCGTTGCGCCCGGCCACTCCCGCGCCGGAGCGCGCTCGCTCCTCCGCACCAGTCCGCCCGGCCGCGCCCGCGCGCCTGCGCTCGCCCGCGCCCGCCTGCGCACCGCACACCCGGCCTTTGGCGCCTAGCGCCTGGCCGCACGCGCCGCGTCGCCGGCCGCCGGTCGCCGCCGTCCCACCGCACGTCACGCCGGCCATCACCTCGGTGGACTCCCTGTGCTCCTCGTCGACCGAGCCACCACGCCATCCACGAGGACGTCCACTCCAGCACGCCACTGGCCGGAAGTCCGGCCGCCATCATCACCTCCGACCTTCGCCCGCCCGTGCGCAGCCTATAAAAGGGGGGAGCCGAGCCTTGCACCTCCACACCTTCACCACGAGCACCTTGCCTTCCTCCACCACCACCACCAGAACGCCGCCGGCCATCCCTTCCTCCACCTCCTGTTGTCTCCAGGAAGAAGAAAGGGGTAAATCCCTCTCCTCACGATCCAACCCACCAGTTTCCCTTATTCGCGAACAAGTCCTCCCACCATTCCAAAAATAATTACAGATAGGCCCCTGCTCTCGCGGTTCAGTCCTAAACCTCATTTTAAAGCCCCTAATACTCCTTTAACCCGTCATTTCATGCGCCAAATTCCCTCCAATCAGTCCCAAATTCGACCACGGCCTCCTCTCATATATTTCCGCCGAGGCATATCAAAATTTCATGAAAATACCCTTCCTACCTATTTTCTGTTCCTACTTCTTGTTCGGAGCTCAACGGGTAAAATCTTTTTCCTTTTTATTTATTGTGTGCTCGTTTGTGTGTGCCGTAGATCGCGGAGTACCCGAGGAGGAGCGCGAGGAGGAGTTCGACCGCGAGCCCGAGCCCGAGGACCAGTACCGCGAGCAGGAGCTCCCGGAAGGCTTTGAGAACGGCAAGTCCAATCTCACCCTTTGATGCATATTTAATACCCAGTTTTTCAGACACAACCTATTGGCCTGTTTTATAAAATGCATATTGTTTTATCGCAAGACATGGTTGGATAGCCACCCCTTGATTGTTATGATTATTCCTTGTTGTCCCATATTTATCTCTAAATATGAGTTGCTCTGTTTAGATGATAAATACTGCTAGAATGCTTAGGAACTCATTATCCAAATTCAAACATGACTACATCTGTTTATTTGGAAAGTAAATGTGTGAGTATGTTCAACTGAGGAGTGGGTTTTTGGTGTAAAGGGAGGTGGTGGATGAGATGGATGGGCGTTTCTTGTGTGGAATGCCGGGTTGTTGGGCTCGTACCTTAGCGGTTGAGCAGAGTGGGAGATATCCATCTTGTCATGGCTAAGGACCGAGTTGATGTGTCATCCTGCCTGATTCCATCATCGTACAACCACTCGACCGTTGTATGGGCAACGGCTTAGCATAAATCCCACTAGCTAAACTGCTAGGCTTCAGGTGTGCTGGTGAGCAACGGGAGCCCTTGGAAAAGGACTAAGCTCTTGGTGACTTAGGTCCCGGTTTCGGCCCCGTGGATGGGTTGCTAACCCCTTGGGTGCTTCCGTGTTGACTAGTCAGTGTTGGCTAAGGTGGGTAATGGCTTTGCTAGGATCCGTACCGTCACTAAGGTGATCGCGATACGGTACCCTACTTGTGGGAAAAGTGTACAACCTCTGCAGAGTTAAAACCTATCCGGGTAGCCGTGTCCACGGCATTGGACGAGTTACGGCTCGGTCACACAACTAGCTTTTGGGGGATGACTGGTATTTACGGCGTGTGTGGGTGTGTGGAATTTTGGAAGTGTCCGGCAGTTGTGCCGTGCGCTACGACGGACGGGGAGTCCGGTAGCGATAAAACTTGGATCCTTTGTGTAGGATCAACCCCACTTGATATATCGTTTATTAAAATGTTTTCATGAAACTTCTTTAAAATGAAACCCTGCATATGTCTAAAATTCAGCTTTATTGCAAATAAACCATAGCTATATCCTTGATGATTCATATGCATATTCTTGTTGTATCTCCCTCTGTGGATGGGGTTGGACTTGCTGAGTACTTTTGTACTCACCCTTGTGTTGTTGCTTCAGAGGAGGATCTGGACTTCGTCGCCGAGGACTTCGAGTAGGAGGTTGCGTCTGCACCCAACGCTGCCTGCGGTGTTGGCCCTTTTGCAGGATGCTTCCGCTGACGCTTAGTTCCGATTGCAGCCCGGAGTCCGACTGGACTGCAACTTGGATTTGTATTGTTATCGCTTTAGTCTTGCTTTGGGTGTGGCTTGCCCGCCCGCTCCTTCGGGAGTTGTACGGTTTCTGAACTATCTGTTGAATAAATGTGTTATCAGCCTCCTGGGACTGATAAATTGGATCACATTTAGTCTCTACTTATGTGGGGACGCTTCAGATTGCCTCACTAGGAGGCAACTCCTGCATCTGTCCTATTTGTTAGGCAAGTACTACACTTGATCTGAGTCATGTATCATTTTGTTGCCAATGATGACTGACCAAATGGATTATGTCTGAAGCTTTTGTTCACTCTTATCTGATTTCATTAACTTGATTTTGGTTATGTTGCCCATGTTGATGCTTTTCGTTTGGTAATGAGGCTAGGAGATGTTGCCTGCTGGTAAGGCACATGGAAACCTGCTCAGGTTCTTATGCTCACTAGCCTGAGCTATTTTGAGGTGGTGATGAGTTGATTTTATGCAATTCTCATAAATTGGTTGTCATTTTTTCTCAATCCTGATCAATTTGTTGTTCACATTGTAGATTCATGGCTTGGTGGACATGCTTCGATCTCAATTTTATTGTCGTTGTGGTTCTCCTTGTGTGGTGTTTGATTCATATTGGTATTTGCAAGTGACTATTATCCTCTATCATGTTCCTGCTCCAATTTTCTTGCAACTATCATGCAAGAAAGGTCCTAATTATATCCTAATTATGTTATGTCGGATGCTAATTACCTTCTAAAGTTGATGTAAATACGTTCCTCTGTAAACATTTGTACTGTTGACCTCCCTATTTAGTTGTAAATTAATTCAATTTAAGTGTACATCATTTTTTCAGTGTGTTTTTGGTACCTGAGGAGAAGGGGTAACCTTCACCAACGCCTGCGTGTGGTGAGGAAATCTCTCCCCTATGCAAGCTACCAAACGCCTACGTGTGGTGAGGAAATCTCTCCCCTATGCAAGCTACCAAACGCAGTTTGTGTTAGTTAGGGAGGATCCACTGATGGCCACCCTAACACACCCAACCAGCACCATAGAGTGCAGATTTGTCAATCAATATCTCTATACCAAGTGCAAATTTATTTATCGATCAATATCTCTATATACGCATGGGCCTGACCCGCTGGCTACCTCTCCTGCTCCTTACTGCTACTGATCTGGGCGAGTGGGCACCAAAAATCGGCAAGAATCCAAAACCAGTGTCATGGAAAAGTGAAAGCCAGTAGCGTGCACAAGTCATCAGTTTTAGAGCTGGTTCATTGTTCAAGTTGAAGCATCAGTGCCGTCACCAGCAAATCAACCAAAGGCTGAACAAACCATTGACATATAACCACACAGTAACAGAATGATACTGTCCACAATACATGCAGACAGCAAACAAGCCAAGGATGTTAAACAGCACAGCAGGGGGTTTCTACAAAGTTCAGTTATCACACAAAGGAAGAAACTGCTTGCCGCAGCACATTCAAAGCCAAAACACCCATGACGAGCTGCTGCTACTACTACTAGTGAGGCAAGAAGTGCCAGGACACAGCTACCAGATGATTTCACTACAACCCAAAAGGCTTGGACGGATCACACCGCAAGAAAATGAAGCATAACAAAAGAAAACTTGACCCATCACCCATGCCGTCCATGTCAGCCACACCCACACGCGCAAGGACCAGCAGCGCCCTTCAAGCACGACCGCGGGCGGAGGACTTCTTGTTGCTGGTGAGGAAGACGTCGGTGAGGACGGTCTTGGACTGCAGCGACGCCTTGAGGATCGCCAAGCCCTGCACCAAAACCAGCAACCTTTAAGAACGTAGAACGTTGATGCACAATCTCAAAAATCGAACAACAAGCGAGAAGAAATGAAAGATCCAGCAGCGGTTTACATTTACCTCGTTGTAGCCGAGCTTGACAGTCTTCTCCTGGAGATCGCCGAGGTCCGTAACCGCAAAGGTGTTGAGCATGGTGATGCCAGAGATGGTGGACATGGGCGTCACCGTCAGGTTGTCCAGCACCGTGTACGTCACGATGCCCTGCACGAAACCTTTCGATTGCTCGGGCTTCGGCACCGCCTGGCCGGAGCCGTCGGGCCCCGTCGACTGGAGATACTGCGCTGCCGTCGTCATCTGGTTGCCGCAGGTCGGGCACGCCTTGCCGTGCGTGTCAGCGATGTAGGTGCGGCAGTTGCTGTTGTAGGTGTTCGTGCATCTGTACAAGGTCTTCGGCTGCCCGGGGGACGGCGGCGCCGCCTGCAGGCGGAGGAGGGTGGCGCTTGCCGCCGACGAAAGCACGGTGGGGTAGAGGAGCGCGTCCTTGGCGGCGCCGGGCTGGAAGTAGGTGGAGTCGAGCTTGTCGACGCTGGCGTAGAGGTTGCCGACGCAGCCCACCATGGCTTCCTTCCCCACCAGCTTCACCACCGTGACGACGGGGAGGGCGAGGAGGGAGAAGAGGAAGTCGACGACCTCCTTGCTCGCCTCCGCGAACAGCACCCGCTGCGCCTTCCGGTCGATGAGGAGCTTCATGCTCAGCGCGGCGGCGGTGGTCGTGGTTGCCATCTCGGAGAGAACCTCGCTCGCAAGCTGTCCCTCTTGTTGCAGGGCTGCAGGACTAGCGCTAAACTGGGTCTCGGGCGTAGGCACGCGCGGCTTCACTGGTATATATATATAAAGAGAGGCATCGTCCCCGGCCGGCCGGCCGTTCCACCGCATAGCCTGCCTGCACTCATGTGGCTGATTGGGCGGCTCCACTCCAAGCGTGGCGCCGTGGCTACAGTGTCTGACTGTCATGTGTCATCTGACAACTTCTTGAAGCCGCGGAGAAGCGAACCCCGGTGAGTACTGCACGCGCAGGTGACCCTTCGTCTCCACGACGCTCCAGTCAAACCTTGCATCCAATCTGTCAGTAATGGAGTGCAGAACGCTTGGGTGTGATGATGAGCACGGCACGCTTGTGATGGAACAATTCAGTTCAGATGCAATTACGATCCGGACGTCTGGTAATGTGATGATGTGCCAGCTCGACGGCTCCGGCTGCACAAGCACAAGATTGCAGAGGGTCTAGCGATAGCTGGATGATCTAGGCAGCGTTGGCCAAGGAGCCTATTGGCGCTTCAGAGCCCAAGCCCCAGGGCAGTGCTACGTGATTACTCGGGAGTCCGGAGTTACATCGGATGTTCAGATGCTAACCAGGTAAACTAAACATTAACTAATTATAAAATTAATTGTCGAACCTTTGGCTAATTCGCGAGATAAATCTATTAAGATTAATTAATCCATCATTAGCAAATAGTTACTGTAGCACCACATAATCAAATCATGGACTAATTAGGTTTAATAGATTCGTCACATGAATTAGACTCCATCTGTGTAATTAGTTTTGTAATTAGATTATGTTTAATACTTATAATTAGTATCCAAACATCCGATGTGACAGGGCCTAAACTTTAGCACGTGGGAGCCAAACACTCCCTTAGAACGTAGCCTCCCACCAATCGATCTCCTCACTCCCACTCCCTCGTGTATGCATGCACGTGGTCCTGACACCGGAAGAAAAAAAATTCAAAAATAAAGTTTTCCAAAAAATGTATCGAAAAAAAATCAGATAACCAAAAGTTTGAAAAGAAAAATTTTGGAAAAAAGTTTGAAAAAAATGTAGGCATAAAGATTTTGTCAAAAATTGGAAAAAAAAAAGTTTGGTAAACAATTTGTCAAAAAAACTATAACAAAAGTCGAACACAAATATTTGAAAAAGAAAAAATGTCAGCCCCACCAACGCCGCCGCGGCAGTCGGGATCTGACCCGGGGAACTCACCCCCTCCCCCCCCGGCCGCCGAGATCCAGCATGGAGGAGCTCGTCAGGGCCCGCTGCCACGCCCCGCAGCCGTCGGGATCCGACCTGTAGAGCTCGTCGGGGCTCTCCGCCGCACAACACGGCGGCGGAGCTCATCGGGGCCCTCCGCCATGCCCGGCAGACCTCGTCGGGGTCGCCGCCCCTCCACCGCCACACCCGCCGCTGCTCCCCTGGTGGACGGAGCGCGCCGGCTCGCGGCTCGCCGGGGTGCCATCCTTGCAAGGGGAGCCAGCACTCCCATGCGAGGGAGCTCCCACGGAGGCCCACGCGCCGCCGTCCCCTAGCGAGAGACCTCACCCCGCGGCGTCGATGGTTTATCCCCTAATTTTATTCCTAATTTTATTCTGCAATCTACTCATTTGTTCTTAGGTTTTAGGCTAGATTCAATCGAGATCCTAACAATTTGTTAATTTCTTGATACGGAGTAGTAGCTTCGAGTGCCAGCCTCCCATAGGACTAGTCCTTTTTGCGGCTGCACGTGCTACTAAAGGAGGACATAGCTGTGTCTTGTTTGTGTGCGGAAGGGCCAATGTATGATGAACTGATGAACTGTTGAAGTGACGATGAAATATTTCACATCGATGTATGTCGATCTGCAATGTTATATGCACATATCTTTTGCTATGAACAGCTGGCGGGTATATGGGTATGCCCGTGGGTAACACATGCCCGCAGGTGGAGCGCGCGGGCACAGTGTGCTGTCCGTGGCGGATCGGGCATAAGATTTTGCTCGCGGGTGCGGGCGTATCAAGACTGTTATGCGCGGGCAAATTGTCCGTTGCCATACAGCTATATAAGGATCACTTTTATTTTCATCGTGGCTGCCCAAATTAAAAGATTGGTACTACTGTAACTAATTATATGGTTCGAGTACCAAAAGATGATCTCTCCTAATCACACGAAGACAAGCAAACAGCTAGCGAATAATTCACTCCATAAGGGGCAAGGAAGCCCATGCCGCGCCTAGCTATCGACTCCGTGCAGCAGCGTGCACCACACCACATCTTCATCAGCTAGCGAGCTAGCGTGCCTGGAGCTGGAGCTCTGCCGCGGAGGAAGACATCGGTGAGGACGGTCTTGGACTCGAACGAGGCCTTGAGAATCTTGAGAGCCTCCGTGTGCCCGATCTGCACGGTCCTCTCGTGCACAGCGCCGAGACCCCTCACCGCCAGGGCGTTGAACACGGAGATGCTGGAGATGGTGGACATGGGCGCGACGGCGAGGTCGTCCCTCACCATGTACGTCATGTTGCCCCGCACGAACCCTCCCGCGTCCGCGGGGGAACCGTTCGGTACCGACGACCGGCTGGGCTGCACGCCACTCTCTGCCAGTGGCGGCCGGCCGCCGCAGGACGGGCACCTGGGGCGCGCGCTCGCGTCGGGAAGCCGGAGGAGGGAGCCGACGCAGCCGGCCGCCGGCGGTGGCACGGCGGGGAGGAGGAGCGCGTCCATGTCGGCGCCGGGCTGGGCGAAGGAGCGCTCGAGGTTCACGACGCTGCGGTAGAGGCCGCCGACGCTGCCGCCGGTCGCAGCGGCGTCCTCCTGCCCGAGCAGCATGGCCACCGCGCCCACCGGCAGCGCGAGGAGGGAGAAGAGGAAATCGACGACCTCCTTGCTCGCCTCCGCGAACAGCACGCGCTGGCCCCGCGTGTCGACGAGGAGCTTCATCCTCAGCGTGGTGAGGCTCCTGGCGGCCGCCATTGAGCTTTGCCTTCGTGCTCGGTGGAATGGAATGGAGCAGAGGTTGGCGCCGGCTCCTCCGTATAAATGCGCGTCGCACCCACAGGGAATACGGATGGAACAGAGCTCTGCATTGATGGGAGAACCTGGACGACGTGCATGAGCACTGAGCAGAGAGTGGCGGAGCTTGCTTCCCAAGCAAAAGACTTCGATTCCATAGCTTGGAGACCGTGCTGGAAGAGCAGGCTCTCATTGACTTGTGTTGGCGAGCGCATTAGCTTCCCAAACAAGCGCATGGTTTCGTTTTTCTACGCTTCGATGAGCATTCCAGATTTTGATGAACCTCGTGGGTTTTATTTGAAATGTTCAGCTAAGCGAATGTGCAATTCAACCCGTCGTATAGCATGCATGCTTTTCCTTTATTTCCCTCCTTTTCTTTGTTGAACTTAGAATTGCATGAACGTGTACAGAATGAACAGGAGCACTTAGCCTATTACATGCATGGTAAAGACTAGTAACGTAGAAATTGGTGGGAATTAATCTTCCAAAAAGTTCAGTGCAACCATTGCAGGATCAAGTCCAGTGCAGGCCAGCAGGGTACCGGGTAAACATCGGGCATGACCTCTGCGCTTGGGCCGTAACTAGCTCACTCTGGGGCTGGCTGTGTTTTCATGAAAGGAAACGAGAGACACGGAAACGCGGACAGATAGCATAGGCTTAGGGGGTGTTTGAATACGAGGTGTTAAACTTTAACAGTGTCACATCGGATGTTCGGATGCTAATTAGGAGAACTAAATATGAGCAATTATAAAACTAATTGCAGAACCCTGTGCTAATTCGCGAGACGAATCTATTAAGCCTAATTAATCCATCATTAGCAATTGGTTGTGGTGTCAAATCATGGACTAATTAGGCTTAATAGATTCGTCTCGTGAATTACACTCCATTTGTGTAATTAGTTTTGTAATTAGCCTATATTTAATCCTCCTAATTAGCATCCAAACATCCGATATGACAGGTGTTAAACTTTAACACATGGTTGCCAAACAGGGCCTTAGCTGTGGAGGAGACTGGGGGAGAGGCCGGGAGGCTGCCGGACCGTGGTTGTTTCGGCTGCAGCTGATCTGATTGAAAAAACTGATTGTTTAAAATGGATACCCTTATTTTTAGGAAACGTTTTAAAAAAAAAAAGACTTCGGCGGCTTCTCCTGGTTGTTTGAAACGATAGAAAGATGAAATGTCCAAAATACCCTTATTTTTTTCTCTTTTCTTCTTTTATTTTCCTTTTTCCTTCCCATTCTTTTTTCTTTATTTTCCATTCTCTTATATGTTCTCTGCCCTTCCTGATCTCTTCTCTGTCGCCTCCATCCACCCCGTCTCCCTACACCCGTGCCGCCGCGGCAAGGCTCACGCGGCCGCCTCGCCCACACCGCCGCGGCCCTCTGCTAGCCCGGCCCGTCGCCCGTGCCGCCGCGACCCGCGACCGCGCGCCCGCCGGCCACCTCCCTGAGCTGCTATTGCTCGCCGCGGCAAGCAGACCTCCGCCTCCTTCCCCCACCTCTTCTTCCAGGGAGGTGGATGGCAAATGACGGGGAGGAGCCGCGGGGAGTCAGCGCGAACCACCGCAGGGAGTCAGCGCGGTTCGCGGAGCTTCTCCACCGAAGCAACAAAGTCTAGGGCGAAGCGGAGCCCTCCCAAACGGGCCCTATGAACAACGCAGTTGTCACTCTGTCAATCCATGCCAGTGTTCAAACATCAGCTCGTCACCAACGAATTAAAGGCTAACCAATACATTAACATAACCACAGGCACAGCTTTCGTACCACAACGTACACAGTACACTGTAGGAAGTGCTAGCTACTACTGTGTCACACATGGCCACAGGCACACAACAACACAGGGAAACAAGATTCCTAGGCTAGCTGCCCACGGGCCACAGACACGGTTCCATTCTACTTCTACCCGCCTTCCCACCCACCAAACTTTTACTGCAACATATTGCAGCAAAAGAACCATGGCGAAGCATCATCTGTACTAGTTCTAAGGCAAGGAGTGCCGCCAGGCACCAGAGATGATTTCAGCCAGTTGAAGCATCAGAGAAGACGAACCTAATTAGAACACTACTTAACCCATGCTGCTGGTGTAGTCAGACACACTTGCCCGCCCTTCAAGCAGCAAGAACGGGAGCCTTCTTGTCGCCGAGGAAGACATCGGTCAGGACGGTCTTGGACTGCAGCGAGGCCTTCAGAATCGCCAAACCCTGTTGCAAAACCATCGAACTTTACACGGTTTAGTTTTTAAGCACAAACAAGAAAACGAGGCATAACCGAGAACGGATTACTAATGATCCAGTACTGTAGACCGAGTGACCGACCTCGTTGTAGCCGAGCTGCACCGTCTTCTCCTGGAGATCGCCGACGTCCCTCACGGCGAAGGTGTTGAGCAGGGTGGAGACGGCGGACATGGAGGTGACGGAGAGGTCGTCCTTCACCATGTACGTCACCAGCACGAACCCATGCGCCGCCGCCGGGAGAAGCTGAGCCGCCGCCGTCATCCCGGAGTAACAGGTCGGGCACGCGCTGCCGCGCCGTGCCGTGATGTACAAGCCGCAGTTGGCGTGGCCAGTGTTGGTGCACCTGTACAGGGACTTCTCCGGCAGGCGGAGAAGCGAGTTGCTGGACGAGAGCACGGTGGGGCAGAGCAGCGCGTCCTTGGAGGCGCCGTTCTGGACGTAGATGGATTCGAGCTTGTCGACGCTGGCGTAGAGGTTGCCGACGCAGCCGACCATGGATTCCTTCCCAAGAAGCTTGACGGCCGTGGCGATGGGCATGGCGAGGAGGGAGAAGAGGAAGTCGACGACGTCCTTGCTCGCCTCCGCGAACAGCACCCGCTGCGCCTTCTTGTCGATGAGGAGCTTCATGCGCAGCGCAGCGGCGGTTGCCATCTCGGAGAGCTCACAGACTGACAGACCGCTGCTGGTAGCGTTCTTGGTGTGGTAGGACTGGTAGTAGTAGCACACTAGGAACTCGGCAACGGGACGATGGCAAAGCGTGCCATCTCGGAGGGTATATAAAGAAGCATGGATGGCGACACGACCGCATGCACCGCGCACTCGTGTGGGCGCTCGCGCGACTCCACGCGTCCACGCCCAGCGAGGCAACTGCAGCGAGCGGCGAGAGCTGGAACCGACTTGACCGTGGATGGGAGAGGACGTGTACCGTGTACTCGATCAGAGCAAGAGCAACTGAGCAAGCAAATGATGCGTGTGCTGAACAGACGGTGGTCTGAGAGTTTCTTGAAGCTGGTGATCATCGTGTGCTGTGCACGACGCTCCACGATGCACCACCACCCTATATGAAACATGATGTGGATTGTGGCATTCACTCCGTCCCTCTCCGACGCACACACAAGCATGTCTCGCTGGTCATCTCTGCACCATTCTAGACTGAGGGGGTGTTTGGATAGATCGGATGTTTGGACAAGTTAGGAGTATTAAACATAGTCTAATTACAAAACTAATTGCACAACCCCTAGGCTAAATCGCGAGACGAATCTATTAAGCCTAATTAATCCATCATTAGCGAATCTTTACTGTAGCACCACATTGTCAAATCATGGACTAATTAGGCTTAATAGATTCGTCTCGCGATTTAGCCTAGGGGTTGTGCAATTAGTTTTGTAATTAGCCTATATTTAATACTCCTAATTAGTGTCCAAACATCCGATGTGACAGGTGCTAAAATTTAGCACATGTCTCCCAAACACCCCCTACCGACGGAGTACAACAATAACTGGATCTAAAAACCACCTTTGGAGCCTGGGGATAATCCAGATGGTATTGAATAATTCAGGGTTAAGTACCTGCTGGTTGTTTTAATTTTCTAATATATAGATTTTGCTACGCAGGTTGTTTTAGCTATTTTAGCTTTTCTATACATAGATTTACATTTTGGGATGGAGGGAGCAGTGAGTTAAATTAGACTCATTCCAACCTAACATCCATGAATATAAGTCTTATTTAACTTTGTTCTAAATAAGTTAACCAATTTTAGCTCTGACCATCGATAATTAAAAAAAGTTATATAAATTATCGTATTGTTGCCTTACGGCATGACTCGTGTGTGTGTATGATACATATTTTCACCATATGTAGCCTTTTTTATAATAATATACTTTTATAAATATTATTGATCAAAGTGTAATATTAAAAACCCATATGTCCCGGTAGGCATACAGTGGGAAACAGAGGGAGTAGTTTTTATGGCATCTGCAAAATTGCTACTGTTTTTCTTTCTTTTTTCAAGATTTCCACTTTAGTGACAGTATTTGCAAATTTCTAGTAGTAGCTTTGCAATAATGGTTCAAAATTATGACAAATTTGCTGTTATCCCATTTTTTAATAACACTGGCAAAAAGACTTGTAGTCTCTTTAAGTTCACTCAGAATACGCCTTGGAAAGTGAAATACATGTGGTCCAATTTGATTCCATCGACCAATTACCATTTGAAATCTCAAAGTCATGTGTTGCTCTCGCTGCAATAAACTTGGCCACAAGTGAAACAACTTTTATTTCCTATAAACTGTTTAGTTTGTCATGACAATTCTATCAGACGCTGGTGATGCTTCCTTCATCTTAAATACATGATACTATTGACTTTTTTATTCGTTTGACTTTTTATCTTTCCTACGGATATTTATGCAAATAGATAAATACATAAGTTAAGTTTAAAGTAGTTTTGGTGTCAGCTCTAATGATACTCATTTTAATTTACCAAACTAATTGATTAAATAAACATTTATTGGTTAAAGTTTGAGTTTTAACCGTGTCATATATGCAAGGATGGAGATACTATTATATTGCACAAGCATTAACACGTAGCTCAAACATATGATAATGTAAGCATTAAATTATAGTATCATCAGACATGCAAACAGCATGTAATTCGTGAAGTATAAAACCCATGCAGAAGTACGCGTCAGGCTCAGGCAAACAGCATGCTGTCTGCACTGATGAGGTTCAGGCACCTTCACCGGGACCCTTCCTGCCGAGGAAAACATCAGTGAGTACGGTTTTGGACTGCAGCGAGGCCCTGAGAATCTCTAAACCCTGCAGCAAATCACGTCAACAATGTTTCACAGTCGATACAAGACATAAAACAAAAGAGACGAGTACGTAACTCAGAACATGTCCAGCGATCGATCTGATCCCCCTCTCACCTCGTTGTAGCCAAGCTGCACGGTCTTCTCCTGCAGCGCGGCGAGGTCGGTGACCGCGAAGGCGTTGAGCAGCGTGAAGGTGGAGATGGCGGACATGGGCGTCACCGTCAGGTCGTCCATCACCGTGTACGTCACGACGCCCTGCACGAACCCCGCCGCCGCGGCCACCTGCTGCCCCGCCGGCGGGAGGTACTGCGCCGCCGCCGCCATCTGGTTGCCGCAGGTCGGGCACGCCTTGCCGTACGCGTCCGTGATGTAGGTGCGGCAGCTGCTGTTGAAGATGCTCGTGCACCTGTACAGGCTCCTGGGCTGCCCGCACGGCGGCGGCGGCGGCAAGCGGAGGAGGGAGGAACCGTCGGGCGAGGAGAGCACGGCGGGGCGGAGGAGCGCGTCCTTGGCCGCGCCGGGCTGGACGTAGGCGTAGTCGAGGCCCTCGACGCTGCCGTAGAGGTTGCCGACGCTGCCAGCCGCGGCCTCCTTCCCCAGCAGCTTGACGGCGGCGCCGACGGGCAGGACGAGGAGGGAGAAGAGGAAGTCCACGACGTCCTTGCTCGCCTCCGCGAACAGCAGGCGCTGCGCCTTCCTGTCGATGAGGAGCTTCATGCTAAGCGTCGTCATGTTGGTGGTTGCCATCCGATCGAATGTTAGAGCTTGCTGGCTTGCAAGCTGTAAGCTGGTTGCTCGATGGATAAGTGAGGGATCTCGTTGCACGAATATATAGAGCGCCATTCGCCATGGGCCATGGCCCATGGCAAACCCACAGCCATACGGGCAGGGGTGGATCCAGGGCCCGGGCTGCCCGGGCTGCAGCTCGGGGCGAGATCATGGAGTCCCTTTAAACTATGTGCTGTTTAGCCTAATAAAATGAGGCTTAGGAGACAAAATTAGACTATTTTAGGTGTGATTCAACAGCTCAGCCCGGGGCGCAGCCCCGTTCTGGATCCGCCCCTGCATACGGGTGCACTCGTGTGCTTCGCAAGCATAGGCGGCGGCCGTCACCCTAATGCTTTCGCAAGCCATTGGACGCGCTTGGATGATAGACGTGTGCGCTCCGACAGATGGAGCTAGAGCAAGCTAGGATACATAGATTTGGGGTGAGAATGGAGCAAGGATATATAGACCGTGAGTGATCTGACTGATCTGCTTCCTGAAGCCACATGTGCCTTAAGCGCTTCTACTCCAACTCTAGTGTGGGGTAGCGCTTGCTTAGATGGTAGAGGGGTAATCTATATTACGGGTTGAGCGCTTGCTGCGATAGTAGAGGGGTATCTCTGTTGCAAAGTCGAGCGCTTGCCTAGATGGTAGAGGGGTACTCTCTATTGCGGTTTGAGCACTTGCTGAGATGGTAGAGGGGTATCTCTGCTGCAGAGTCGAGCGCTTACCTAGATGGTAGAGGGGTAATCTCTATTATTGTGGGGTATTGTTTAGATGGTAGAGAGGTATCTCTACTACGAAATCACGCGGTTGCCGGTAGAGGGGTAATCTCTACTGCAAGTTCTAGCTTAGATAGTAGAGGGGTATCTCTGTTGCGGAGGTTCGCGGTCGCATAAATAGCAGAGGGGTGGTTCGCAGTCGCATAAACAGTAGAGGGGTTATCAAGCTCTATGGCCTCTCAGCTTCGAACATAGACGCCCGCCTTCTTCTTGAGCCAGCTTTCCTACAGTGGCTAATGATGTGTTTAGCTTGAGGGATTAAGATGCTATTTATAGGGCTGCGAAAATAAGTTGGTGAAACATCAATCTATTGGCATTCTAAAAGTAAACAAATTGGTTTAGTTAAAGCTTAGACCTTACGATACGAATGAACTATCGACGATCCTCCTCAAACCAAACTCTCCTCGTGGATATACATATAGTGAACTTTCATTGCGTGCATGCTTTAATATGACGCCCTTGGTATTAACAACAATGATCCGGCAGTAACATGTACTCCCTCCATCCCAAATTATAAGTCGCTTTGACTTTTTTGATAGATTCACTTTGCTATGTATATAGATATAACAATATGTCTAGATGCATAGCAAAGTGGATGTACCAAAAAAATCAAAACGACTTATAATTTGGGATGGAGGGAGTACTAAGGAACGGGGCGGAGCTTGGAGTCTCTATTAAGAAGTAACGATGGTTAGTGAGATATATACAGTTTACAAGCCAAAAGATGAAGGGGGTTGAGAGTTATGGCTTGGATATTAGAAAAAGTTCTCAAATTGGCAAGTAGATATGAAATATGGAAATGGAAAAAAAATATCTCCATTTTTACAAGTACGAATTCAGTGAGAAGACATAGATGAAGTAGACTTCTTTGTTTTCTTTTCAAAAGTACTGATAAGTTTGAATGAGCCAAGTTTAAGTTCAGACTCCACTAAGGAATCCAAAGATGTTCAAAATAAATCCAAACAAAGTGCATACTCAGGTTATGGAAATTTTATTTTTATAAATTTGAACTTAAAGGACTTTGAGAGGGATTGGATAACATTTAATGAAAGTATTGAGCCATCGAGATAATTTTATGGAACTTTAAGTTTTAGTGGTTTACACGACACGTTTGATTTAACAAAAAGTGGTAATTTTTTTTAATTGTTACTACGTCTTTGTGCAACTATTGATCTAACTATTTGTGTTTTTTTTTGTCTGTATATTGTGTGTATTCAAGTGTTGTGGCTATTCTTATGTGATCGTGCTATTAGACTACTCTTATTTTACTAATTTACTTGTGGAGCCATAATGTATTTGGGCATTAAACTGATTGGTGGTTGAATCATTATGACAACAAGTTAAATAATATGTTTTTTATTAATTTTACTCAATAATCAATAAACTATTTGTGACGGATCATTCATCAATGCAAACTCATCAAATATAACATGACCAGTTTAATTATTTTTATCTAGCGATCCTGATTGATGAACTCGCGTTTCCGTCGTTTTACTCGTCCCTAACACTGCTGGAGATGCCGGTGCCATCTCTCTAATGCGAACCCTAAACACAAATTACCCCTTGCCTAGCTAGTGTACGGGTACGGGAAAAGGCCTAGGGCTCGGACGGATACTTTGCACTAAAAATTCGTCATGGTAATTTTGCTGTAACGGCACGGAACGTGTACTACTGTACACACACTCTTTTCCTGTTTGTGTGTGGATGGTGGAACCGTTTTTTTTTCTTTGGCGAAACGGATTTGGCCTCAAGCGGCATGACGGTGGATGCTGCGGGAACCGTGCCTGAATGCAAAAGGCTACTCTGTCTGCATGCCAAGCCCACCTGCAGGCCTAGCGCGGCCTGCTTCTCCCGCAAGCCCACCCAGCCAGCCTCCCTCTGCCGGCCGCCTGCGCCTCCCCGGCCCGCTCCCCGCTGTCCTCCCCTCCTGCCTCAGCGTCTCTTCCAACGCAACGCACCCGAGTGCATTCTGGCTTCTGCTGTACGCCACTCGCGGCCGCAGCGACAGAGGAGCCCGCCGCCTGCCTGCCTTATGCTCCTCCGGTTTAAACCCTCCTTTGGAACAATAGATTTGCTAGAGTTCAAATGCTTGATTTTTCAGTTTGTCTCAATCACTTTTTTATGAGTTGTCTCCCATAGCTCCGGCAATAGCATCCGGCGAGCTCTAGAGTTCGGATTCTGGGTTTGGGGTTGGAGAGTGGGGTTACCTGTGGTCTTCAGGCCTAGAGGAGGCTTCGGTGCGGCTAGTCAGCTGGCGGTGTTGGCGATCGAGATGGCGGGAGAGCGGAGGTGGCGTGGGCGCTACCGGAGCCGAGCGGCGGAGGACCTCTGTCTAGGCGGGGGCGAGCGCCATCAACGGGTTAGCGCGGGAGTGGTCGAGATGGCGGTGGTGGATCCGACGGCCCCGCCGCCGGAGACGAGTAGGGCGGCGGCAAAGGCGGGGGCGAGCGGTCATCGGTGGTGGAGTAGGAGGGGGAGGAGAAGGGAGAGCGGTGGGGGCGGGGGCTCGACGGCGGACCTTGCCGGCACTCGGGACGGCGCTAGCGAGGCGGTGGCGGCATCGCGGGAGAGAGGGAAGGATGCGGTATCGGGGGAGATGAAGAGGAGAAAGGAGGCGGCTGGAAAGAAGATAAGTGAGAGGGAGGGAGAAAGCAGACCTGAGCTATTCATATGCAATCGAACAGTCAAAAAAGTAATTGAGACATAACTAAATCTCACACGTTTGAGGTATAAATTTTATGGGAATTGAGTCTTATAGGAACGTTTCCTATATATCCTTTTGGAACAAAGGATTGGACATCAAGAATCATATAAAATTCCTACAGAATACCCCAATCTATAAGGATTTTGGAGGAAATCTAACATGACGTCCAATTTTTTAGAAACTATTTTTGTCTATCTCTCCACAAATTCCTATGTTTTCCCTATGTTCCAAACACCAATTGGAAAGTTTCTTATATTCTAAATTCCTATAAGATTGCAATTGACAATCAACTCTAATCCTACATTTTTCATATTCCTATGTTTTGAGCCCTAGCTCGTCGTCGTTGGGTTGGGTGGTGGTTGCGTGCTCCCCGCGCTTCCACGAGATGCCGCCCTCCACGACCACGCCGACCACCGCCGCCTCCACCACCACCACCTCCTCCTCCTCCCGCGCGCTGCCTCCACCGGCGTCGACAGCCTCCGCGCCGAGGGTCATGGGCATCATGGCGCGGCGCCTCTTCCGGTGCGCCCACCTCGGGTGCCGCTGCATCGACGTCGCGTCGCGGGAGGCCGGCTCCGCGTGCCCCTGCAAGTCCCCGTCCTGCGCCGGCGCCGCCACCAGGCGCGATGCGGAGCTGCACTTCCTCGAGGCCTACTTCTACCGCCGCCCCGACGGGTCCGCGGCGCCGGGCGGAGCGGGGACACCTTCTTCCGCTGCCGCGCGGCGAGAGGCGCGGCGGCGCCGGCGCCGGCCGCGACGTCTTCCCGTGCCGGTTCCGCGTCACGGACGAGCGCGGCGTCGAGTGCCCGCTGTGCGGCGGCCGGACCACCGTGGCGGTCAAGTGCGCCGCCAAGGCCGGCGACGCCGAGGGCTCCTCCGCCATCTCCGCGCGGCCGGACGCGGGGTCCGGCGTCGAGGACGGGGCTCCTCCTCCTACTACTACTACCAGCTACGCGATCATGGACGACCTCGCCGTCAGGCCCGTGGCCGCCGGCCTGACCGGCGCCTCGCTGCTCTCCGCCCTCGGCGTCGCGGCCGACGCGGACGACGTGCGCGAGGAGACCGTGCTCTTCGGGTACAAGGAGGTAGGTGCCGTCTCGTCGTCTGTCGCCTCCTCGTCGTTGCTAGGATTCACGATCACGTCGCTCGTATCATGTTTGCTGCGCTGCTGAAGCTTAATCGCCTGTTGTTCGTTGTACCGTGCTGCTTTCCAGGGCCTGAGCCTGCTCTTGGCTGCGGTGAACTCCAAGACGGCGCTCACCGACGTCTTCCTTCCCGCCGTCGCCCCGGCAGCGCGCCGCCGCCGGCGGCTCTGATCAGCGGTCGTTCGGGAGTAGTAATTCCTCGAGGAAGACTTTGCTAGGTTGATTGAGATCGAGGAGATGGAATTAGTAGCTGCCATGTTTCTGGTTGCTGTGTTCGTAACTTCTTATCGGTAGCAAGCTAATAGAGTACTACCATGCTCATCGAGTTCGAGTCTCTAGCAAAGTAGCAAATTAAATGTCGAATGCTTTTCGTCTGGATGGCTGTACGGTGCAAATGAAACTCGCAGAAGCATCTTCTGTAGCTAGCTGGGTGCATGGTTTGAGTTCGAAACATATGAAGGTGTGCTGTTTGTTCTAACATTTGTTTCAAGAACGAGCATCACCAAAATACAGCATCAGCCATCAGCATGTTCTCAGCACTAACAATCTTGAGCAGAAAGTGGAAAAAAGAACACAACGTTTGCTCTTTGCAGAAGATTGCCTGTTCAAATACCATTACCCTACGATGCTGGTAGTTTCATAATTTTGACCATCGAATTTGTAAAAACATACACACCTACAATGACTTCCATTCTGTTAGCTTAGTCGTTTAATATAAACCTACAGCCGACCATACTCTCCAAATACTAACACTGAAGTGTCAGAGCAAACGGCCCATTTGATGTTAACAGCATTCCCACATACGTTCACATCATATCACCGTAACACTAAACTGTCCCCAATATCCCCAAACAGGTTGGGGCGCTGCATTAAGACACCCTTATAAATAATTTTCAACTGCATCTTGTAAGGGCCTAGCTTGGTGATAAGTGCTTCAACACTATTCCATCGGGGACGCAGAAGGCTTAAAGATTTATGGTCACCCCCAGAAACAGTAAACCTGAGCATCAGTTTTTCATCCCGTGGGACTGCTACTACAGAACGTGCTAACTTAACAAATCCACCGTATCCAAGTTCTGTCTCGGTGCCTGCCACTCCACTGTCATACAGAATGATTTCGTTTTCATCATTTGTAGTCTGAGCAATTACTTTGCCAATGAAATTAGATTTCCCATTCAAAATATTGATTCCAAGAGAAGCTTCCACAGCATAAGAAACAGGTGTATACACCATATCAACTTTACTTAGGTAACTTTCTAGTGATAAAGTCCTGGGTTCACCTGTATCACAGCAGGCATTGCGTGCCATCAATAAGGTTGAAAAAGGACAGGTAAAATCCCATCCCGACCCGCCCCGTTTTCCACATTTAACCTGCCCGTTTTTGTTTTTCGGGAAAAATCCGGGTTCGGGATGGGTCACGGGTCGACGGGCTGCGGGAGCGGGATGGAAACGGGGAAGGCTCCATCCTGGTCGGATTCCCGGTGTCCCGTATTTGATCGGGATGGACCCGGACTTAACCCGGATTTGACCCAAATATTCGGCCCATCAGCTAACTACAACCCAACAACCCAAGTCCGATACTAACATATGGTTGTTTTGTTGTTGGGTGTTGGCTCTTGGCTGTTGGCCTAGTGCTGACTTGTTGTTGGCCTGTTGCCTGAATGCCTGTTGTGTTGCTGTGTTGGTCTTGTGACTTGTGTTGCTGTGTTGGTCTTGTGACTTGTGAGATGCAACCACAGTCTCACAGACACAGGCACACAGCGCATGCACTGATGCACTGCATAGGCACAGCAGCACGCCAGCACACGCGCAGCAACAGCATGGCAATAGCAGTGTTTTTGTGTTGTGCGTGTCTAACTATGGTTAGTGTGGTCTGTGTGTCCCGACTAAAGTTCCCGGTTCCCATCCATTTCCATTGAGTTTCCGACCGTATTGGTTCATTTCCATACACCTGTATAACCCGCTCCCGGCTGTCCCGCTCCCGCTCCCGACGATGAAGTGCGGGAGCGGAAACTGGAGAGGGGTTTCGCCCGTTTCCGTCCGTTTTCATGGCTAGCCATCAAACCTTTGCTGAAATCTTGGTCGACTGCCCCCTCGCCCTTGACCTTTAAATGGAACTCAAAATACATACTGGCTAATCCAGCAAGTGCTTGATTTGGGCCTGTTAAAGTTAGCGTATTATCCTGCAAAGTAAATTAGGTGAAAACATGTAAAAAAATGGCATAAAAAGGAACCAAGCTCGATAAGTCAAATGTAATTCAGACCATACTCAAGGTTATGTCATGATAAACCTGGGTAGATACCACACAAAGATATGAGCTCTATGTATTTACCAAGAAAAGAATTAGGTTCACATAAATAACAGCAGAAGACACAAGACATGATAAATTATAACAACTGTCAGCTTCTGTCTCACCCTTTAAATCAGGTAATGAGAGCCAACTGGATTATGATATTATGCGACTTATTGTACAGGATTCTTCCTTTTTCCAAGAGAAGAGAGAGCGCTGTATGTATGTGTGAATCAGATTCTCTCAAACATTGAGGACCAAATCTTGTTTTCAATGAGCCAAAAGTTTGCAGAGAGAATACAGGTGGTATTTCTTTGGGATGAATCAATTCTTTTGGTGGATAACGAAGCCATGCCAGTGTCTACTCAAGGTATAAATTTCAAAGGTTGGGATCTTTGGGTGGTATGTTTCCCACTCTTATACTAAAAAACAAGGGCACAATCGATTTTGTTGCTAGCAACAGACGCGTGCACACAAACAAGGCACCAAGACAAATTCTTTCATTTCCACCAAACGTCTAAATATGATGCCTGATGATAAAAAACCATTGCATTTACAATGGAATAAAGAAATATGTGTTAAAGCACCAGGGCATTGAGATAGGAATCATGCAATTCAATCTCACAAGTCACAAGAATCAGGGAAGCAAGAGTCCTTGTAACTGTACTCAGTAATCCACAAACCTGTTCTATTGATGAAGTGGAACGATAGCTTTGCTATTGTAGCATGCACCCAAAGACATTTTGGGAATTCGATCAGACAGTAAGAGATTGATGGCATCGTTAAATATATGGCAGAAGGATTTTCCCTGACCAGGAGCCAAACCACTGTACTGCTCTTGAAAATAACACAGGAATGTGTGGGCGGCATGACTAGCATATTTGTGTGAACCCTATGAAACTACGTAACTCTCTGAATTTCACTTCATAATGCTGTCAAAATTTTAGAATTGAATACTGTAAAAACTACATAGTAGCAAATGGTCAAACAGTTCTTAGAGATAAGATGATTCAAATTAATTAATAGTACTGACAACAGCATTCTGATTTGATCAGTAAATAGTATTATAATCTACTAAAAGGAATAGCGTATACAGACCTTCGGTGAGATGGGTTGGGAATCCTCCCTACCACGCTTGAATAAATGTATGCATCTATAGTCATACTGATCCCTTGCTAGCACGGTGCCATATATGTTGATGGTGCCACTCAATTCAGACTCAGCGACCGTGATTGAGATGACATTGATTGAATCATCCAAGCGCCACTAATCAGACTCAGGGATATCATAAAACAGTGGTCCATGCATAACTTCCGCTGTAAAATTAAAGCCACAGACAGAAAACAAACCTAGAATATTATTCTGTGCAAAAGTTTATAATCAATGTATATGATGAACAAATAGCCAAAGAGCATGCATCCATACAATAATCCTAGGATATATACATGTATGCAACTCAATGAGGAGGAACAAGGAAGACAAATCAACAAGGCTATGATGTGAATGTACTCACACTCTTTATCGAGGTCGAAGAAGGCTATGTTGAATTCACAAAAGCGGGTAGGAGTAGAGTAATTCAGCTTGTGGTTGAATTCAATTAACTCTCGGCAGCGGACCATGTGAAGAACCCTCAGCACTTTCTTCTCCCATGTGAGGTTGGGCACCATCAGAGCCTTATCCCGTTCATCCAATCTCCATTCCTTCTCGTCTTCCTCCACAGCCATATCACCATGCTTGATCTCTGCCGGAGTGGCCAGCTGGTACATTCCGCTTATGCTCATCTTGTACACATCCCCAATATTGCCCCCTTCAATGTTGCCACTGCTCATCGACTGCATCTCCTCCGCAGCACCAGCCATGAGCACAAATGAGATTTAAGGATTTTTCCTATTCATGTTCACGACAACGAACAACTTAACCGTCGCACAGGAAGGGGATCAAGGAGCGTACCGTAGAGGAAGCTCGCATATCTCTAACGTGGATTGATTTGGCGGGACGATATGCTCCCGGCTCGGCCTTCCGGTGAACCTCGTTATGCTTATGCTTCGGCAACGCCCAGTGCCGCTCCGCAGTCCCGCTTCCCCACAGCCGTACCCGTACATAGCGTCCCTCTCGTTCACGTCCCGCGCCTTTCCGCCGCCGAGAAAGAACAAGAACAAGGAAGCACACATGAGATTGAGGATTTCGAATACTTGTCCTGGGAACGAAAAAAGTGATTGCATCGCATCCGAAAAGTAGGGGATCGAGGAGCCTACCGTTGTGGGATGTGGTCCCCTCTCCTCTCTGGCCTCCGAGTCCAATGGAATGGAATGGATCGATCACCCGCCCCGCCGGCGGCGCCGCAGGGAAGACGATCACCCGCCCACTCGCCGATGATGGGTCTGGAGAAACAAGTAACCAGTCTCTCGCGTTCCCCTCCCCCGCCTCGCGATCCCAAGACGGCAAGGTGGCTTATGGGCCGGGCCAGACGGACGGATTGTATGGGGTACATATTTTGGCCCATCAAAAATATTTCCTTCTTTCGGTAAAATAGCAAAGGAAAAAGTCTATTTTGCCTCCCTCAACTATCGTATGGGTACATATTTAGGCCCATCAAAAATATTTCCTTCTTCGGTAAAATGGCAAAGGAAAAAGTCTATTTTGCCTCCCTCAACTATCAAAGTCATATTTTGCTCCCTCAACTATAAAACCAATATCAAACCTCCCTAAACCAGATATCAAACCATTTTTGAGCTGACACCACGTTGGCATGGCAATGTTTTTGACATGTGGTAATGGGCCTCACATGTCAGTATTTTTTAATCACATACCTCTTCTCTTTCCCATACTATCCCCTCGTTTTTTTCGATATCTCCCAAGCCGAAAGCCACTCCTTGAGCTGTTCCACACTAGTGACTTTAGCTTCGCCCTGCGCCAGCAGCTCAGAGGGGTCTTTGCTCCGCTTAACTTTTCAACCACGGTGGTTGGACAGTTGCAGCCCCACCTACGCGCTAGCACATCTACCTCGGCTCGCACGCGACTACCCGGTGAGCTTTGCCTAGCCTCTACCCTCGCCTTGGCCCGAGCTTGATGGTCGTGGATCCGCCGGAGCCAGACTTGTTTCGGCCTGCCTCACCCTGCTCCGTGCCTCGTGAATACACTTATCCTCCTAGCGCTCCACAATGGGGGACTGTGCTCCACATCTGCCTCCACCCTGCGCTTGGCAACAACTGTGCTCTGTCCACGTCCACACACCATCCCACCTCACCCGTGATGGCTCCAGAGTGGCCAAGCTCCGCCTGCCCACTTGAGGAGAACATCATGCAGGACCTCATCCATATTGTCATCCAAGCTGTCCATCAGCGCACGTTGGAGGCTGCCCGTGATGAGCTCGCATACACTGTTCTCTGCCCATTCCCCTCTACCTTCACTCCGATACTACTAAATCTAGCCAGACTAAGGTCCAATTCTACCAAATTGAACACTCCTATATTCATATCGAACTCCAACTTCATCAAATCTGAGCAAGTCAACGCTAGATCAGCTTAGTACTAGGATAAAACCACCTTGGGAGGAAAAATAACCGGTTTTAGTGAGTTCAGGGAGGTGGGTAATATGGTTTTGTAGTTGAGGGAGCAAAACCTGACTTTCGTGATAGTTGAAGGAGGCAAAATGGACTTTTTTCAATGGCAAATGGCAACGCTTTTCATCCAGATGATCTGTAAAACATCACCGATATACGAGTCTACGAAACCTGTAGTGAGAAAACTGACAGTGAAACATGAAGCATGTTTCGGTAACCGTGGTACAGGATTTGTGTTCCAAGCAAATGGAGTTGAGCTGTTTGTTACCAGGTATTCCCAAGCATGCCTGGAAAAAATCTTGGTTTCACGAAAAAAAAAACCCGGTCATTTATGCAACAAACGGGACACTACAGTTCACATTTTGCAAAAAAAAAAAATGCACACTCTGTTAAATAATTTACAGAGACAAACATGTACACAAACGCGTAGCATCTATCGGAACCCTCACGATTCCATATTTCCAAAACTTTGCGTCTAGCATCTTCTATAGATTTTCCAGGGTCAGAAAATTCTCGTGAAACAAAGCACATTCCCTACCATGGAAAACTAGAATGTGCTCAAAATATAGAAGGAACTGGAACCAACTATAGCTGTCCTTCAGCCCCCAAATTTTTGAACAGTGTCTCACGAAGTAGGCTTTGGGAAGGCGAGATCCTTAAGTTGCTGAGGGTCAGTAAAATGTCCAATGCACCAGAATAATAAGGAAACAGAAACACTAGTACAGCAACATATGATATACATAGCTCTAGAATAGTGAGCATGAGCCTTGGCCTATCAAAGAATCAAGAATGTGTCAGAAGGCATATGACAAGTGGAATTGTTTTGAAAGGACTGCTATGATATGAGGGCAATAACAGCTTAGTGAAACAACAGAAACACAAGAGATAGTTCTGCACGCTAGCTGAACTGTAAAACTGAATACAATATTGATTTTTTTTTTTGAAGTACAACAATGAACACGCATACCATGTGGAGGAGCGCCCATGTCAAAAGATTCTAAAAGGTAGCCAAATTTCTCCTCTGCCTGCATTGGAAATAAGAAACAATATGTTAAGAGATCACGAAATAATGAGCACCACACTAACAATCTTGAGCAGAATGTTGGACTAAAAAATGCAATGTTCGCAGAAAGTTGCCAGTTCAGATACCATTATCCTACGATGCTGATGATTCTATTACTTTAGCCATCAAATTTGTGAACATAAACACCTACAGTGAATTCGATTCTGTTAACTTGGTCATCTAATAAGCCATTCAAGGCTGCCAAACAATTAGTGTCAAAACTTGATTGGAGCATTTTATTTAAAGATTCAAGGAACAAATTCGAATTCCCTGGGGTGCCATAAGTTGATACCTTGTACTTGAAGTAAACAAATTGTCCATACAAGTACAATATCAAAGTTACCAGCACACTCTTGGTAAACAGTTTAACATGCAGCCATATGAAAGCCCATTGGGGAACTTGCATTTCTCCTGAATTTAGAGGTACATATATGAACCAAACAGTTGGGTGGGTGGGGTGAGGGTGGGGAGGGGCAGAAAAGGAGTCATGTGATGAATTATCATAAAAAGTTTTAAACGTGTCATTATTCAGAATTATGCCTTGCTATGCTTTGAGTGAGCAAAAGCAGGCAAAATGTAGCAGCCGGACACATTCTCTTCTCAACAAATTTATTACTGCCTTTTTCAGTTTCACCTAACGCAATGTATGCGATATTTGAGAACTAAAAGCATGCTTGTTACCATAATGGGGGCATGAACTTATGAAGGGCAAGCAGACAGATGAAGTCATACCTGTTCAGGTGAGATACCAATGATCTCAAAAATTCTTTGTTGTACATACTTTTGTAGATTCTCAAACTGCCACCTCCAATCTATTAATAACAGGACCAAATATTAGATGTTTCGTATATTTTTCAACTATCTCTACATCATTAAATCTAGCAATCTTTTGCATATATTTCAGTAACACAGATATATCATATATTTGACAAATTATTGCTAGTACAAGAAAAAGGGGGCACACACTCAGGCAGTTCAATAAAGAAGTGAGTTACCATGTGTAAGGTCAAGGTTGTAAGTATTTATGAATATTATCTTCATTTAGGGACCCATATTGTATCCAAGAAAAGCTCAACAGAAATCAAATAAGAACTCGGCTTGTACTTCATAAAAAATAAATTGTATTGAACATTGATTCATATGTCCAAATGCCAGCCAGCATGCAATATGTATCCTCAGCTGTAACTTGATTAAGATTCCTGATTCAAAGTTTATGTCAAATCCTAGGTCTAATGCTACAATAAACATTAGTTTGAAATCAAAGGGCTACTCGATTCGATAGATCATGGGTAAAATATGTAAATAAAATGTGTGCATTAGTCTTTTTTTCTGAAACACGTGCTGGATGAGACTTGCATCTGTGAGAAGGTATGAAAATTTGTTAAGCAAAATAATAAACAAAAAAATGAATAACTAAGATCAGTAGTAATAGTGAACTTTAGGGTGCATCATATGACTAAAAGAGATTAAGGCAATATATAAAGTTAGCTTGCATGTACACTGAGAAAGATGAAAACAGAATGTACCTCCACGCCATTGTAAATCATGTCATAAGCCAGGGCACGAGCTGATGGTAGATCATTCATATCTTCAGGATTTGGTGTGGTGAAAGGATGGTGTAGAGCCTTGTGTTCATAAATGCAGAAAAATAGGCATACTCCGAAAAGAGAAAATCAGACAAGGCTACTTCTAGGGACTTGCAAATTCTAACTGTACTGGGCCTAATTTTAGAACAGTGGGCATCTGCTGTAATCAATTGACATTAGCATGTAACATAAGGAACATATTGTCTGGTGGTATGTCTTCAATATGTTTGTTGTTGGTGTGTGTGCCGTACCATAACATGCTAGGATTACATGTACAAACTCTGAAGACTGATTTCAATAATGGTGGGTATTCTGGTGGTAAAATGTCATAACCTACTGCACCAAGTTCTACTAATGGTGTAATGTCAAGTGCCAACATGATATAATATCGAGCTCTTTCGAGATACAAAGTATAGAGAGCTGTCTAAAATAATGTGATCAGAAACAGTAAGTAATAACCATGTTAGTTTGGAAAAGTACAAATAATTAAGCAGTATAATTCCCTGATAGAAGATTAAAAACAACTGACCTCATATCTATGTTCATCACTGTTCCATTCGAACATTGGAAAATCTGTCACCCAAAGAACTGAATGTGCTGACTAGAAAATGCAAAGGTAGATGTCAGGAGTTTAAAGAAGAAACAGAACTATTCTCAAAATATATTAAAAAATGTCAAAGAACAACAGCATCTCATTGATATGCCATGAGTAATGTATACAACAAATCAACAATAAGGATATTCCTCAGTTCGTGACTCACCGTGTCTATCACTTCCAGCTTATGAGCAATAAATAATCTTAACCGGCCAAGAATCCGGTTAGTTGATGATCGGTCACCCAGTGCAAACAGGATAAGATCACCCGCCTTTGCATCCAGAAGTTCCACAAGCTGTTCTTTATTTTCAGGTTTCAGACTCGATACCAGCGGACCAATTCCTTCAAGCTCTCCTGTGAAAGCAGATAAATTTATATACAAAACAATTGTGTAAGCAATGCCATAAAATTTGTCTAACAGAAGAGCAAAGACTTTTTTGTCTTACCATTCTCCATAACTTTGAGGAAAGGCAGGGCCTTGGCTCCAGCTTTGGATGCTTCAGTGTAAACAGTTCCTTTCTTTAGGTCAGTGTTTGAAAACACTGTGGCACCACCAGGAACATGCAGTGCCTTTATTATACCTCCATTTTCCAATGTATCGGCAAAAACCTTGAAGCTAGTTCCCAAAAATGCATCGCTAACCTGGACCAAATAAGAATGAGGGGATCAATTTTGTGACTAAATTAACCAGGAGAAAAGTTCTTAGCACATGTTCGACGTGTATGCTGCATAGCAAAAGCAGCATAAGATCTGCAGGATAGACCACTAAAAAACCGTACAGCAATACGAGTACAGCACAAACAGTGCTAATGTGAATTCTGGACACAAGTTAACTACTTCAATCATTAATATCACAATTACAAAGGTCTGCAGAAAGGTCAGAAATTCTCACATCTTTCAGTTCCCAATCAAACCGAAGGTCAGGCCTATCTGTGCCATAGCAGTCCATTGCCTCTGCATATGTTAACCTTGGAAATGGATTTGGCAGCTTGATATCTCCTACCGCTTGAAAAACCTGCAATATGAATTCTTCTATCATTCATTAATTCAACCATAAACAGTGGTGGTAGTGAAGAAAAAATGACATTTTCTGAACAACGAACCAAGAGCTTGATTTGCTAAAACTATTTAATGTGTCACTAACTCACACAATCAGCAAATGGAGTCACAGATTGTCTCATTTTTTTTAAAAAAAAAAGAACATGTTTTAACACTATTTGTAGTTAACACATGGCAACCACTGACAGGCAAGGGTCAAAGGGGCAGGTACTCTCAAATAAAGTTTCAATTTGATAGGAAAGAAAGAGGGCAAACGTATGTCAAAACCAGCATACATGTCTCATCAAATCTTAATTCAACTTCAACATATCCTCCATTGACGTAAAGGCAATCTCCATATCAAGTTGTGTAAACTCCGGTTGCCTGTCTGCACGCAAATCTTCATCCCGGAAGCACCTATAAGAATCATGCAATGCAGCTTTTAAAAGAGTAGTTAACTGGTTTAATACTACTATATGCCAACTGGATATGATCATATATGCATGTGCCATGAGCCTTTTGCCTATAGTCTGGAAGAGTTGGAAATAAAAAATTTAAAAAAAATCAGCTCATTGACATATGCAAAAAATTGTGGATGCTAAACATAGATAATGGCAGAAGAGTTGTAATTTGTAAAACAAGCAAAAGCACAATTATATCTAGAAAACAGCACAATTACCTTGCAATCTGATAGTATTTTTCAAAGCCAGAAACCATCAACATTTGCTTGAACAACTGAGGGCTTTGAGGGAGAGCATAGAATGTTCCTGGCTTCAGAAACCATATTGGAAGAAATCAGGGAACATGTAGCACTTAATTGAAAAGGTAAGAAACACCACCATCTAGCTATTAGACCAACCCACCAACAGTTACTTGCAACATATTTCTGATGCATGATAATGTGTACTCACTCTGTCCCAAGTTCCAACAGTGTAAGTTGTATTTTTTTTTCTAGGAGAAACTCTTCAAAACTAGATTTCAACTCTTAGTTTCACTTGAGATACAGTATCTTGCAATACAGTATCAAATGATAGAAAATCAATATCATCTTATAATTCATTTTATGAATTTGTACACTAAAAATGTATATAATTTGACTTTGTTGGTTAAAAGTTATAGAGTTCGACATTTTCAAATTCAAATACGCCTTAGGTTGATGGACAGAGGGAATGCTGGAATGGTTTATAAACACTACTGTAACATGCTCGAATGGAGCAACTTCGTAAAGAATGGAAAAACAGAAGTGAATGCAACACCAAAAAGGAACTTCATGGTAAGTCTTCCAGAACTAAAACCTCAAAAGTAATTTTCTCAAACATCAGAGTCAACAAGCACAATGAAAAAGGAAGAATGTAACTAAATATGTTCATTTTAAACTGTGACAAGAGTATTCGATATTGGACAAAGTTGCTTTTGCAGAAAAACATCCAAAGTCCAAACATGACATAAGACATTAAATCTTCAAAGTTGCAAAGGGCATAATGTGTCTTTTAACAGAGGAAACGAAAATTTGCCAGTGAAGAAACAGAAAAGTTGTACATAGCTTAATCACCTGAACTCTTGATGGTACAAGATAGTCCCGAACACCTTCTGGTGTAGACTTGGATAAAACTGGAGTTTCAATCTACCTTAACATGTAACTTTAGATCAGAAATAATAGAAGGTTTTAAAGTTAAGTAGTAAAAAAATGTAGAAATTGTAATGCTATTATAGTCATGGACTCATGGTAGTTGAGATGTCCTAGCAACTAGCGGTGCATTAAATTTAGTGATTCATTGTTAAAAGATACAAGCAATAGCAGACTTTAAAGATGATGCTACCATAAGAGGCTGAAATATTAGAGCCCCGATTTAAGATTGACCATCTAGCACTAAATTACTAAATGAAAATAACAGGTATATGACAAGAAGTAGGACATATTGTGGTAATTCAAGTAAAATCAATGTGTAATAATAGATTAATCGGTATACCTCAGCAAATCATGTTCATCCTCCAAGTAACGACGAATGAGTTTACCAACATTATGGCGCAACCGCAAGTTCGACTGCATTTGAGGACGACGCAAGTCCAGCACTCTAAAACTAAAATATTCGATGATAGGAAGTTACAGAAAAGCACATTACGTAAAGTGGGAGAGCATAAACACGTCATTTATATAATTTTTATCATAACAGTAATATTAAGTGCCAAAAGGAGAAAAGAATAAGAACAATACGATCAACTTTCAGCTAAGAGGAATGCTCTATCTTTTGACAAGAACATTAATATCTGGAACAGAGTTGTTGAGCAGGTCAAGAAGCAAATTACAGACAGTGGAAAGAAGCCTAGTCCAGCAGAATCCAATGGTTGGGTTGACTACTTTGACATAGTTAAATAAGTTGCTACAAGTTAGCATAGTCAGAATGATGGCAAACCTGACGAAACTGCATCTACACACCTCCATCACAATATCAAATAAGCTACTACTTAAAAGAATAAAATCCAAATATATACATGAACATAATTAAGCATATAGTATACTGAAGTGAATATTACTACAGCAATCTCACAGTTACAAAGTATGATAGGCAATCATGCAAATTTGTGCCATCTATGCATAGCATTCACAATGCATCTTATTATACCAAATACAAATGCCATGCTCCCAATAGTTAGCAAATATCAGGTATGCTAGAATAAGTGCTTGACAATGCCTAAGCCGCATAAGCATTATCTCACCTGAAGTCTTATGTGTACTTCAATACACCATCAAATCACATATCAGCACAATTTTGATAAGTGTGGCTAATTTGAGTGATTCACCATTCTTACACATATATCCAAAAAGGCAGGTGCAAAAACAAATTTGTAGAGACAGAGAGCATAGATTGTAAATGATTTACCTCAATCTAATTTCTTCCGGAAACTTCTCTTTTACAGTTTCAGCAGTTGTAACTGGAAATGGCAGTGAACGAGTTACTGAGTTAAGCACTAAAACACGATCTGCAGCAACCTTCAAAGCACCAACATCGGCAATATAGTTAGAATCATGCCGGTTTCTGGGTGAACATAAAAGAAGATAGAAAAGTTGATGCCAATCAAATCAACAAAAATTATGAATTATCCCATACATTTTGCATGTCCAAAACATACATCATAAAGGAAATGGGGACTTCTTAAACAGAAATATTAATATAGTAGATAATGTAAATATCAAATTCAAGCCATGAAAAGTCACCTCTAGCTTATTGATCTCAAAACAATTGTAATTAGGTGCTATGTAACAGCAAATACCTCTATAGCCCCAGTCTTCATATCTGCATTGATGGCATCTGCCGGGCGTGGCCGGACCACCCCCTCAACAGCAATCACTGACTCCAATCTCAGCTTGTTTACTATATTGTAAACTTCTGGGTACTCTGGCAATGTTGTCACCTACACAAAGTACCAAATAAAAACCCCTATGATCATTTGACAATAATAACATAAACATCAACAACCATAACAACTACATACATAATCATGTAAGAATTATCACTATGCCAATCAATGCCGACGGTTTTACCATAAGCCACAAATCAGATAGGACAAGAATTGCCAGTAATGTAGTGGTAATGTGAACACTTGTTTGGCTATAGAAGATATCAGATCATTTGGCGTCAGTAGCAAGCACAATAAGGAAACATAAGCAACCGTAGAAGTACACACTTTCTGAGCAGAAATCATTCAAAGACAAGTGCCGTTAATAACAGCAAACTGCTGCTCCATTGCCCTTCTGTTAGCTGCAAGCGGTTACCGATCACTTGGGGGTAGGGAACAATAGCTGAAGCTAGTGGCCGAGCGCAACAATTAACAGTACAGGAATAAGTGATGCAACAATCATTCCAGAAAACACACATCAAGCAGTGGAAATTTTAGGGGAAATGTGAAATTAACATCAATTGCGAGTTTGTCTGTACAGAAGCAGCAGCTACATCAATGTATCACGAGCTAACAAATACGATATCACAAAACAACGTACTGTAGCAGCTAACAACGATTACAACTCCCAGCATAGTCAGCACTGCAGGAAACCATCACTAACGCAGCCACCACGACTTAAAAAACGACCCACCTGCACCATTCCGGAGCTGTCGCGCAGGGTGAGGAAGGTGAGCCCGGCGTGCGCGCGGCGTAGCGCGACCCATCCACAGAGCCGCACCCTGCGCCCGGCGTCCCCGGCGCCGAGCTCGCCGCACAGCGCGTCCCTCGGCGGCCACTGCAGCGGCTGCAGCCTCTCGACCTTCGCACCAGCCTCCGCTGGCGCCGCCGCCTCCTCCGGCGGGCTCGCTGCGGCGTCGGTGGCTGCCGCGGCCGCTAAGGTTCGGAGCTGGGGCGCGGGGGCCGGCGGGCGAGGCCGAGGCCGAGGTGGTGGAAAGCGGGAGGAGGCGGTGGAGGCGCAGGGCGGATGGCCTGGGCTTTAGGCGCGGAGGAGGGAGGACGCCATCGGAGACCGGAGATGGGGAAGGTAGCGGGATTGGGGAAGTGGGGTTTTGGACTTGAGAATTCGAGGAAGAGGGGAGATGCTCCTTCCGCACGAATCTTAAGGACAAGGTTACGCCTTCGAGCAGCTACAGACCGTAGCCGACAGTTCCTCTTTTTCCTGGTCTACGTACAAAGCCTCTCAAATTCAGAACTAGGCACACAAGACAGCCTTTTCTGTTCTTATGCAGAGCGCCACCAACTTGAGTGGAGTGCGAGTGCGACAGCATTTGATAACCTGAGTTGTGTGTTTGGCTGAGGCATATGATGCTCCGAACGGTGTTCAGTTGGAGGCGTTGAACCCACTAAAGCAGCACAAATTTTTGCACATGTAGATTAATATCCTATTAGCTTGAGGAGACACCAATTACACCAATTTGCAGGAGGAACAATCACAGCAGAAAGTAGAACACAACGTACTATAGCATATATAGTTACCTGAAATAACTCAAGCCACATATGCTCTCTGAAGTCTGAACTAGCATCTCCATCTTTGAATTGCATATCTATCCATAAGATTGAAAACAAAAGTAAGGCCCCGTTTGGTAGGGCTTCTCAAAGTGCTTCTCCACCGGCTTTTGATGAAGCCCTACCAAAGGGTCAATTTTAAAACGGCTTCACCACCAAAGCCGTGGAGAAGCCGCAAAACGGCTTACACTAGAGAGGAGAAGCCGAAAAAAGTGGCTTCACCGGCTTCTCCTCTCTCTCCAAGCATTAAGTGATCATAAAATTACATATATTGCCATTGAGAAGCCGTTTTACCAAACGTTTTGCAAAACGACTTCAGCTTCACTAAAAAAGCCACTCCACCGAAGAAGCCAAAGTCGAAGCCGTTTTATGAGAAGCCGAAGCTCTACCAAACGGGGCCTAATAATGTATGCAAATTTCACATTTCATTACATACGCATACCAGGACATCAGGACATGATAAACATGCTCTAAGGGACACCTAAGATGGCGCATACCAGTGTTGAATGCAGACCGTCGAGAATCGAGATACATGGGATGATGGGAATCAATTTCCAGTAAGCTATAGGAAAGCATTTAACAGAAAGATGATATATCACAGTGCAGAGAAATGTGATAGCAACAAACAATCAGCGCTGAATGTTGGGCACAATACATACCTCATACTAGCCAGTTAAATGTTTCAGGTAGATCACCAGCACTCATAGGAGGGATGGAAATTCAGAACAGCAACAGCAAGCAAAGATGGTCCTAGTGGGGCATAACCTGAAATAACCAATGCCACGTGTTGTATAATTCAGTTAGCTTAGCGATGCTCCTATGGAAATTGTTGTCAAGCAAATTTACCATAGATGTCAGAATTTGAAGCTCCACGCACTAAAGCTATTGCGCTGCCGCACAGCCTTGCACAGAAAAATAGTTTTTGATGCACTGTCAATAAATCAGAATCAAATGTTGTTCAAACTTAATGTCCGAATTCAACGCAGCGGCCAAAATTAATAATTCATCCTCTGCAAGCAGGTCATCACAAATTAACCTCGTGTAAACTATCGAATCGACAGCTCAGAAAGCATTAGTAGCCTGGTAGGCATGGTTGCATGAATAGGAACTCTCATTACTGCATAAATTTCAGGCTCCAGATCACTAGAGGAATTTTTTTTTTTGAGGGTCAACGGGGGGGAGCACCCCACCTGATTTTCATTACGGGCCGAGGGGCGGCCAAATGCAGTACATCAAATCTTAAGCAGTAAAAATGTGGGGGGAAAGGAGATTACATGTAGATGTTCCATAACTCGTTTTAGTTATTTGAGCAGCAATCATCATCAATCCACAACAAAGCACAACCCAATCACGAAGTTGAACCATCAGGAAACAGTAATCCCAAAATAGTATAACAGGCAACATTAGTATTTCAGAATTGAGACCCATGTGAAGTAGCAGCACAACCCACCGCATCCCTACTAAGCACAAACTACCATTTATCCCTTTCCAGCTCCATTCACTGTTTCTACTGCTACCAACTGCTAACTGATAAACTGAGGCACTCTGCCAACACCCACCCAAGTAGTATTGAAACAAGTAGAGGCAACCTAGCAAAGAGGAGGGAACTTGCTGACGGCAATGGTGCCCTCGGACACCCGGGAGGACAAGGCGGGCGGAGTAGCGGATCTCGCGAGAGGCGGTGATGGGCCCCTTACCCCTTGTAGCAGGGGAGCTGGGCGGGGCCTCCGCAGCGAATTTCTCGAAGATTTGATGAAGGAGCTCATGATGGAGATAGCGGTGAGGTAAGGTGGAGAGCGGGGAGGCAGCTGCGGAGGTGATGGGAGCTAGAACCAGGAGAGGCGAGACGCGGAGGCGGCGGCAATTGGAGATGGTGGCGAAGGGAATTGGGGTTTGGGGATTTGGTGATCGAGAAAAACCTCCGGCACGCATATTACAAAAAAAGGTTTACGTCTCATAAGACGGGTTCCATCTATGAAATTTTTAAGAGGCGCCAAAACACGCTGGCACATGGCGGTTTCACAATTCCAAACACAAATCCCGCCAAACATTTCACGAGCCCTCCATGGCTCCATCTCCCAAATTTTGAACCCGACGCAGCAAGCCTGCAAGTAAATTAGGAGAGACCAAATTGTTTGTAACTTTGTTCTCGAATTGTGGATCCAAATTCTGGTGCCGCCAAACATTTCAGGACAGAACCTTCCGTCTCCCAAATTCACAAACCCAAAATGGTAGGCCTTGGGCTGTCAAAATTGAGCTACCAAATCCAGATGGCGCCCAATTAACGCGAAATTTACTAACCCCTAAAACTGACCGGCAGATTGAGCATCAAGAGGTAACCCTTTCCGCAACAAGATCACAGGCAGAAAAGCTAAAATAAATCAGAATTCAGAAACCAAAACGAAATTGCTCCAGTCACAAAACCACAGATCAGAAGTTACAAAGTAACGCAATCTTCACAAGGGCGAGTGTCTCATAATAATGGGATGGACAAAACTTAAAATAGACCCAGAATCAAGAGCAGATATACTAAATTGAACACATAGTTAAACAAGCACCACTACTATTCCATCAGATAACAAACTTAATTCCACTTCATACAGAAAGAACACGATCAGGAACCCCAACATCTAACTACACCATCCATTCCACCCAAATTCCTGGAAGTAGGCATCACTACCAGGAAAAACAGGCCACGAGCTAAGGGGGAAGCCTATCGTCTACGACGAGGTGAACTTGGTGACGGCCTTGGTGCCCTCAGAGACGGCGTGCTTCGCTAGCTCGCCGGGGAGGACGAGGCGGACGGAGGTCTGGATCTCCCTGGAGGTGATGGTGGGCTTCTTGTTGTAACGCGCGAGCTTGGCTGCCTCACCGGCGAGCTTCTCGAAGATGTCGTTGATGAAGGAGTTCATGATGGACATGGCCTTGGAGGAGATGCCGATGTCGGGGTGCACCTGCTTCAGCACCTTGAAGATGTAGATCTTGTAGGTCTCCACCGACTTCTTCGCCTTCTTCTTCCCCTTCTTGCCCTCGCCGCCCTCCTTGCCGGCGGACTTGCCCGCGGGGAGACGCTTCTCCGCCTTGGGCTTCTTCCCCGCCGGGGCCTTCTCCGCCTTCTCCGTCGCGGGCTCCTCCTCCGCGGGCTTCTTCGCCGCCGGCTTCTTCTCCGCCTTGGGGGCCATCGACGCGGCTGCGCTCGGGGTTGCTGTGGCTGGGATGTGGGTCGGTGATTTGGGAGAAGAGGCGGCGGCGAAGGCAGAGAGGTGGTTGTTGGAAGAAGAGGAGACGGGGGCGACGACTTTATAGAAAGAGAGAGGCGAGCGCTGATTGGTGGAGAGGCATTGCCGCGGATCGCTACATCCGAGCGGTGTGGGCCGTTGATGCGTCTTTGGATGGACGGCTGCGATGCGGTTTAGACGCGGATTGCTGACGTGGCGAAAATGATGGCGGAAGGAGGCGGAGGGGAATTGGTTTTCGGCGCGCGATGCGTCGTCTTCGGCCGATGGTCCCACTGGTCATAGGAACGGAAGCGGGAAATTCATTTCCTGTGCTGGCGCGTGGTGTGGACGCCAACCGGATCTGCACACGGGTCCCAGGTGTCGGTGAAGATTCCCAGCCACAACCACAGGTCCAAGCCAGAGCAGATCTAAAAAAAGTCCCAGCCACAGCCACGAGAAGTCAAAAACTTTTTTGGGAGATAATTTCCGATCTTTTTTAGGAAAAAATTCCGATTATTTTTGTTTATGGACCACTCAATTCGGATTTTTTTAGGAGTTTATAGTTTTGTGATATAGACTCAAGGCAACCACTTCTTTGCTTATCAAATTTCACCCTGTGATAATAAAAAACACCCTAACAATATACTCAATTCGATCACAAATACTTCACAATTTGATCAAAATCTTGTCGGACATTTTAAAATTTTGGCCACCAATAGTCTTCAAATACTTTGTTTGGAAACAACTATTTATTTAGATTTGTCTTGAAAAGTTTTTTAATAATCCATGCTTATTAGATATTATGATTATATTTTATTAAGAAAAGTGGTCGGAGATAAAAACCTAAAGAAAATGTGAAATGGGGAGTACATTGTATGATTCTTGAAGCATTAAAGAACAATTTTTGTATCATCAACTTGATGTGAACTATCGTGCATTGGTCGATGATAGTTATCATATGGGTACAAGATATATACTCCCTCCGTTCTTAAATATATGGCGTCGTTGACTTTTTACTACAACTTTGACCACCAATGTCTATTGAACGAGTTAGTTAACTAAAGTAAAATGTGTATTAGTATGTCTATTGTTAAATGTACTTTAGATTTAACTTGTAGATTTATCTATTTGCAAAAATATTTGTAGAAAAGACGAATAGCCAAACAAATGGAAAAAAAATAAATTGTATCATATATTTAAGAACGGAGGTAGTAATAATACTACACCCATTCCTAAACATAACACATTGGTATCTTTTTTCATTTGCTTCACTTTTTTGTTTCTTGTATTAAATTCTTATACATACAGGTGAATCTAAAGTCGGACCTAAAGTACATTTGATGGTAGATTTCGTGGTACTTATTTTATTTTACTTAACCAATTGGGTAAGTAATTTTTATTAGTCAAAATATGCTGTGAGAGTGGGTTGATTTAGTATTGTATATGTCGACACATTTTTTTCTAAAAAAACTTGATCAAAGTTAGAGAAATTTATCTTCGACAAAACTTAAACATCTTTCATTTTGGAGCGTACGGAGTATATTTTAGGGATCCACACGTGGCAATTTGAGAAAATTGTGTGTTGTTGGTATAAGCATTGTAAAATATGATTGTACATAGCTTTTTGTATGGTTAAGTGTTGTTGATGTGGACAACACTGCCCTTGATACAACCACACCTATGGGACACTAAGGGGTGTTTGGATACGAGGTGCTAAACTTTAGCAGAGTCACATCAGATATTCGGATGCTAATTAGAAGGACTAAATATGAGCTACTTACAAAAGTAATTGCACAAATAGAGTCTAATTCGCGAGACGAATCTATTAAGACTAATTAATCCATCATTAGCAAATGGTTACTGTAGCACCACATTGTCAATTCATGGACTAATTAGGCTTAATAGATTCGTCTCGTGAATTAGACTCCATCTGTGCAATTAGTTTTGTAATTAGACTATATTTAATACTCCTAATTAGTATCCAAATATCCAATGTGACATGTGCTAAAGTTTAGCAAAGTGTTTCCAAACACCCCCTAAGCTTACATGATTCACTCTCAGGTAATTCGTTCCTAGCTATCCATACATATTGTTCTTAGAATTGGATGCTACTAAATCATAGTGATGATTTATTTGTCTTTAGGAACAATGGGGAAGAACCAGATCGACATAAAGGCAGCTAAGAGAACAACCAGATTAGAACAAAGAGGCTGCAGATTGGACATGAAATTCGGACCACGCGTTCGGATCTGCAGGAAGCTCCAGATTGAGATGATCATAACTCTTAAATCCGAAGGGTGCCTGAGGTCCATGAGTACTCATTGAAAAGATCTTGAAGTCTAGTTTCACAGATTTGACCGGAGTTGGGAGGAATCGACCAAAGAACGTTCGGACCTCAAGGATGAACACAACCTCACCTTTGGCATTTGAGCCTTATATCCAGTCAGGCCCATGAGGAGGGTATCCTAGGGTTAGGAGAGCTCATCTAGGACCTCCTGGTTGCAGCCGCCCTATAAATAAAACTAGCAGCCACCATTTGAGACTTGGGTTTTGTTTAGATGCAAGTTAGCTTTACTACTTCCTTGTAAATGCGTGTGTCAGCTAGACTATCTGTTTTACTTGATTCAGAACCCCAAATCTATGTATATCAGATGCCCAAGGTCTGTGCGTTGTTTGCTTGTTTACCTGTCATTCGATTGCTTGCAGGTTCAAGGTTGTTCTTGGCATGGCAGGAACAATAACAAATCGGAGCTGGTGTAATTATCGCTAAGGCACAACGCCCCTGTTGGTCGTTGTAGTCGGGCAGCACAACGTCGATCCTCCACCAAATCGAGTTATCCTCACTCTCATCGAAAGATTGAGATCATCCCATGCCATATCAGTTGTTACTAGAGATCTGCATTAAACAATATCATATAGTCATGTTTCTACGAGTCATGGTTGGTATGGGTCGTCCATATGTCCAAATAGTGTTTTGTTGGAATACATATTGTGATGGAAAATTGCGATAGTCATGTATATATGTGGTGTATGCCCATGCCGGTGTCAAATAGTGCTAATCTATTGTATTTAGTAATCAAACACTAATAACTTTTTTTTGTTATTGTCATCTTTAAGGTATCTTTTGAATATTTTGCAAAAAATAGGGAGACAAATATGGTCCTTGGCATTTGGGAGAATGTCCACCTCTCGCTTAGGCCATTATTTTTTCACCTTTGGGAAAATGACATTGCCAACCATTTCAGTTGGCTAGGGAAATCCTTAATACCTTGATAGATTCATTAGTAAAATGGACAATCATCGAAAGATGGAAAAAAATCAATATTAGATTTAAACTCTAACCTTCGAATGTGTTTTTTAGTATATTTAGATCGGAAACCATTCCAATATTCCTTATCCTTTTATACTCCATCCCAAATTTACATTAGAACATTTAATAGGAAATGCACCTAAATTTATTAAATCTCCTACGCCTTTTCTAAGTACTTCACTCTCTATTTTTCGAGCTTTCATAACTTGCTACTATGGTCATTGGCTTAAAAGAAACAACTAAAGCGTGAAGTGTGCTGCCTAAACAATAGAATTTTGGAGATGTAAAGAAGAACCAGGGCAAGTGAAAAACATGGATATTGCTTATGAGGCACAAGCAAAAGAAACCCCTTGGATATAATTTAAAGAATAGCATGGTTCATCAAGATGAAATCTGCCATGGTCAATGGGTCAACCATATGTAACAAAGTTCAAGTTCTTCAAATATGGGCACATACCATATCTTGAGATTTTAATCAAATGTCATAGTAGCAAAAGTGTAAGCACATAGCCACTAATGTCTAGTCTAGTCATAACTATAGTCGCGTACAAATCCAGCTGTAATGAATTGTTGCCAAGGATGTATGGGTACAAAATGGTCATGGATGAGATCATGTTGGATATACTAGTAGGTTTTGATCTTTTCCATGTATGGGGATTGTTATGCTCTACTATGTGGCAGGCTAGTCATACAAGAGTTACATACATAGCTCTACATAGTTACACATACATGATGGAGAATATAGTTTACCATTTAAAAAACACTAAGGATAGATAAATGTTCTTTGGTTAGGTCCATTTGTTTCAACTTCCATCAGAAAATGCTACCCTTTGGATGAAACTCGCATCTAAAAAATTCATTCAGGAAACCATACAATGCAAAAGGATTAAATGACCCCTCGGGCCATTTATCTTTAATTTTTAGAGTTTTGTTCTTTTTTTTTCTTGACTTCATAATGCTATCAGTAGACTAGTGCTTTGCGGCCCCCCATCTTCCTCCTCCGTAATGCCTCCACCTCCTTCTTGTTGTATTTTTTTTCTTGTTTAGGTCTCGTTGTACTTTTTTTTTGTTTAGGTCTTAAGGATGAACGCCACTAAGGGGCTGTTTGGGAGCACTTCACTTTAGAAAAACCAACTCCACTCCACCAACTCCACACTTTCCTAGCTCCACTCCAACAACTCCAGAAAAATATGGAGCTGTTGCACGTGTTTGGTTGGAGGCAGTGCTCCAGCTCCAAAAACATGAGCACTTCTTGTGAATAGCCTATTTTACCCTTTGTGAACGAACCCACATGTCTGTCTCTCCTCTCTCTCCTCCCCTTCTTTCCTCCTGTACACGTCTCTCCTCTATCGCAAGTTATATGTGTCCATGCACCCTCTGGCCTCTGCTGAACGGTGAGTCCATCATGATGAGATGAAATCAGTATGAGCTTCTAAAAGACATTGATCATTCATGAAGGCAGCCAGCAGTGTTCTAAAAACTAACGCATGCCAATAAACATGTTTGCTCCCTTCAAATTGCTCCTTCCTTATCGATCTATCAAATCTCATGCATGGTGCTTTGCTAGGTACTGGTAAATCGGCATCTCTAGCTATCCAGCTAGCTAATCCCTGAAACAGTGCCTGAAGAAGAACACCGGATAGATGAGATATTTTACAATACAAGTTGATCTGCCCAAACGCAGGGGCGGGCGCGGCAGGCGGCGCGCGGCCGGCGACGGGCGGGCGGCGCGCGGCCGGGGCGGGCGGGCGGCGCGCGGCCGGGGCGGGCGGCGGCCGGGCGGGCGCGGCGGGCGGAGCGGCGGCCGGGCGGCGCGCGCCAGGGAAGGGGACGACGGGATGGAGGAGCGACGGGAGTCTTTTCTTTTCCGTGAATCGAACCGGTACATGTGTGTAACGAGTGGCAATGGTGGGTAAATACCCACCAACTCCACGAGGATGTCTGTAAAGGGGGTTTTTGGAGCACCTCTTGAGGTACTCCACCAAAAACGTGGATCTACCCCCTGCTCCACCTTTTTTCCTGGAGCCGGAGTTGCTGGAGCCGAACGCGTTTGGCTGCGATTTTTTTGGAGTTGGTGGAGTGGAGTGATTTTTGGTGAAGTGAAGTGCTCCCAAACACCCCCTAACTCTTCATTGCCTAGAAGCACTGGCGCCCTAGTATCGATCGCACAGGGACCCTTACCACTACAATCTATGGAGCTTTGCCAACAATCAACAAAGGATTCTTCATGCCACCCTTATTGTGCATTTGGTGTAGCCACCACGCCACCAGAAAAGCCAGAAAAGAGGAGCAATGCATGCCAATGATGAAGGTTTGTTGCAGGGAGGGAGCCAAAAGAATTATTGTGCCAATGGTGATGGTTAGCTGCAGGGAGGGAGCCAAAAGAATTATTGACAACCATAAGGAAGAAGGGCTCAGGTGTCACTTGCTGCATGTTTATCGAATTTTTTTATTTTTATACCTTTTCTTTTACGATTTTGTAGAAATAAATAGATAATTTAAAAATTTATAGAAATAGAACCCTACCGCCGGATTAAACGGCGGAAGCGAGTTACCGCTAGTTGAACCGACGGTAACTTCCCTCCTATAGATAATACACTTTCAAAAAGTTATAACTAATTCATATGAACTCGGATGGAGATAAACTTTATATGAAAATTGTAGATCTCGACGAGATATACAACTTTGTAGTTCAAATTTTTTTCATTTAGTGTCATCTTGGTGCTCAAATAATCGACACTTTAAATCAAGATAACACCAAATGAAAACAATTTGAACTACAAAGTTGTAGATCTCGTCGAGATCTACAATTTTTATATAAAATTTATCTTTATCTGAGTTCATATGAATTAGTTATAATTTTTTGAATGTGTGTTGCCCAGTTTCAGATCTAAAATTTGAATTTTAGATCTGAAACTTGTATCGATTATTTGAGCACCAAGATAATACCAAATGAAAAAAGTTTGAACTACAAAGTTGTATGCCTCATCGAGATCTATAATTTTTATATAAAAGTTTATTTCCATCTGAGTTCATATAAATTAGTTATGATTTTTTAAAAGTGTACTCGCCGTTTGATCCAGCAGTAGGGCCTATCCTGCAAATTTTTGATCGAGTATTTATTTCTGCAAAATTATAAAATAAAAAAAATCATGTTTATCACCGTTAAACCCATTGCCTAATATTGCCGGATGTAAGGACAAGAAAGCCCAATTGCTGGGAGGAGCAATGCTTCAAGGATAGGAAACTTTGGGTGGATTGAGTGCGAATTATACGGGGTAGCCGTGTGGTGTGGCCGCCTGCCATATGCTATGGTACGAGAGACAATTCGTAAGTCGTAACACCTGAATTTCATCAGATCTAGCAATTTATATACATGCTATAAGTTTGATAGTAAACTACTAAACCCGTTACTGATGGTAAATTGCACGTAGACGGTTGTAATTGATTTGTAGATATTATTGGATTTTAATTATATATATATTTTTTTTGTGAAAAAGGATTTCAATCATATTGACAACGCTATGGATGAAAAATACTTCTACACAATTAGAAAAATGGTAAAAATTCGAATGTTGTTTACACGTTGGATTTCAAATCATGTTTAAGTGGTTCACGCATCAAGTACCGGTGATCGCGCTAACAGCCACTCGGGAATCGGGATCCCCACTCTCTCTCTCTCTCTCTCTCTCTCTCTCTCTCCAGTCTCCAGCGGCAGAGGCCGGAGCTCGCTCCCAAAATCCCCGCGGCGGCGCGACCTCCGGCGATCCCCCGCGCCGTCCCCGATGCCTCCTCCGCCACTCCGGCACCCCGCCGGCCACCCTAACGCCGGGCCCACTACCTCAGATTCAGGTATGGTTAAGCTCCTAGGCGACATCCTCCACCATACCGCCCCATCCACCTGGTCGTCCGCCCTCGCCGCGCCGCTTCTGCGCAGCCGCCTCGCCCCGGCGCATGTCTCCTCCCTCCTCCTCCTCCCGGCCTCTCTCCGCCGGCCCGATCTCTCCCGCCGCTTCCTCCTCCTCCTGCCACCCGAGCTCGTCTCCCCGGTCTCCCTTTCCCTCCTCGCCCTCTCCTTCCTCTCCTCCTCGCCCTCCCCATCATCTTCTGCATCCTCCCCGCACGCCGCCTCCCTCCTGCTCTCCCTCGCGTCATCCACTCCGTCCGCGTCGTCCTCATTTTCGTCACTCTCACATGCTAATTCACTCGCCAGGTTCCGTCCTGGCGCCGCCACCGCTGCCACCACGCTGCTCGCCTCCTCGTACCTCCGACTCCGCCGCGCCCGCGACGCCGCCGCCGTCCTACGCCTATCCCTATCGTCCGGCATTGCTGTGAAGCAATATACCGCTTCTCAGATACTGTTCGCTCTCATCAAGATCCGGCAGTTTGCTCTTGCCCGCGACCTGTTCGATCAAATGCTTGGGACAGGTGTTCGCGTGGACGAGTACATTTACACGGCTGGAATTCGAGCTTATTGTGAGACAAATAATTTGGATGGTGCAAGGGGGCTATTGGCAAGGATGGAATGCAAGGACATCAAGGGCAGTGCTGTGCCATACAATGTGCTAATGTATGGTCTCTGCAAAAACAATCGTGTTCATGAGGCAGTGGAGGTGAAGAATGGCATGGTGGAGAGAGGAGTTACGGCTGATGAAGTTACATACCGGACTCTTGTTTATGGGTTTTGTCGGACTGAGGTACTGGAAATGGCATTGGAAATGACTGATGACATGCTTAGGCTGGGGTTTGTGCCATCAGAGGCCAGTTGCTCCTTTATGCTCGATGGGCTACGGAAGAGAGGGTGTGTCGAGGAGGCCTTCAGGTTAGCTTGTCACTTGGGTGAGTTGGGCATGGTACCAAACCTGTTTGCGTGTAATGCATTGATTGATAAACTGTGTAAGGATGGAAGATTTAGTGAGGCAGAAAGGCTCTTCACAGGGATGGGAAGCAGGGGTCTAGAGCCAAATGAAGTGACCTATGCTATATTGATACATTCCCTGTGCAAGAGGGGAATGATGGATGACGCACTTTGCATGTCTGATAGGATGAGGGAGAATGGAATCAGAGTTACAGCTTATCCATACAACTCTTTAATTAATGGTTACTGCCAATGCGATGATTTTGACCAGGCAAGGAAGTTAATGAATGAGATGGTTAAGGAGGGATTAACACTGAGTGCAGCATCATATTCCCCCCTTATAGCTGGTTTATGCCGGAAAGGGGATCTAGCCAGTGCAATGGAGCTCCACAATGAGATGGCCAGGAATGGTGTTTCAGGGAATGTTTATACATTTACAGCGCTTATCAATGGTTTCTGCAAGGACAGAAATATGGATGAAGCTGCTAGGTTGTTTGATAAGATGATTGACTGCTCCCTAGTACCAAATGAAGTGACTTTTAATGTCATGATAGACGGGTATTGCCGTGTAGGCAATGTTAGGAAGGCATTCCAGTTATATGATCAGATGGTGGATAGGGGCCTAACACCTGACAATTACACTTACAGGTCATTGATCAGTGTACTTTGTTTGACGCTAGGTGCCTCGAAAGCAAAGGAATTTGTTGATGATCTAGAAAATAGCTGTGCCATGCTAAATAGTTTTAGCTTAACAGCACTTTTGCACGGATTGTGCAAAGAAGGAAGGTTAACTGAAGCATACCATGTTTGGAATGAGATGGGAGCACGGGGGTTCAACCTTGATCTTATCAGTTTTACTGTAATTGTATATGCAGCTCTGAAACAGCATGACAAGGAAAAAGCAACCATGTTGATTAGGCAACTGAAAGAAAAAGGTGTGAAGCCAGACAATGTGTTCCATACATGCATGATTGATGTGCATTCAAAGGAAGCAAATATAGTTCAAGCTTTAAACTGCTGGGATAAGATGATAGCTGATGGATGCTCTCCTAATGTTGTCACATATACAGTTTTAATAAATAATCTCTGCAAGTCTGGATATTTGAGCAGCGCAGAGATCCTTTGTAAAGAAATGTTAGCTGGGCGCTTTCTACCTAATAGCTTTACTTATAATTGCTTTCTTAATTATATGGCAACTGAAGGAGAGCTGGAAAAGGCTAAAGTTTTACATGCAGCCATGCTTGAAGGCTGTTTAGCTAACACAGTGACATTTAACACATTGATCAAAGGGTTCTGTAAGGTTGGGCAGATCCAAGAGGCAATTGACCTTATGCAGAAGATTACTGAAAGCGGTTTCTTTCCTGATTGCATCAGCTATTCTACAATAATAAATGAGCTCTGTAAGATGGGTGACACAAATAAAGCATTTGAGCTTTGGAACGAAATGTTATACAAGGGACTGAAGCCTGATATTGTGGCATACAATATTTTGATACGCTGGTGCAGTATCCATGGTGAATTTTGTAAGGGTTTAGGAATTTACAGTGATATGCTTAAGAATGGGGTGCAACCAAACTGGGATACATATGGAGCTCTTTTCATAGGAGCTTCTTTGATAACCAGGAAGGGAAAAACTTTACTGTTGACGACCTGATGTGAGCAATTTTTTTTCATGTTCTCATATACTGGAATCGGCTGATTCAAGAAGGGGTGCCAGATGGCAAAATCATTCAGTCACTGAACTGTTGCTTCATATACAAGTGCCCAAACCATACATGTGCATATTGACTCTTTTCTATGTTTTAACAGATGGACTCTGGTAGTTAAGGTAAGACATCTGAGATCATCACTTTTCTATCAACTTGGTATTTTGCAATTGGTGTTTAGGGAATTGTATTTTGCTGTTTCATTATAGCCAGCTTTTGATGTCTGCCGTTTAAACATAGCCATGTTTTGATGTTGTTTTCCTTTCTGCCACTTTGCATAGCGGGTAATTGCCCTGCTTGGCCCAAAATAAGCTGATTAGGAATTAAGGATAGGACAGACTTCATCTTAATTAAATCTTTGTTGATGTCTGTAACTGTATGGATGACATGGAGAAATCCATGTTTAAACATTTACTTAAATATCAAGCTGGGATTTATGTGCTGAACATTCTTTTGAACGAAATTTTAAGATACATGTTGTTCAACATGGTGACACCTCATACTATTATCATTGCAGCAGTGATCTGGTTTGCTTGAGGCCCCAAGCATATCAGAGGGAAACCTGGTGCTTGGAATCTTAGTGATTGCAGAACTTTTGATGCTTCAGCAAGATATTGCCATAAGATAATATATCCGAGCATATGCTGTTTCTCATCTAAGCTCAACAAGCACAAACATGGTTTCAATACCTGCACGGTGTATCACTACATCCTATACATTTTTGCCTGTCAGTGCGTCATAGCCATGAAAACAAGCTAATATATTATTTGCTGAATAAAAGAAAACTGAGTGTGTATTGTAATTTGTAACAGGACACTATTCGTTGAATGGTACGTCTTGCTCCATGAAACACTGAACATGCCGATTTTCCACACATCTTTCCGGTCACTCATACAGCCGCCAAACTTCCAGGTCCCCAGTGTATTAGTTTCTTCACTGCAAAGCAACTTTTCTTGTTTCTTGGGACTGAAAACTTACTACAGCAAAGGTGATTTTTGTAGCACCATTTTTTTTTTCAACTTTGTTTGCTTCTGTTTACAGCAGTTACTTTCACCTTCAATAAAGGAGTACTTCTGAATCTGATAAACAATTTTCAACTGTTGCTTGGTTTCAGGAATACTGCTAAGTGATACCGGACTCCCTTGGTGGTTTGCGTTCATCCGTCCAAGATGGAGGCTCCTCATCCGTCCAAGATGGAGGCTCCAGCAGATCTCTTCATTATCTGTACAGATTGTTGTTACATGTAGGAACAACTACCATTCTGTAACATTGTACTGTATATGCTTCAACCCTTAGAGACACGAAAACGAAATGAACCAGTAGCTTTCGTGGTAAAATGGGCTATAAGAAGTACAGGTAAATTAATTTTATTTCAGGAACCGAATCAATGTTTCAGCGGTCAGCTGCTCGAGGACTCAGGGAATATATGTTCTTTTTGTTGGTTCATGGAATCATGGAAATGGAAGTGCCATTGACAACGCTGGCTCACTGGCTATGATGATTGCCATTGTCTGATTGTTCTGTTGTTCTTTTGCCCCTGCTTCTGTGATCATCACATTTTCACAGATGTACCTTTTTGTTTCTTCAGTTGCAGCGTCTGATACGTTGATTGCAGTACTTTAGTGATAGCTGATGTTTTGTGTGGAAATGCGGGCACGGTCTACAAATCAGAGGCCATGCACGAGCACAAATGTTTGCATCACTGACTACTGGGCCCAAGGGCATGCCATCCAGTAGTTACCGACAGCTGGGCCTGCCAGGATATTGGGGAAAAGGACTCCGAGAAGTGTGCACGAACGAAAAGTTGGAGCAAAGTGATGACCGTGCGATCACAATGGACGGTCGAGGCGACGAAAGGACTTCGGGCTCACGAGCCAGGGCGGAGAGATGGCAGCGAAGTCATTGGCTCATGGTGGGAACTCGGGAGGATAATCATGGTTTCGGCAATCAACGAAGTGGTGACAATGGCTTCGAGACACTAGCCCACACGATCCTAGTTGTAAAACGATAAGTTGTAAAGTGTGTGAAAAAGTGGCGTAATGTTTATGTAATACCCTCGAATATGCTTTGCATAAAGTGATAAAAGAGGACGAATGATTGTAAAGTATAAAAATTACGATCTATAAAACCGAGAAGAATGTAATAGGGTAGGTTCTGGATGCAGGAAGAGTTCTGTCGACGTCATTCATAGTTTTTCATCGTTCCGGTTTCCTTCATTTAAGGGGTGTTTGGGAACACCCTATTAAAGTTTAACACCTGTCATATCGCATGTTTGGATGCTAATTAGGAGGACTAAACATAAGCTAATTATAAAACTAATTGCACAGATGGAGTATAATTCGCGAGACGAATCTATTAAGCCTAAGGGGGTGTTTGGATCCTGAGCTAAAGTTTAGTCCGTGTCACATCGGATATTCGGATGCTAATTAGGAGGACTAAACATAAGTTAATTACAAAACTAATTGCAGAACCCCTAGGCTAAATCGCGAGACGAATCTATTAAGCCTAATTAATCCACCATTAGCGAATGTTTACTGTAGCACCATATTGTCAAATCATGGACTAATTAGGCATAATAGATTCGTCTCGCGATTTAGCCTAGGGGTTGTGAAATTGGTTTTGTAATTAATCTATGTTTAATACTCCTAATTAGTGTCCAAACATTCGATGTGACAGGGGCTAAAATTTAGCCCGGGGATCCAAACACCCCCTAATTAGTCTATGATTTGACAATGTGGTGCTACAGTAACCATTTGCTAATGATGGATTAATTAGGCTTAATAGATTCGTCTCACGAATTAGCACAAGGTTCTGCAATTAGTTTTATAATTAACTTATGTTTAGTCCTCCTAATTAGTATCCAAATATCCGATGTGACACTGTTAAAATTTAGCACCTCGTATCCAAACAGCCTCTTAGCCACACAGCCAAAACCAACCGCCAAAAGCAAGGCCGTCTAGCCCGCCCGCCCACCTCTGCGCGCGGGAAATCCAGTACCCTCCGTTTCCTCCCGGCTCCCGCCCACACTCTGACCACGTCAAAACTCATCCCACACCGTCGCTGCGACAGCTCCCAGCGCATCGCACCCCTCCACGTCAACGATCCGCGGCACCAACCCCTCCACCAATCAGCACCCGCCGCTCCCTTCTATAAAAGTCTCGCACCCCTCACCTCTTCTCTTCACAGCCATCGAAATTCCCCGTCCCCAAATCGACCGAGACCGAGCGAATCACTCCCAGCCGCGAACCCAGGCATCCGCACCGATGGCCCCCAAGGCGGAGAAGAAGCCGGCGGCGAAGAAGCCCGCGGAGGAGGAGCCCGCGGCGGAGAAGGCCCCGGCGGGGAAGAAGCCCAAGGCGGAGAAGCGTCTCCCCGCGGGCAAGTCCGCCGGCAAGGAGGGCGGCGAGGGCAAGAAGGGGAAGAAGAAGGCGAAGAAGTCGGTGGAGACCTACAAGATCTACATCTTCAAGGTGCTGAAGCAGGTGCACCCCGACATCGGCATCTCCTCCAAGGCCATGTCCATCATGAACTCCTTCATCAACGACATCTTCGAGAAGCTCGCCGGTGAGGCCGCCAAGCTCGCGCGCTACAACAAGAAGCCCACCATCACCTCCCGGGAGATCCAGACCTCCGTCCGCCTCGTCCTCCCCGGCGAGCTCGCCAAGCACGCCGTCTCCGAGGGCACCAAGGCTGTCACCAAGTTCACCTCATCTTAGGTTGGTGCTAGTAGTAGCTCGGTGGTGTTGGTAGATGTGGCTCAGTTTATCCGGTAGGGCTAGTGGTAGTAGTAGTAGTTGGTGAAACTTGAAATGGATCGTTGTTGACCTGTGTGCAGTTGTGCTGCGGTAAGAGACTAAGAATTGTGTGATGCTTGTGGAACATTGTTTGTTTATGGATCTTGAATTGGTTACGGTGCTCGTTCTATATGCGATTTCTGTCAGGATGGATTCTCTTACTGCGTGTTTTTGCCAGCAGTGATCTGATGATCATATGTGTAAAACTAATGTCAAGTTTCCGAAACAAGTGTCTGATAGTTGCTAGTTGAAACATCTGAGTGCATGGAAATGTGAAATTCTGTAGTTCAAAATTGGTAATCCTTATTCTTATATTCTGGATGCTAATGGGTAGAAATGGATGTTTCAAAATTGGTGAAACTAGAAATGGATGCTTGTGGTAAGAATTGTGGTGATGCTTGTTCTACATGTGATTTCTGTCAGGATGGTAGGCTTTTGCTTTGTAATTGTCAGGTGCCTGGCAGTGAACTGATAACTATATGCACAAAGCTATATGCCAAATTCTGGATCAAGGGTGTTATCTAATAGTTGCTAGTTGTAATATCTCTTGGTACATTTGAAATGTGTAACTGTATAGTGCTGCAAAGTTGGAACTGCATTTTGCATGTTCATAGACACATTTGCCTTGAGCCCTGGAGGGAATGAATTCCCAGACACTAAATTTAGGCATCATACTGTGGACGTTTGAGAATGTGTAAGAGGCTGTGATCCTATGACTTGAACATTGCTGTTCTGCTATCAATGGCAAAATTTATTTGATATTTTACAAATTTCTGGTGCTGTTTCAGTGTTTCAGAGAAACATAGTTGTAGTAAAGATATGCCTAGCCTTTTTTGCTTCTATTATCTCAGGATCATGTTCCGACAACAAAGGTAGAATGTTGAGAAACTATGATAGAGATGAAGCCTTGAGTGCGTCTTCAGTTATTTGAGGTAAGGGGATCAACTACAGGCATCTTGTTTGTTTTGAGCTTTTACTTGATCACTGCTCTTGTAAATCACTGCAGAGTTGTTATTGTTGCTCCATGTTCGAGTTCAATAATTTTTTGTATGAATATCTGATAGCATGCATCTTGGTGACTGCATCCTTTATTGGTGTCCGCTCTCTAGGTTGTTTCTTTGAGCAGGATATCCCCAGAGCAATGATGGAGACCAAGCAATTCTCAATTCTACTTCATGTAGTGCTGTCGTTGGCTTCAATGTGCGGCCGCATTGTCATATCAGCTATCTCCCAGATTCTATCAGTAAGAGCATCCTCTGAAAACTTGTGCAGATCCATTGAACCTTTGAACATATCATCCGTTGGCTCCTTCCTGTAAACATCTCAAGTAGCAATATGCCGAAGCTATAAACGTCACCAAGAGTTGAGACGGGAGCACCTTCACCGCACTCTGTGATTGTGCAAAATTTGTCTCGATTAGTAAGCTATGTTTACACACAAACTTTCACTAGGAATTGTGGCAAAAACAAAAATACAACACTTCGAATTACCTGGAGCAACATAGCCAATGGAACCTTCTTATTCCAATTGTGCGACTTGAATTTTGCAGGGTTGCACTTGCAGTTTCTGGAAGGATTCTTGATATGCCGAAGTCTCCAACTCGGGCACTCATGTCTTCTGCGAGAAGTATGTTGCTTGGCTTGAGATCGCAATGATTGGTGGCTGGCAACGGTTATGAAGATAGTCCAAAGCATCCACAATATCAACAGTAATGTCTAGCCTTTGTTCTAGGCTTAGAGTATTTCCTGGAGCAGGCATATCAGATCTTTTGTGAAGCCAATCATTTAAGCTACCATTGCGCATATACTCCAAAACAAGTGCCTTGAACTCTTGACCTTGATGGTTTATGCTTGAGCAGCATGTGATGATCTTTATGAGACAATGGTGGCGCACCCTTCTTAGTGCTTCACATTCTGCTACAAAACTTCTAGTGGAACCAGATTGTTCAAGGTTGAAAACCTTCACTGCAACAATAGTTTCCTCGTCTTGAAATGTGCATTTATAGACTGACCCAAAGCTTCCTTTACCAAGCAAATTGGCTTCAGCAAATCCGTTGGTTCCAATTGCTAATGAATGGTAAGAAATTCTGTCATACTGCCCCTCAATCATTGGTGGTAGGAATGGGCTTTGCTTCCTTTGTCTAAGCTTCTTACTTTTTAACTGAATGAGTACAATCATGAAAGCAAATAACAAGACTGCACCAATTGTCGAAAGAGCTACTGTAAGACACCTTAATCATCCTTTTCTTTTCTTTTCCGTGAAATTTGTGTGGCATGGAGATAAATGAAGCTGAGGTATTCCACCACAAAGCTCATTGTTTCCACTAATTGAAAAGTTAGTTAAATGTCTGAATATTCCCTCTTTTGGCACTTCACCTTGCAGATTGTTGAAGGATAGATCCAATTCTGACAGTGATGTCAAATTCTGTAGTACTGCTGGTATCAGCCCGGACAAATTGTTATGCGCTAGATACAGTTGTTGCAGATTGCGGATACTACCAATGGGCTCGGTTTTTTCCTTAAAAAACTGGGCTAGCACTTTGTTTTTTTCTCCTTCTAATAAATTTGCAGCAAAGCTTTTGCTGCGCTTTCAAAAAATAGAGGAATGATAGAATTTGACACAAACTTGAAAAGTTATTGACAATTGTCAACAGAAGATGCATACTGGTAGCTTGTAGAACTCTGAATTTTCTTTCTCTATGTGACACATTTACATAATGTCCTTTATCTGATTCAAACAGACGCGGATTGGTCAGAAAGGAATGGTGGATTCGACTCAAACATCTTATCGACAGTTCTCGACAGAAAGAGTGTAGATGTAAATAAATGCATGTTACGTTCTGCAGGCATCTTGCCCATTTTTAACCTCTGCTTGCTAGAAATCACTGCAGATCTCTTGTTACTCCTTGTTCCACAACAAGAGGTGTGGAAAACATGAGGTATGTATCTCTGATAGCATGCATCTCAATGGCTGCATCCTTTATCGGTGTCCTCTCTCTTGGTTGTTTACTGGAGCAGGATACCCCAAGAGCAATAACTGAAACCAAACAATTCTCAACTTTACTTCTTGTAGTGCTGTCATAGGTGTCTGTGTGCAGCCACATTGTTGTATCAGCTATCTTCAAGATTCTCTCTGGAAGAGCATCCTCTGAAAACTTGTGCAGATCCAATGAACCTCTAAAAATATCATCTGTTGGGCTTCTTCCTGTAAACATCTCAAGTAGTAATATGCCGAGGCTATAAACATCACCAAGAGTTGAGACAGAAGAACCTTCACCATACTCTACAATTGTGCCAAAACAAACTTTTGATCATGCAATGTTTATGTAATAACTTTGATTGATAATCAAATACCAAAAACACTACTCAGTTACCTGGAGCCACATAACCTATAGAGCCTCTTATCCCAATTGTGCTATTTGAATTTTGCAGGGTTTTACTAGCACATTCTGGCAGGATTTTTGATATACCAAAGTCTCCAATTCGGGCACTCATGTCTTCTGCAAGAAGGATGTTGCTTGGCTTGAGATCGCAATGGAGGACTGGTGGATTGCAGTGATTATGAAGATAGTCCATAGCATCCATGATATCAACAGCAATGCGTAGCCTTTGTTCTAGGCTAAGAGTGTTTGTCTGAGTGGGTGTCTCAGATTTTGGATGAAGCCAACCATCTAAGCTGCCATTGGGCATGTACTCAAAAACCAGAGCCTTGAACTCTTGACCTTGGTGATTGATGCTTGAGCAGCACGTGATGATCTTCATGAGACAACGGTGACGCACCCTTCTTAGTGCCTCACATTCGGCTACAAAACTTCTAGTAGATCCAACCTGTTCAAGGTTGAAAACCTTCACTGCAACAATAGTTCCCTCATCTTGAAATGTGCATTTATAAACTGCCCCAAAGCTTCCTTTACCAAGCAAATTGACTTCATCAAATCCATTGGTTCCATTTGCTAATGCATGATAAGAAACTCTTTCATACTGCTCATCAGTGATTGGTGGTAGGAATGGGCTTTTCTTCCTTCGTCTAAGCTTATTACCTTTTAACCGAATGAGTGCGATCATGAAAGCTAAGAACAGGAATGCACTGATTGTTGCCAAAGCTATTGTAAGAGACTTCAACCACCCCTTTGTGTTCTTTTTGATAGAACTGGTGTGGCATGGATCTAAATTAAGCTGAGGTATTCCTCCACAAAGTCCATTATTTCCGGTGATTGACAAGGTTGACAAATTTCTAAATATTCCCTCTTTTGGTACTTCACCTTGCAGATTGTTGAAGGACAGATCCAATTCTGACAGTGATGTCAAATTCTGTAGTACTGCTGGTATCAGCCCGGACAAATTGTTATGCACTAGATACAGTTGTTGCAGATTGCGGATACTACCAATTGTATCAGGAATTTTACCGGACAATTTATTCATGGATAGATTGAGTGTAGTCAGACCCTTTATATTGTTCAGAGACTGAGGTATGCTTCCCTCGAATGAGTTATTGTCCAGCCAAAGTCCTTGCAGCACAATACACTCACCAATATTATCAGGTATCCCTCCAGACAGCTTGTTTCCAGACAGATCCAGGATGTTAAGGTTACTCAATTTACCAACTTCAGCAGGAAGGAATCCCGATAGCAAATTGTGTGATAAGTTTAGGTACATAGAAATGATTGATAGTCTGAAAATTTCTATGGGAATCGAACCATTCAGACGGTTCATTGATAGATCAAGGCTTTGCAGATCCGTCAGCTTCCCTAAGCTTGCCGGAATTGCACCCTCAAGGCTGGTATTGTATGCAGATAGTTGAAACAAGTTTGAGAGATTTCCTATAGATGATAGTATGCAGCCTGATAAGCCTGTGTTGTACAGATGGAGCACACCCAAGTTTCCTAGCTTACCAATGCTCTCTGGAATCACTCCGGTTATGGAAGTATTGTCCAGATTGAGGACTTGTAGGCCAGCCAGATTGCCGATAGAGGAGGGGATTCTCCCTGATATTCCAGTGTCATCCAAGAGGAGAACTTGTAGTGTCGTTGGTAGATTCCCTATTTCGCTTGGCACCTGCCCAGTTAAACCAGCGTTGCTGTCAAGGGTTAATTGCTGGAGTTGGCTGCAGTTTGACAGCGAGGCGATGAATTCCCACCCTGCCTCGTCATCTGCTTGTAGCCTGTTGTTATACAGGTATAGGCCTTGCAGAGCCTGGAGTCTCCCTAGTGTGGGAGGCACATATCCAGTAAGCCTATTTGAAGAGAGTAAGATAAATTGCAGATTAGTGAGGTTGGAGAATGAAGCTGGGATGGGTCCTGTGAACTGGTTCCTAGAGAAGTCAAGGATCCTCATGCCAGGGAACCTGCTGCCGAAGTCGGCAGGAATACCTCCATGGAACATGTTCCCCTGAATCTGAAACATTTGCAGGGAAGACAAGTTGTAAATGGAGCTTGGGAGGGCACCGGAGAGACTGTTGTAGGCGAGGTCCAGACCCTTGAGGCCCAGAATGCCGTCGAGGTCAGGTATGTTTCCCTGAATCTGGTTGAATGCGAGTGACAAGTAACTCAACGATGACAAGTTGGCTATGGATACCGGGATGGTGCCTGTGAGGTTGTTGTTCCGCAAGTCGAGCACTCGGAGGCTCGCCAGTTTATCTCCGAGCTCCGATGGCACGCGCCCTTGGAGCCTGTTGAGGCGGATGGCCATGACCGTGAGCCCGGTGCAGGAGCTCAGGTTGGCCGGGAGCTCGCCGGACAAGGCGTTGTCGCTGAGGTTGAGCGTCTGGAGGCGGCGCAGGTTGCCGATGCTTGCAGGGATGCCCCCGCTGAGGCCGTTGGAGCTCAGGTCGAGGGTCCTGAGGAAGGACAGGTTGCCGATGGCAGGGGAGAGGACGCCGGTGAGCCCGCGGGAAGGCAGGCTCAGCGCCACCATTCGCTGGATTACTGGTGAACTTTCGGTGGACACTACTGTTGCTTTGTTAAAAAAAAGGTGGTTATATTAAACATAAGTCAAATTATTTTTTGCCATATCATCTATTATATTTTGCTTCTCAATTTATTCCAGGTATGTATGATAAGCCTAAGCTTTGGTATGCCCATTGTTGTGGAGCTTGAATGAAACATCATATATTAATTTAAAATTTACCATCTGTGTATAACATCATTCGTGGCACCTACAAAATAGCCTGCAAAGAAGGCTGGGACCTGGGATGATTGCCCCCCTTTTTTTATTGAAAAAGAACACTCACTAGTACATCACAACGAATCCAAAAACAAAGACGAGCAAAGCCATTGCATCGGGTATTCTTGCAAACTACTGTAAGTACTAATGTAATATCCTGAACCCTGATGACTGCGTGCGTCTCTGCTGCTGCTGCTGCATTCGTCGTCAAAACTAACTTGATTTGAGCAGGATATGCCTAGCCTAAAGACACAAACTAACTAGGCGTTCATGGGTGCACACAAACCGTTTTATATATTGTTATCTCGCCATTTAGGTTTTAGGTGATCTATGGACTACGGCTGGGCATTGCTGTTCTGCTATTCTGGAGCTTCAAATTCTGAGATTTTGTTCCTAAATGGATCTGGAATAGTGGCGGTTCCTGTTTATTAGCTTCTTAGTTCTTCTCTGCAGCTTATTGTGATTGTGCTGTGCTTGGTGGTTAGTTTTTGCTATGTGAAAAACTGCATGGCAAAAATTTGGACCAGAAGTGTTGTGCTTGGTAGTTGCATTTCAATTGATCTTTACATTTCTGAAGTGCTGTAAAATGTAAAATTTCAGAGGTTACTGCTGCATGCTTGATATTGTTTTTTGCATTTGTCCGTTCATACTTTGGATTTTTTTTTCTTGGATTCTTAAATTTCTGAGTCTAGAATTGCTTGGAGGGGAGAAGTTTTGGTCTTTTGCAGCTGTACTGCTTTGGCAAGGCTAGCAGTACATTTCGCCATCATTTGCATTATCAAATCTTAAGGATGTGTGATAAGCTTATTTACAATTGTATACCGTATATTGGTTGCTTTTCTGCTATATATCGTGAAGCTTTTAATTTTGACGTGTATTGCTAAATTGCTTGCCATTTATAATTTTTCTGATGTTCCAGAGAACATAGCTATGCTAACTGAAATGTACCACATGTGGCTTTGGTTATTTTAGGATCATGTACCAGGGTACCACCAGCATCCTTCTTTGTTGCTGTTTCGAAATGTCTGCTGTGTAGAGGCTTCGCTCTCTGTTCCATCTCCCTGGCAATCTAACCTAATAAAAATTTCGCTGGGAAGCTTGAAACGTGCATCTTGCTCAACCATCAGCCCCTATTGTTTATTGTGCAGTTGTAGTTCTCCACTTCTCCTAGTGATGTCGTTTCTTTTTCATGATCTTCTCCTATCAGCTTTCTATATATGGCTACATCGTGCACTGGTATACTTTCTCTGGGGTATCACTTAGAGCCCAGCTGGCAATCTTAGAGGCCGTTTGGTTCCCTTTGCTTATTTTTAGCACGTGTCATATCGAATGTTTAGATACTAATTATAAGTATTAAACGTAGACTATTTACAAAACCCATTGCATAAGTGGAGGCTAAACGGCGAGATGAATCTATTAAGTCTAATTAATCCATCATTAGCAAATGTTTACTGTAGCAACACATTGTCAAATCATGGACTAATTAGGCTTAATAGATTCATCTCGCCGTTTAGCCTCCACTTATGTAATGGGTTTTGTAAATAGTCTACGTTTAATACTTCTAATTAGTATCTAAACATTCAATGTGACGGGTGCTAAAAATAAGCAACCGGAACCAAACCAGGCCTCAATGACAACCAAAATATTCATGGAATAATAGCATCTACTGCTATCATTGGATTCTGAGTGCATCCAGATTGCCGTATTGTCCGTTTTACACTTTGAGAGATAAAATTTGTTGTTTAATTTGTTCAAGCTGCAAATTTAGTGACTACTGCAAATTTGGGTTGGGGTCTTCTCCTTCTTGTGGTTGTCCAGATTTAAGCTGTAGTTGTATCTGTACATGCAGCTCTGGGTCAGTTGAGATTTGCACTCTGATGAATTCTTCCCAATAACTTTGTGCCCTGGAATCATGGAAATATATGCAGCGAGAATGTCCCTAGTGGTATGCCCACTGAAGTGGAAACAAGTGAGTGGACCGAGCAAAATGGGCCTCATGGCTTGGGCCCAGCAGTGTACAAAGCAAACGTGTTTCCAATCCACCAGGCCGTATCTCTTTCTCTCTGGAACCCATAGATAATTTGTAGGCCCAAATACTGAACTTGCTGGCAACGAAGGCCACGGAAGTCGCCGCGGGCGAGGGCGAAAATGGCGGCGTGCGGCGGCGGCGAGGGGGGTCGTCGAGAAGCTGGCCGCGGAGGCCGGTTGCTCGTTATAGCAAGGAGCCTAGCATCACATTCCGCGGATCCGAACCTCCGTCCGCCGCCTCGTCGTCCCCCAGCGAACTTGCCAGACGCCAAGCACGCCGTCTCAGAGGGCACCGAGGTCATCACCAAGTTCACATCCCCTTCGGTTGCTTCCTTCTGCGCCTCTGGTACTTGTAGTGGTTGTTCGGTGCTGTGACTGTCGTTGTGCTCCATTTTTATCTGCAGACTGCAAGCAGCAGCCAGCACCGGAAGTGAAATTGTGAATAAAAATGGACGTGCTCGGCTAGTAATCCCGTAGCCTATAGGATGTTTTCTGAATTTTAACATCCTGTACTGATCTCATCTGTCTGCTTCCTGGTTGCCATTTGAGCTGTAGGCTGCTTGGTTATTGATTAAATTCCTGTTGAAACTTTATTGTTCTTTTGTTCGCGGTGTTTTTTCCCCTGAACCTGTAGTCATTTGAAAGGTCTATGTCTAATTTTACAAGCTATTCATTTTCATAATTTTTGATCCATGATTTGAACATTCCATATATAAACTTTCAAGTCATTCATTTTCAAATTTTGGTCCATGATTGATATGAGGATGTGGAGACAGTCCATGTCCACTGTTGAGGGAGGTTCAAACATTTCATAAATTTGGATGCATTTTACTTTCCTTTTTTTTTCCACTCTAATGGGAAAGAAGATGCAGAACCAAATGGAGACTTCAATTCTGACAGCAAATACAGCTTTCTCTTCCATTGTTTCAGGTGACTACATATATCTACAAGATTACAACATATCCTAATCTACCTTCAGCTGTGATCATAGTTCTTTCAAAAGACTGCAAATGGTGTCTTCTCGAGCTAACAGGATATTGTGTGCATCTCTCATCATCATTCAGTCATTGGATCTGCACTCCACATGCAAACAGATTGTCAAAACAGCAATGCCTAAGGTTCAATCTCCAAACGCATCCATTGGGATTCATGTAAATATCTCAAGCAAAAATATGATCAGACTATATACATCACTAGTCGCTAAGATCTCAGAGCATTCCCCCATACGCTACAAAATGTGCAACAACTGATCTTAGAGTTCATCTATACAATGGAGCAAACTACAGGGAAACAACACATTTCTTTTATTTGTTTTATGTACTGTTGGGAACATTTTACATAATCAATATAATCCACTTGCATAAATCTGATGTAAAGAATTGCAGATTGTTAAATGTTAATTACAGAATAATAAAGTTGAAGCATTGCAAATTACCGCAGAATTGTTGCTACTCCTCCATGTTCTACCGCAAAGGTCTGCCAAGCATAAGGTATGAATCTCTGATAGCATGCATCTCAGTGACCGCATCTTGTATCGATATCCTCTCTCTTGGTTGTTTCTTTGAGCAGGATATTCCGAGAGCAACGATAGCAACCAAGCAATTTTCAATTCTACTTCTTGTGGTTTCGTCATAGGCATCTGTATGCAACCACATTTTTGTGTCAACTATCTCCCAGATTCGATCTGGAAGAGCATCCTCTGAAAACTTATGCAGATCCAGTGACCCTCTGAATATATCATCAGTTGGGCTCCTTCCTGTAAACATCTCAAGCAGCAATATGCCGAGGCTATAAACATCTCCAAGACCTGAAACAGAAGAACCTTCACCGTACTCTGTAATTGTGCCAAAAAAAAATAATCAGCATGAATGTGTATTAAGAACTAGGAATTATAACAAAAACCAAAACACCATTATTTTAGTTACCTGGAGCAACATAACCAATAGAGCCTCTTATTCCAATTGTGCTGTTTGAATTTTGTAGGGTTTGACTTGCTCTTTTGGGAAGGATTCTTGATATGCCGAAGTCTCCAACTCTGGCACTCATGTCTTCTGCAAGAAGGATGTTGCTTGGCTTGAGATCGCAATGAATGATTGATGGCTGGCAGTGATTGTGAAGATAATCCAAAGCATCCATGATATCAACAGAAATATCAAGCCTTTGTGCTAGGTTGAGAGTATTGGTCACCGTAGGCATGCCAGATTTTTTATGAAGCCAATCACTTAAGCTACCATTTGGCATAAACTCGAAAACCAGAGCCTTGAACTCTTGGCCTTGGTGATTGATGCTTGAGCAGCATGTAATGATCTTTATGAGACTACGGTGCCGCACCCTTCTAAGCGCTTCACATTCAGCCACAAAACTTCTAGTAGATCCGGATTGCTCAAGGTTAAAAACCTTCACTGCAGCAATAGTTCCCTCATCTTGGAAAGTGCATTTATAGACCATGCCAAAACTTCCTTTACCTAGCAAATTGGCTTCTGAAAATCCATTGGTTCCATTTGCTATTGCTTGATAAGAAACTCTTTCATACTGTTCATCAACTATTGGTGGTTGGAATGGGCTCTGTTGCTTTCGTCTAAGCTTCTTAGAGATGATCTGAATTGAAACTATAACCAAAGTTAAGAAAAAGATCGCACCAATAGTTGTCAGAGCTATTGTTAGAGACTTTGACCGCCCTTCTCTATTCTTTTTCACAGAGTCCATTTTGCATGGTGCTAAATGAAGCTGAGGTATTCCACCACAAAGTTCATTGTTTCCAGAAATCGACAGGTTGGTCAAGTTTCTAAAAATGCCATCTTTTGGCACTTCCCCTTCCAGATTGTTAAAGGACAGGTCCAACCTTGATAATGATGTCAAATTTTGCAGAACTGAAGGTATCGGCCCTGACAAATTGTTGTATGCTAGATACAACTGTTGTAGGTTATATATACTTCCAATGGCACTAGGAATAGAACCAGACAACCTATTCAATGATAGGTTGAGTTCGCTCAGGCCCTTTATATTGTTGAGAGATTGAGGTATGCTTCCTTCAAATAAATTATTGTCCAATCTAAGTTGTTGAAGCACAATGCATCCCCCAATAGTATTTGGTATCTCACCGGAAAATTGGTTTCCGGAGAGAACCAGGCTGTTAAGGTTTCCGAAGTTACCAACTTCAGAGGGGAGTGATCCTGATAGTGAATTGTATGACAGGTTTAAGTAAATAGAGATTACTGGTAATTTGAAAATCTCTTTGGGAAGCGAACCATTCAGACGGTTCATTGCTAGATCGAGTTTCAATAAATTAGTCATGTTCACTATGCTTGCTGGAATTGGTCCCTCCAGGTTGCTGTCGTGCGCAAGAAGGCTAACTAAATTTGAGAGATTTCCAATAGATGAAGGTATTCGACCCGACAAGTTAGTTTGGTGCAAACCTAGCCATCCCAAGTTTGTCAGTTCTCCAATGCTCTTTGGAATTAATCCAGATATGGAAGTAGCCCCTGCAATGAAGATTCGGAGGTTGACCAAATTGCTGATGGCTGAGGGAATTGTCCCCGAGATATTTGTGAAATCGAAGCGGAGAACTTGGAGGCTTGTTGAGAGATTCACTACTGAACTTGGCAGCTGCCCAGCGAGACCGGCATTGTCATTGAGCATTAATAGCCGGAGTTGACTACAGTTTGACAACGAAGTGATGAATTCCCGTAGCTGCATTTTGTCTGTTTCCAACATGTTGCCGTACAAGTATAGACCTTGCAGAGCTGGTAGCCTACCAAGTGTGGGAGGCAAATATCCACTGAGCATGTTTACAGAGAGGTCTAGTCCTTGGAGAGAAGTGAGGTTGGAGAACGAAGATGGGATGGTTCCGGTGAACCTGTTATGAGCAAAGGTAAGTAACCACATCTTGGGGAATCTACTTCCGATGTCTGCAGGAATGCTTCCCTCGAGCACGTTGGATAGAGTTTCCAACACTTGCAACGAAGACAAGTTGTACAATGAGTTGGGGAACTCGCCGGAGAGGTTGTTGAAGGCGAGATTAAGATACTGGAGGCCTAGGATGCTACCAAGGCTGGGAGGGATGGCGCCGTCGAACTGGTTGGATGCGAGGTCCAGCATACGCAGTGACGACAAGTTGCCAAGTGATGCTGGAATGGTTCCAATCAGGTTGTTTTCCCGCAGTTGGAGCCTCGTGAGGCGTGCTAGATTGTCACCGAGCTCGGGAGGTATGTACCCTTGGAGATGGTTGGACTGGAGGGCCATGATCGTTAAACTAGTGCATGAGGACAGGTTGGCTGGGAGCTCACCGGAGAAGGCGTTGTAGCTCAAGTTGAGGGCCTGCAGGTGGCGCAAACGGCCAAGGCTCGCGGGAACGTTCCCGTTGAACCCGTTCTTGCTCAGGTTGAGAGTCCTGAGGAATGACAGGTTCCCGATCACCGGCGAGAGGACGCCGGTGAGCCCGTGGGAACGCAGGCTCAGCGCCACCACTCTCCGGTGCCTGCTCCCGCAGGTAACACCCTCCCAGCTGCAGAACCCGCCGGCGCTGCTGCTGTTCCACGAAGCAAGTGCGTTGCCATGGCCACCGCGAGTTGCCGCGGCCTTGAATGCGAGCAGTGTGGCCTGGTCGTCGGCTTCTACAGCCGCTGGGATGGAGATGACTATGGAGGCGGATAGCAGGAGCAAGGTCGTTGCTGACTGCATGTCCATATCTGTTGGTGTGGTAACTATGTTGCTTGATGTGCTATCTTGATCCTGTGATCATATATGTGAGTGGCTAGCTGCCAAAGAGTGATGGGGACATCGTGTTTGACTTGTACTAGTTTCTGTTGCAGGAGCAAGGACCATCAGAGGGCCATTCTTCCTTGATTCCTAGGCGGAATAAATTATATCGTTACTTCTTTGACGGGTCTAGAGTTCACTGCGCAGTCTTTGACGCAATGAATTTCCTGGAAATTGGTGGCAGAAGCAATTCGTTCACATCGTCTTGGTGAGTGTGGAAATTTGGTGAAGGCCCACTGCACCTCTGAAGTCCTTGCTAGCTGAAGACTGAAGTTACGACCGGGCATCAGCATGCAGGGAGAATCCTCCCGTGTCTTGCTTTTCTAGATCATGGACCTTTTTTAAGTGGGGCTGTTTTTTCAATGATCATTGAACGTCACACGTCACGAAATGTTGCCAAGTCTACAAAGAATCAGGTATAATATTTGATGTGATCTTTTAAAACATTTTAACTCGGAAGTAAATGACATGGGAAGTAATGTGGAAACCCTCCCGTCAGGAACAACAACGGTTGATAGAAATGATCCATCGGCTTCTTGACCGTTAAGGGCATCAACCAATCCTGCAGCACTACTATTGCCAGTCGCTGGCAAGCTCCACTGATTTCCTAACGGCCTGCCCGTGAACAGCAGAGCAGGCTTCTGCTTCACCACCGTGCATCTTGAATATAATTCATCATCTGAACTTGTTCTCTACAACTGAAGTGATATCTTGTCCGTCTGACTCCAGCAGTAGTGTTAATTCTATTCCTGGCATCCCACGAGCACAAGACCTTCGTTCTCAAATACACTACCTTAACGTTAGCTTGTCCTAAACATTATATATTTCAGAACAGAGGGAGTATATGCAGATCCAGCAGGCTCTAAGTTGACACCTCGGAGCCTTCCCCTTACTGTACAAAATGTTCAAACTCAAACATAACTGATCACATCAACCATTTGCTCCATAACATAGCAAACTACAGGGAACAACAAAAACTTGATTTATTTGGAGGATCGTAACAAACAAAGGATATCTTATTCCAATTGTGGCATCTGAATTTTTCAGAGCATTATATTGTATTTCGACACATACATCTTACTGAATCCCTCAGCAAAAACGTGTCACAGAGACAACAGGTAAAACTCCGGATCTAATATATTTGGCACATTTTCTAAATGTCTTTTTTACCTGCATATATCTGATGTAAACAAATGGAGGGAAGAATTATAGAGCTGAAGTGTCATATACATTTTCAGTTATTTCAGAACTGATCACCTTCTGGTATCTTTCCCACTTTCAGTCCTATGCATCAACTGTTGTGGAAAGTCACTATGAAGTTCATGCTGCTACTACATGATCCACCACAAGGGATCTGGCAAACTTGAGGTATGAATCTCTAATAGCGTGCATCTCAATGACTGCATCCTGTATCCGTATCCGCACTCTAGGCTGTTTTTTCGAGCAGGATATGCCTAGAGAAACTACAGAAATCATGCAATTCTGAACTCCACTTCTTATAGTGCTGTTATTGGCGTCCATGTGCATCCATATTGTCGGATCAACTATCTCCCATATTCTTTCTGGAAAAGCATCCTCTGAAAACTTGTGCAAATCTAACGAACCACTGAAAATCTCATCTGTTGGGCTTCTTCCCGTAAACATCTCAAGCAGCAATATGCCAATGCTATAAACATCACCTAGAGTTGAGATCGAAGAACCTTCACCAAACTCTGATTGGGAAAAGACATAAAAATGAAAAAAAAAATCATGCCATGTTCATATAGGAACCAGGAATAATGAACAAATACAAAAAAGACTATTACAATTACCTGGGGCAACATAACCAATAGAGCCTCGTATTCCAATTGTGCTATTCGAATTTTGTACTGTGTTACTAGGATTTTCTTGAAGGATTCTTGATATGCCAAAGTCTCCAACTCCGAGCACTCATGTCTTCTGCAAGAAGGATGTTGCTCAGTTTGAGATCGCAATGAATGATTGATGGCTCACAATGATTATGAAGATAGTCCAAAGCATCTACGATATTTACAGCAATGTGTAACCTTTGATCTAGGCTAAGAGTGTTTGTTTGAGCAAATGTGTCAGACTTTGGGTGAAGCCAATCATTCAGGCTACCATTTGGCATGAACTCAAAAACAAGTGCCTTGAACTCTTGACCTTGATGATTGATGCTTGAGCAGCAGGTGATGATCTTCATGAGACAACGGTGACGCACCCTTCTCAATGCCTCACATTCAGCTTTAAAACTCCTAGCAGACCCAGGTTGTTGTATGTTAAACACCTTTACAGCTGACGTAGTGCCCTGATTTTGTAAAGTTCATTTATAAACCACGCCATAACTTCCTTGTCCAACCAAATTGTCCTCTGAAAAACCATTGGCCCCATTTGACAATTCTTGATAAGAAACTCTTTCACATTGTTCCTCGATTGTGGGTATGATTTGACTTTGACGCCTTTTTTTGAGCTTCTTGGGGATCAACTGAACAAGAGCAGCCACTAAAACCAAGATTACAAGTGTGCTGATTGATGTTAAAGTGACCATAAGAGATTTTGACATTTTCCTCTTCTTTTCCACAACAGGCATGGAGCATGGAGCTAATTGAAGTTGAGGTGTTCCACCACAAAGCTTATCATTTCCGTAAATTGATATGTAAGTTGCATTTGCAAAAACACCCCCTTTTGGTACTTCACCTTGGAGATCATTGAAGGACAGATCCAGTCTGGACAAGGATGTCAAGCTCTGTAAACCTGAGGGTATCAAACCGGACAAGTTGTTGTGTGCTAGATATAATTGTTTTAGGCCACCAATACTAGAAAGGGCATCAGGAATATTGCCGGTTAACTTATTCATTGTTAGGTTCAGTAGAGCTAGACCTTGTAAATTTTTCAGAGATTGAGGTATGCTTCCCTCAAACGAGTTATGGTCTAGCAAGAGCCATTCCAACGATGTACATTCTCCGATACTGTCGGTTATGTTGCCAGACATTTGGTTTCCTGACAAAATCAGTTGGTTAAGTTTTGTCAAGCTACCAACTTCAGTAGGAAGTGGCCCAGACAACGAATGAAAGTGCGGGAAGTTTTAAGACCTCTCTGGGAATTGAACCATTGAGTCGATTTGTTGAGAGATCAAGGACAATTAGATTCTCTAATTTTCCCAAGCTTGCTGGGATTGGCCCCTCCAAGTTGCTATAGTATGCATAAAGAATATTCAACTGTGTGAGATTTCCTAGTGATGGAGGTATGAGGCCTGACAAGCTAGTGTTGTAAATGCCTAATGTAGCCAAGTTTGTTAGCCTACCAATGCTCTCCGGAATCACTCCAGATATAGAAGTATTCGCCATCACAAGTATTTCCAGACCAACCAAATTATCGATGTTGGGTGGAATAGATCAGGAGATTCTATTGTCTGAAAGATCAAGAACTTTGAGAGTTGTCGACAGGTTTGCAATTGAACTGGGAAGTTTCGCACTGAAAGAGTTATTGCGAAGAATCAGTCTCTGAAGCTGGCTGCAGTTTGCGAGCATATCGACGAATTCCCAGCCCTCCCTGTCATTTGCTTCTAGCTTATTGTCACTCAAGTACAGGCCAATAAGAGATTGCAACCTCCCCAAAGTAGAAGGCACATACCCACTAAGATTGTTACCATCAAGGGCAAGGGTTGCGAGGGCAGAGAGATTGGAGACTGAAGGTGGGATAGTTCCATGAAATCGGTTGGAAGAGAAGTTTATGAAGCCAATATTGGGCAACCTATTGCCAATATCAGCAGGAATAGTTCCAGAAAGCAAATTACTGTTTACCAAGAAGCCTTTCAGCATGGACAAATTGTACAGTGTGTGTGGAAGCACACCTGAGAGGTTGTTCCGGGAGAGATCAAGGGCTTGTAGGCCTCCAATGCTGCCAAGTTCGGATGGTATGGGCCCCTCGAGCTGGTTTCTACCTAGAGCAAGAAAGTTCAGAGATGACATGTTGGATAGCGATGCTGTTTAACAACTGCACCGGCAGACACGGCCATACATCATCAGTGTTCGCTTTATGCTGACCACGTGGTGCTCTTTGCTGCGCCTGTTGTCCAAGACATGATCACTATTAGAGAAATCCTCAAGTTCTTCGGAAACGCTTCAGGCCTCAATACTAATTTGAACAAAAGTCAGATAGCCCCCATTGCTTGCTCTGATGCACAACTGCAGCAAATCAACACCACTATGCCGGCTAGAGTTACTGAGTTTCCAATTCAGTACTTGGGATTACCGCTGACAGTGGGACGGCTCAAGAAATCACATTTGCAGCCACTAGTGGATCAAGTTGCAAACTGCATGCCAACATGGAAGGCAAGTCTCATGAACAAAGCTGGCCGTTTGACTATGGTGAAGGCAGTAATGAGTTCCTCATGCACACATACACTGATCTCTCTGAAAGTCCCAGATTGGGTGTTCCATGAGATTGACAAACGCCGGCGTGGCTTTCTCTGGGCAGCTAAACCATCTGCACACGGGGGACAATGCTTGGTGGCTTGGTCAGTAGCCTGTAGACCAACTCATCTGGGAGGACTTGGCATTCCGGATCTCAGGCTCATGTCTCAGGCTTTGCGCATACGCTGGCTTTGGTTACAGAAAACAGAGGATAGCAGACCCTAGAAACACCTGCAGCTTCAGTTTGCGAACGACAGGGTGCTACAGCATCTCTTTCAGGTCCAAATCGGAGATGGCAATCTAGCCCTTTTCTGGTGTGATAAATGGAACGGGGATTGCTCACCCTATACCATTGCGCCGGATTTGTGCAATCTAATAAGACCGCGCGTCAAAAAGAAGCGAACTGTGGCACAAGCCCTGAACCAGAAGCAATGGATTTCTGATATTGTTGGATTGGCTACAGTAGCCGCACTGCACCAATATGTTCAGTTATGGCACGCGATGGATCAGATTCAATTCAGCATATAGGGCTCTCTTCTATGGCGCAGCTACATTTGCCGGGGGAGAATTGATTTGGAAAGCTTGGGCTCCACTAAAGGTGAAGCTGTTCATGTGGTTGGCCTCCAAGGATCGCCTTTGGACGGCAGATAGAAGGCACCGTCGTGGGTTACAGGACAACACAGCATGTGCTCTTTGCAATCAGGAATCTGAGACAGTTGATCATCTTTTCACTCACTGTCCTTACTCCCAACAAGTCTGACTGTCCTTACTCCCAACAAGTCTGGCAGAACATCGATGCACTCCTGCATTTGCAACATCATGCACCTAACGATGGAATGGGAATCATGGACTGGTGGATCCACAAACGAGAGGCAACGAATGCTCGGCTGAGGCAAGGCTTGGATTCTACCTTTATGCTAACCTCTTGGAAATTATGGAAGGAACGAAATGATCGGGTGTTCACCAGAGGCTCATTCAAGCAACCGGCACAATTGGTGCAAAGTATTTTGGAGGAGGCGCTGCTATGGTCTTGCGCAGCCGCTAAGCAGCTATCCATCATAGGCTGGCCGGCACCAGTGGAAGCTCAACGTCAGTAACGTATTAAGGCCACAGCCCTCCGGTTGTTTGTTTCCAAAATGTAATACCTATGAAAAATGAACCGTGTGCGTGTGCCCGGGAGGCCCGCGTTGTAATTTGAACTATTCTCTTCTTCTTAATACAAAGATACGCAGCTCTCCTGCGTATTCTCGAAAAAAAAATAATGCTGTTGATATTTGACTTTGAATCGGTACCCAATCAAACGACTATTTTTTCTCGTATGCTAATAATAGCATAAGTGGGCATTAGTGGATGATGTAGATGCAAATTCGATCAAATGAGCCATTGTTACTAATAATGATTGAGCCTATAAAATAGATTATATGATATCTAGATTATACAATTGAACTTAATACATCATGAGCAGCCGTGACATGATGTAGGCGCGCGTGGTTGACAAATTAATTGGTCACCAGTTCTTCGCGTTCATTTTTTTATTAGATTTTTCATATCCAATCAGACTAAGATTTTTAACAGAAATTATAACATATGTATGTTCATAGTTGGAAAGTTGAACTCAGGTATCAACGTAGATATGTCAAAAATTACACGTATGGCAGTAGTGGACTTAGAATGTGTCAAAGGACTGCAGCGCATGACGTGGACGCGTCGTTGAATCATGGATCTTTTTCTTCGCGAGGAGTCATGGTTTACGAAGGCTCTTCGGCTCCATAGCAGATAGCCGCCGGCGCGGTGACTGACGTCGATGACGTTGGGGGCAAGATATAATGGCTCTTTCACTTGATGATGTTTTCTGTCTTGCTGAAAGAAAAGTAAGGCTGCATGCCATTTCTTTCGCTGACTTGCACGCTCATCACAAAGATTGAGCTTTGTCAATGCAGATTCAGACTGAGACCCTCAGTTCAGTACAGGCCTCTAATGAAGCAAAACTCAAATACGAAGAACTCACATTCTTAAACAAAACCAAAATAAGCAACCTATTAATAAGCTCGAGCTCAAAATGTCCCGTCCAAGCTCCGCCACTGGTCTGAATGTTTGCTGAATTTATTAGTTCATGGGATCTGTGGATTAGTGAGGGAGCATGGAAATTTTCAGCTTTTATATGGTAGAATTCGACTCATATATTATATTGACATTCTTTTTATAAGAAAAAGGATACTAAGTTATGAGGCAACGGTGACGCACCCTTCTTAGTGCTTCACATTCAGCCACAAAACTTTTGATAGATCTAGACTGTTCAAGGTTAAAAACCTTCAGAGCAGCAATAGTAGTTCCTTCATCTTGAAAAGTGCATTTATATACTTCCCCAAAGCTTCCTTTACCAAGCAAATTAGCTTCCGAAAATCCATTGGTTCCATTTGCTAATGTATGGTAGGAAACTCTTTCATAGTGATCCTCAATTTTTGGAGGTAGGAATGGGCTAGTCTGCCTTCGTCTAAGCTTCTTATTGATTAATTGACACAGAATAGCAAAAGCTAAAAGCAAGAGTGCACCTGTTGTTGCTAGCACTATTGTAAGAGACTTCAACTTCCCTTTTATGTTACTTTTCACAGCGTTCATGTGGCATGGAGCTAAATGAAGTTGAGGTATCCCACCACTGCACAAAGATCATTATTTCCAGTGATTGAAAAATTTGCCAAATTTTTGAATATCCCCTCTTTTGGCACTTCCCCTTGCAGATTGCCAAATTTTGTAATGCTTTTGGGGTTGCCCCGGACAAATTGTTGTGTGCCAGATACAATTGTTGAAGCTTTTGGGGTTGTCCCGGACAAATTGTTTGTGTGCCAGATACAATTGTTGAAGCTCACGATTGCTACCAATGCCTTCGGGAATGGCTTATTCATGGACAAGTCGAGTGTACTCAAGCCCTTAATCTTATGCAAAGATTGGGGTATTCTTCCCTCGAATAAGTTATTGTCTAGCCAAAGTGTCTGCACTCCCCAATGCTATCAGGTATCTCACCAGGCAATTGGTTTCCGGATAGACCCAGAAGGAAAGGGGCCCCGATAGTAAATTGTATGACAAGCTTAAGTATCTAGAAAGGAGTGGTAGTTTGAAAATCTCCATGGGAATCGAACCATTGAGACGGTTCCTTTTCATATCAATGGCGTACAGATTCTTTAGCCTCCCTATGCTTTTTGGAATTGGTCCCTTCTAGATTGGTGTTGAATACAGCAAGCGCAGTCACCTTTGAGAGATTCCCAATAGATGAAGGTATAAGCCCTGACAAGTGAGTAATGCACAAACCTAGTTGAACCAAGTTTACCAGCTTGCCAATGCTATCTGGAATTTCTCCAGATATGCTGAAGAATTGGAGGTTAAACAGATTGCCAATGGCCAAGGGAATGCTTCCAACGATCCCAGTGTCAGCCAACATGAGGCCTTCCATGGTCGTTGAGTAAAACCAATATTCCGTCTATTGCATATTTTCGGCATCATTATCGTTATTCCTTATTCCCTTGCATTATCTGTCAATTTGGAGGTGTCTTGAGTTCATTGGCATTATTCCGTACAGTGAAATAAATATCGTCAACGTCTGACCATTTGACTTCTCCGCCATTCCTTGATGTTTTCTTTCTGATAAACAACTGGATGCTTCAACATTCGTTTAAAAAAAAATTAAATTCGTTTCAAAAACTTGATGCTTCAACAGACTAAACTTGGGCCGGGCCTTTCGATACAAAGCAAAACGGTCTGCTCTGCGTGCGCGCACGTGGCCACGACGTCCAAGTTTTTGGGCCTTGCAGCCCACACTCGTCATCCAGACAGAATTTCTTGTTTTCTGGCCGTCCCCTCTCTCAACTCAAAAAAAAAAAAACTCAACTTCACCTTCTCAAAAAAAAAAAAAACGAATTTTTTTTTTGTCGGGCTCCATGCCCATTACCTCGCCGCCAACCATCTCGAGTTCCTTCGTCGGAGACTTCTTCGAGAGAAGGTCAGCCAGGAGGCCGCCCGCATCGCCTCGTCCTCGCCATCTACAAGGGCGTGCTCTCAAGTCTCACCGTCTTAGGTTTTCCCAATCCCCCCCTCTGGTACTTGTTGCAGTAGGCCAGTAGCAGGGTGGTGTTTCTAGCGGTAGCGCAGGTTATCTGCTAGCAAAAGTGGCAGAAGTTAATGGAAATGGAAGTTGATGGGTAATGGTTTGTGCGTAACTGGGTCTCTATCTGGCATTCTGGCTTTTGTAGTTTTGTGCTATTAGACACTGGTCCCTATTATGCATCTGTGATAGTACGCGATTTCTGTACACTAATGATTATTATGCAAAAAAACAAAAATTAAGATTAATGATAGATTGCTCTGATTGTGTCATCATCGTTACTGAAATGGTGATTATTATACAACATGATTGGCAAATTTTGGTATCAAGATTCTTATGAGCTTGGATTGAAATGTGAAATTCCTCTAATGCTTATAAGAGATGTGCAATTTTTGTGCTTCTTCTTGCATGCTGGTCCATGTCTGTGCATTTGTGGGGTTTTGCAATATGCACTGGTTTTGATTGTACTGATTTTTTATGGAGATGATAAATTCTTGTTTCTTGCAGCTGCAATGCTTGTGAATCACGGAGCACGCCAGGAAGCACGGCCGGATTCAATCCGTCCTGGCTCAGCCCGCTCCTGCGCCTGCCCCAGAGACCGACGAGGACGGCTGGACGAAGGCTGAAAGCAGACGCACCAGATCCTGGCTCAGCAACAATGGATGGCGGTAGAACAAGCGCAGCCGCCAGTGAAGCGCATTCCGCCGGAACTTTCAGGCAGATGCTTCAACTGCCTTTCGTCCACCCACTTCATTGCGCAATGCCGCCGGCCGACGAGATGCTTCCGCTGCCACGGCTTTTGGCACCTCGCCCGCGACTGCAAACGCCCGCGCAGCCCCGTCAGCTCGGTTTCATCAGCAGAGGGTGGCGGACGACGCATTATCCGGCAGAGACGCAGCTCACCGCCAACGCCACAAGGACGGGACGCCTTCGGCAGGACCCACTCCCCGGCTGTTAGAGACGCTAGCCAGGTTGGCCGTGTCCGTGCTCGCTCCGGCGCTGGCAGCCCTGCACGCACCCAGCGTGGCGGGCTCGCGCCACCGCATCAAACCACGAACCTGCCGCGGCCGCCCTTGAGGGAGGGGCCGTCAGGTTCTAGAAGCGATGACGGCGACACGCGGGGAGCGCTCTTCTACGTCGACGATGACACGCCGCCTGGTCATCCCGACTCTCGCCCGACGGAGGAAGTATGCTACCTTAGCCGGGACGCTGCGTTAGACGCCGAGGAAGGTCGACTGCGGCTCTCGCTGCTGGCGGCGGCACCAGGTGCCCCGCCTGGTGCCCCGCCTGATGCGTCGATTGATGGGCTACGCCGCGCCATTTCCGACCTACCAATCACGGGGGTGGACAAGTTCAGCATCAAAAAATTCTGCCCGGAGAGCTTCATCGTGACCTTCACGACACAGCGGGCGCGGGAATGCGGCCATGAGCGCCGGCAGTGTCCCCGTCGGCGAGCTTCGCTTCTTTTTCCGGCCGTGGACGCGCCTTGTTCGGGCAGACGCGCAGACGCTCCAGTTCCGTGTCTCCGAGCTCGACGGCGTGCCGGCACATGCCTGCTGCGCTCGCACCGCTCGAAAGCTCCTCTCTACGTCCTGTTGGATCGAGCGAGTTGAACAAGTGGAAGAAGAGCGCACGGACATGAGCAAGCTGAAAGTCCAGGCATGGACGGATGACCCCAGACGCATACCAAGAAAGGTGAAGTTGTTGATCGCGGAGCATGCATGAGCAACAGATCGAGTACGATGATCCGGTTATGCGGCGAGTGTTTGGTAATCCGCCCCCATACCTACGGCAAAAGAAGGTCCTCACCTACGACATCATCGTCCGCCTACGCCACATCGCCGACTTTCGTTCCCGTTCTCCGTCTCCGTCGCCGGGACCATCACCGCCGTCGAGCGACGGCGACTCCGGCCATGATGGCGACCCTGACCGTGGCTACGGTGAGTCTCGGGGTTGCGGGCCTCGTCTGCATGGGTTCTTCACCAGAGCCGGCGTGGCGGACAGTTGCGCCGCTGTTGAGGGTGCGTCGGCGGGGGAGCGCTCCAGGGGGCTTGCGTCTGGGCCGCCGCCGTCTTGCACGGCGCCGCTGGCAGGCGCAGCTTACCCCTCCGCAACCAGGAGACGCTCACCAACGGCAACGATGGCGGGGCAACGATCCTTGGCTCGATCCCCGAGGGCAACGAACGTGACAAGCCATTTCGGCGCCAATTTGAAATGCGCCGCTCCGCTGCAGCAACCCGTGCCCCCGCCTGTGCCGCGACGCGACGTGCACGACCGGTGCACCCCAGTCTGCGCCGAGCCCATCACCTACCTCACCCACATCGCCACGGTGCAAGCGTGCTGGCGGGTCACGGGGACCTACGGAATATGGCCCTGAGCTAGCGCCTGAACAGCTCCTGCCGCCATGCCGCTGCTCAGATAGCCGTGCTGTGGACCCGATAAATTCGAAGCGGTCCTCCGGATCCAACCGGCCCCAGTGGCCACCCCGAGCGCGACCGGGTCCGCTGCCTCTCTCCGTGTGATTCCCGAGTTAGCAAAGTTTGCAACGCCAATTCGAACCTACTGCTGCCGGGCACGTTGTGGTGCGGAACGCGAAAGGCACGTTAAAGCCGGTCAGCCATCCCCGCAGGCGCCCACGGAGAATGGTTCCTGGACACCCTTGGCGAACCGGGGGCCGACGGCGTCGCAATCACGAAGCGCTTCAGAAACACGCCACGGACTCTAACCGCTGCTCAGGCCACCCCACTACCGACGGCGGCGCCAGGCTCCTCCACGATTGCCAAAGAAAAGACAGCGGCTTTCATAAGCTCCGTCCGTCTAGCAATACAGCTCCCTCTCGTGGACAGGCCGCCAGCTGAGAGCACGGTGCCGACACCAAGACGAAGCGGCCGCCTCGCTATCAAGCCGTTGAACATCACTGTCCGACCTTCAAAGAAGGGTGAGGTGCTCGCCATGCGCAAATTAGGGATAATCGATCGCGATGCAGATGCCGACCATGTCGCCGCAAAAGATTCTGACAAGTTTCTAAAGACAACGATGCAGCCGCAACATTTTGCAGCGCTACGGGACATCTTTCCGCTGGCTAACGATCTGACTAATGATCAACTCATGCAGATCACGAGCAGCGCTGGAACGGTGAGCGTGTGACCGCCGGCGCGGCAAGCAACACAACCGGTCGTGATCAGGTTCCATGGATACGACGAATCTCAACATTCGCATCTTTGATCGTGCAGCAGAGAAGAATCCCGCAGAGTTGACCCGAGTTATAGCGGAGGAAGCGACGCATTGGTGTGCGACTGGGCCAGCATCCTAACGCATTTCAGTTGGCCGGAAGTACCGAGCCACTAGGGAGCTAGCTTTGTACTTTTGTTGATCTTCGTAACCGTTGTGTCGTGTAACCATGTAACACCGAACATCTACCACTATCCCATGTGTGCGCGCCCGGTTGGCCCGCGCTGTAACAAAACTTTCTTGTTAAATGAAAAGATACGCAACTCTCCTGCGTATTCTAGAAAAAAAAGCAATGCTTGTGAATTGAACGATAAATTTGGGCAACATTTGCATTCTGAAATCTTGAGAACATGCAAAAGATATTTAACCTAGGTACTCTTGTGGACATCCATGGTGATACTTGTTTCGTATAGATTTTCTGCTATTGTGATTCTCTGCTGAGTTATCTCTCTCTCTCTCTCTCTCCTCTCGATATTCTCCTATCTGCTAATTGGTAATTTAATTGCAGTAATCTCCACCTCTGCATCTCTCTTGCAAGTCAAAAGAGAACAGAATGGTCCTGAATTTAAGCATCTTTTAGTGCTACTATTGGCTTTTGTGCACACCCAGATTGCCATAATGTCAGTTTGAGCTGGACGTTGCCTACTTGATTAGCGATCAAATTTCGGTGGGCAGTGCTGTTGTTTTGTGCAAGGTGGTTATTCTGAACCGTAGTCATATATCATTAAATTTTCAGACCAATCATCTGTTTTTTTATTGCTTCACATTTTATTTGAGGGATGTTATACCCACTGTTGCAGAACTTCAAGCACTGCATATTTGCATGCGTTAAGAAGGAAAATATGACATAAAATTTACCTTTTCGTTTTCACACATATGGAAAGAACTACAGATCAGAGAACATAAGGCTTCATTTATTTCAGGTTACTGATTACATCTACAGCATATTCTGTTCTACCTCCAGCTGTGATCATTTCTCATGCAAATGACCTAAGTGGTGTGTCTTCTCAACCTAGCAGGAAAACTTGTGGTAAGAATCTCTGATTGCGTGCATCTCTACTACTGCATCTTTCATCATCATTCGGTCCCTTGGATTTCGCTTTGAGCAGGATATGGCAAGCCTGAAAACAGAAACCAAGCAATTTTTTATTGTGCTCCTTATAATGCTATCCTTTGACTCTACATGCAGCCAGATTGTCGAATCAGCAATATCCAATATTCTTTCACTAAGCCCTTGCTTGGAATACTGATGCAGATCCACCTCTCTGAACATGTCATCTGTGGGGCTCCTTCCAGTAAACATCTCAAGTAATAATATACCGAGACTATACACATCGCCAATAGTGGAGATCGCAGAGCCTTCACCATACTCTACAAAATTTGCAAACATACCTAATCATGAATTTCATCTATATCATGGGGCTAATTAAAAGGAAACAACAAAGGGACTTCAGTTACCTGGCGCAACATAACCAATGGAGCCTCTTATTCCAATTGTGCTATTTGAATTTTGCAGGGTTCTACTTGCACTTTCTGGAAGGATTCTAGATATGCCAAAATCTCCAACTCGGGCACTCATGTCTTCTGCAAGAAGGATGTTGCTTGGTTTCAGATCGCAGTGAACAATTGGTGTTTGACAGTGATTGTGAAGATAGTCTAAAGCATCCATGACATCTACAGCAATGTCTAGCCTTTGCTCTAGGCTTAGAGTATTTGTCAGATTGGGCATGTCAGAGTTTGGATGAAGCCAAGCATTCAAGCTACCGTTTGGCATGAACTCAAAAACTAATGCCTTGAACTCTTGACCTTGGTGATTAATGCTTGAGCAGCAGGTGATGATTTTAATAAGACACCGATGCCGTACCCTGCTCAGAGCCTCACATTCAGCCACAAAACTTCGAGTGGATCCTGATTGTTCGAGGTTAAAGACCTTCACTGCAACAATAGTTCCCTCATCTTGGAAAGTGCATTTGTAGACCGCCCCAAAGCTTCCTTTACCAAGCAAGTTGGCTTCTGAAAATCCATCAGTACCATTTGCTAGTGCCTGATAAGAAACTCTTTCATGTTGTTTCTCAGTTATTGGTGATAAGAATGGCCTCTTCTGCCTTCTTCTAGTCTTATTGGTCAGATGAAAGAGTACAATAATGATACCTAATAACAAGAGTGCACCGATGATTGGCATAGCTATTTTAAGGGACTGCAACCTCCCTTTTCTATTATTCTTAACAGATATTGTGCTGCATGGAGCTAAATTAAGCTGAGGTATTCCACCACAAAGCTCACTATTTCCAGTGATTGAAAAGTTAGCCACATATCTGAAAATGCCTTCTTTCGGCACTTCCCCTTGCAGATTATTGAATGATAGATTCAATGCTATCAGTGACGTTACATTCTGCAGTAGTGTAGGGATTGGTCCTGAAAGATTGTTGTCAGCAAGAAATAGCACTTGAAGGTTGCTGATACTTCCGATGGCATCAGGAATAATACCAGATAACTTATTCATTGACAGATCGAGTGTAGTCAGACCTTTCAAATTTCTTACAGATGGAGGTATGCTTCCTTCGAATGAATTATTGTCCAACCAAAGGCTTTGTAGCACAGTGCACTCCCCAATACTATCAGGTATCGTACCGGACAATTGATTTCCAGTCAAAGCCAGGGCGTTAAGGTTCCCTAATCTACCAACTTCTGAAGGAAGAGGTCCTGATAGTGAATTGTATACGAAAGCTAAGTACCTAGAAAGAAGTGGTAGTCTGAATATCTCTATGGGAATGGAACCGTTTAGCCGATTCATTGATAGATCCAGGGCTACCAGATTCTTCAGCTTCCCTAAACTTGCTGGAATCGGCCCCTCCAAATTGCCACTGTATGCATTAAGGCTAATCAACCTTGTGAGATTTCCGATAGATGGAGGTATGAAGCCTGACAAATCTGTGTTGTATAAAGCTAGCATAACCAAGTTTCCTAGCATACCGATGCTCTCAGGAATCACACCATAGATGGTATTATTCGCCATATGGAGGTATTCAAGGTTCACCAAGTTGCCAATGGATGAGGGTATGGTCCCTGATATTCCAGTGTCGGCCAACATGAGGGTTCGCAGGGTTGTTGAGAGGTTCCCTATTGAACTAGGAATCTGCCCAGTGAAGGCAGTGTTACTGCCGATAAGTAAATGCTGGAGCTGGCTGCAATTTGATAGTGAAGTCATGAACTCCCACCCCTCCTTATTGTCTGCTTCTAGGTTGGTGTGCTGCAGGTTCAGACGTCGCAGCCCTTGAAGTTTCCCCATGGTGCTAGGTACATGTCCACTGAGCCCGTTTTCTTGAAGTTCAAGTTCTTTAAGTGTTGTGAGGTTGGAAAGTGAAGCAGGGATGGACCCGGTGAACTGGTTCGTAGCAAGTCTAAGAATCAACATGCTGGGGAACCTTTTTCCAATGTCCACAGGAATGCTTCCACGGAGCATGTTTCCTTGAATTTGCAACATCTCCAATGAAGATAGGTTGTACAGTGAGGCTGGGGGATCACCAGAGAGTCTGTTAAAGGCGAGGTCGAGGTGCCGGAGGCTGAGGATGCCACCAAGGCCCGGAGGGATGGTACCCTCGAGCTGGTTGAATGAGAGAGACAGCACAAGTAATGATGACAAGTTAGCCAACGACGCTGGAATGCCGCCGATGAGGTTGTTTTTGTACACTATGAGATTCTTGAGGCGTGTTAGCTTGTCACCAAGCTCGAAAGGTACGGACCCACTGAGCTGGTTGGAGTAGAATAACAGGGTGGTTAGGTTGGGGCAGGAGCTGAGGTTGGCAGGGATCTTACCGGAGAAAGCATTGCTGCTTAGGTCAATGGTGTGGAGGTGGCGCAGGCGCCCAAGGCTCGCGGGTATGTCCTTGTGGAACGCGTTGTTGCTCAGGTTTAGAACCCTAAGAGATGACAGGTTACCGATGGCTGGCGAGAGGACACCTTCTAGCCCACGGGAGGTCAGGCTCAGCTCCACAACTTGTCGCTGCTGGCACCTCACCCCCTCCCAGCTGCAGTACCCACCGGCGCTGCTCTTGTTCCACAAAGCAAGTGGGTCTCCGTACCTGTTGCCGCCGATCGCCGCAGCCTTGAAGGCCAGCAGCGCGGCCTCGTCGTCTGCTGATGCGGTGGATATCAACAAGAGCAGCAGCAAGCTCAGTGAGCCCATTGCCATGCCGGTTGCTTTGTACTATACGCGAGGATGATCGAAGGGCAGTGATTGGTGTCTGGGTGCTATCTGGTAAGTTGATTCTGCCTTGCTGGTGTTACTATTTATACTAAGCCTTGATCGTATCATCATGACACGTGCATTTGCTTGCAAAATATTATAGTGATCACCGCATAGCGTTTACTCTTGACTTGGACAGAGTCCGCGTGGCATTTTCTACACGCTGGCATTCCACATTTTTCCGGTTGTAGCAGTTCCTTTTTGGTCCCACATACGCAGACCCACACTTCCCACTCCAGGCCTAGTATTTGTAACTATGTACTCCCTCCGTCCCAAATTGTAAGTCATTCTAAGAATCTTGGAGAGTCAAAGCATCTCAAATTTGACCAAAATTATAGAGAAAAATATAAAGATTTATGACATCAAATAGATATACTATAAAAATATAATTGATAAAGAATCTAATGATACTTAGTTGACATCATAAATGTTATTATATTATCATATAAATTTGGTCAAACTTGAGATACTTTGACTCTCCAAGATTCTTGGAATGACTTACAATTTGGAACGGAGGGAGTATAAGTATCATTTTTTCCTGCCTTTTTTGTTTCTCTTTTCCCAATTACTACAGACAAAGCCCAATCACTATAGATGGACAACGTTTTAGTAATTAAACTAGTGGAGTAGCGTGTTAGTGTAAGATTGTTTATAGTTAATGATTGAGTGTTGAGCTAATGCTGACCAGGCATACAAGTCAAACCAGCGTGCTATGGCTAGCCTTATCCCCATGTATTTTATTAGCTTATCCACCAGTATTTGGTTAGTTGGATTTGAGAATGAGAAATAAATTGAAAACAAAGTGTCTCCAGCTCAGCCTGGTCTTATACATGCATGATAGAAGATATCAAATTCAACGACTAATCATGTTACATGAAGCTTCACAAGAATAACAATGTTCATGACTAAAGAAAATTCAACTGAAGATACTTTGTTACAACTTACAAGTGTCCTATTGTTCCCATTAGCCATGTCATGTAGATCCCGCACACAGGGATTATTACTTCTCCTCGAGGAACTAACGGAGCTAAAGTGTAAACATTGTCCTTGAGCTCGTGAAGCACGCCATCTCCGAGGGCATCAAGGTTGTCACCAGGTTCACATCCCCTTAGGTTGCCTCCCTCTCGCCACTGGTACTTGTTGGGCGCTGCTGGTTGTTGTGGTGCATTTTATCTGATTGCAGAAGCATTGAAGTGTGAATGAAATTGGATGGATGGATGATGGTTTCTGTGTGCCTTGCGATAATTGTGGCGGTGCTTACGGGCCACTAGTTCCTCATGGATTTTTGTGATTAATGTTACCTATTCTATGGTTTTGTCTTTTGTGATTTCTGTTATATAATGGTCTGACTGTGTGAATGAACTTGATTGTAAGCTATTGCATAATGAACTGTGTGGCAAATATCTGGGCAAGAATGTTATTTGCTTGCTACTCGCATGACTAGGCTTGAACTAAAAAGGCCACATAGTGCTCGCATGGCTAGGTAGGTTTGAACTGAAAAATGCACATAGTTCTCTTGCATGCTGGTCCATGTATAGCTAACTTAAATATCCCAGAAATAGTGTCGGTTTGCTATGCTTTCTCCTATGCTGTTCTGTAGCTTCAAACATTGCATGTCTAAGTATGTAAAATTTGCATAATGTTACCTTTTAGTTTTCACCTCTCTTACAGAAAGAATGACGGCTCTGAGCATATATGGCTTCATTTATTTCAGGTAACAGATTACATATACCGTGTATCCTGTTCTACCTATAGCTGAGATCATTGCTCTTGTAAATTACTGCAGTTTTTGTGATCTCAAGCTAGCAGGAAAACATGTGGTATATGAATCTCTGATTGCGTGCATTTCTGCTGAGGCATCTCTCATCATCATCCGGTCCCTTGGATGTTGCTTTGAGCAGGATATGGCAAGCCTGAAAACAGAAACCAAGCAATCCTTGATTCTGCTCCTTATATTGCTATCTTTTGACTCTACATGCAGCCAGATGGTTGAATCAGCAACATTCAAGATTCTTTCTCTAAGGGCATGCTCGGCATACTTATGCAGATGCACCGTGTCTCCAAACATGTCATCTGTGGGACTCCTTCCAGTAAACATCTCAAGCAATAATATACCGAGACTATACACATCACCTATAGTTGAGACTGCAGCGCCTTCACCATACTCTACAAAAATTGCAAAAATATCTTATCATAAATTTTATCTGTAGCATGGAGCAAGGTACAAGGAAACAACTATAGAATTTTCAGCTACCTGGAGGAATATAACCAATGGAGCCTCTTATGCCAGTCATGCTATTTGAATTTTGCAGGGTTTTACTTGCACTTTCTGGAAGGATTCTTGATAAACCAAAGTCACCAACTCGGGCACTCATGTCTTCTGCAAGAAGGATGTTGGTCGGCTTAAGATCGCAGTGAACGATTGGTGGTTGACAGTGATTATGAAGATAGTCCAATGCATCCATGATATCAACAGAAATATCGAGCCTTTGTGCTAGGCTGAGAGTGTTACTCACTGTGGGCATGCCAGATTTTGGATGAATCCAATCATTTAAGCTACCATTTGGCATGAACTCATAAATTAGTGCCTTGAACTCTTGACCTTGGTGATCGATGCTTGAGCAGCATGTGATGATATTTATGAGACAACGGTGACGCACGCTTCTCAGTGCCTCACATTCCGCAACAAAACTTCTAGCAGATCCAGATTGTTTGAGGTTAAAAACCTTCACAGCTACAATAGTTCTGTTATCCTGAAAATCGCATTTATAGACCTCCCCAAAGCTTCCTTTTCCAAGCAAATTATCTTCTGAAAAGCCATTGGTTCCATTTGCTAATGCATCATAAGAAATTCTACCATACTGTTCCTCAAGCATTGGTGGTTGGAATTGGTTCTTCTGCTTTTGTTTAAGTTTCTTGTAGTTAAACAGAATGAGGATAACAACAAACACTAAGAACAAGAGTGCACCCATTACTGTCAGAGCTATTGGAAGAGACACCAACCGCCGCTTTCTATTATTTTTCACAGAGGTCATATGGCATGGAGCTAAGTGAAGCTGAGGTATTCCACCACAAAGCCCATTATTTCCGATGATCGATAAGTTAGCCAAATTTCTGAAAATGCCCTCTTTTGGCACTTCCCCTTCCAGATTATTGAAGGACAGATCCAATTCTGTCAGTGATGTCAACTTCTGCAGATTTGTAGGAATCGTCCCTGATAAATTGTTGTGTGCCAGGTTTAATTGTTGCAAGTTTTGGATACTTCCAATTGCGTCAGGAACAGAACCAGACAATCTATTCATGGACAAGTTGAGTGTACTCAGACCCTTTATCTTGTTCAGAGATTGAGGTATTCTTCCTTCGAATGAGTTATTGTCCAACCAAAGTTCCTGCAGCACGGTGCACTCCCCGATACTATGAGGTATCTCACCAGACAATTGGTTTCCAGAAAGAAATAGTTGGTTAACATTCTGTAAGCTACCAACTTCAGAAGGAAGGGGTCCCGACAGTGAATTGTATGACAAGTCTAAGTATCTAGAGAGCTGGGGTTGTTTGAAAATTTCAGTCGGAATTGAACCGTTGAAGCGGTTTAGGGACAAATTAAGGGTTATCAAATTCTTGAGCTTCCCTAAGCTTGTTGGAATCGCTCCCTCTAGGTTGGCATTATTTGCATACAATTCAATCAAATTTGAGAGATTGCCAATAGATGTGGGTATGAGGCCTGACACGTTAGTGTTGTATAGACCGAGTGAACCCAAGTTTTCCAGCTTTCCTATGCTCTCTGGAATAACTCCTGACATAAAAGTATCTGTCACAGCGAGGACTTGAAGGCCGATCAGATTGCTTATGGCAGAGGGGATGCTTCCTGAGATCCCAGTTTTACCCAGGAGGAGGATTTGCAAGGTTGTCGACAGATTCGCTATTGAACTTGGCAGCTGCCCGGTGAAATCAGTGTTCCCATTAATTTCTAATACCTTGAGGTTACTGCAGTTTGATAATGAAGTGATGAATTCCCACCCTTCCCTGTTGTTTGCTTCTAGCCTGTTGTTGTGCAGTCTCAAGGTACGCAGAGCTTGCAGCCTCCCAAGTGTGCGAGGCACATATCCACTAAGCCTGTTTCTTGAAAGGTCGAGCACTTGGAGATTGGTGAGGTTGGAGAGTGAAGCAGGGATGGATCCGGTGAACTGGTTGACACCAAAACTAAGGATCGGCAAGTTGGGGAACTTGCTGCCGATGTCGGCCGGGATGCGTCCACGGAACATGTTCCCCTGAACCTGCAGCGATTTCAGCGAAGACATGTTGTACAGGGATTGCGGGAGCTCACCGGAGAGTCGATTGTATGCAAGGTCGAGGTGTTGGAGGCCCAGGGTACCTTCAAAGAACGGAGGGATGGTGCCCTGGAGCTGGTTGAATCCGACGGCGAAGATCCTCAGCGAAGACAAGTTGGCCAAGGACGCCGGGATGGCGCCGGTGAGGTTGTTCTGCCACAGCACGATCACCTCGAGGCGCGGCAGCTTGTTGCCGAGCTCCGGGGGAATGTGCCCGCGGAGCTGGTTGGTCTGGAGGGTCATCACCTCTAGTGCGGCGCATGAGGTCAGGTTGGCCGGCAGCTCGCCGGCGAAGGCGTTGCTGCTCAGGTTGAGGGACCGCAGGCGGCGCAGGCGCCCGATGGCCGAGGGGATTTCTCCGGCGAAGCTGTTGGAGCTCAGGTCGAGGACCCTGAGGAACGACAGGTTGCCGATGGCAGGGGAGAGGACGCCGGCGAGCCGGTGGGAGGGAAGGCGCAGCGCCACCACTCGCCGCCGATGCCTGGCCCCGCACGTCACCCCCTCCCAGCCGCAGAACCCGCCGGCGCTGGTGCTGCTGCTGCCGTTCCACGAAGGAAGCAGGTCGCCGTGGCCGCTGCTGCCGATCGCCGCGGCCTTGAAGGCGAGCAGCGCGGCCTCGTCGTCGGCCTCTGCGGCCGCCACCGCTAGAGTCGAGATGGTCCAGACGGACATCGAGCCGGACAGGAGCAGAAGCAGCAGCGAGCTCACTGTTCCTGTGCGCGTTGCCATTCCGGTTGCTTTGGTAGGTAGGTGCTCGAGCTCGACCTCGTGGGCTGGCCTCTGTCGGTCATCGGCAACTGAAATGGGGCTTTGTTGCTGATGCGATTTGTACGGGACGCCGTGGTCATGACACGTACTGTCAGGGACATGTGTAGGGCTGCTCGCCAGCTTTGAAAGTTGTCAGCTCTTTGACAATTGGCATGGTCGGTCCGAAAGAAGGTGATTAGGTGGAGAGACGAAAGGTCAAGGCACACTGCACAGGGATGGGCCGTGATTGAGATAGGAAGATCCGCGGCCTCTCGCAAACACACAAAAGTCGTTAATGCTTTTCCCATCCAAAAATGTCAATGGTTAGTTAATGCTTTTCATTTATGATTTATGTCGATGTGCAGATACAAACATTAAATAGCTCATGTGCATGCATGTTCACACTTATGAAAAGAAATAGGGATCCAAAAGAGATGCTAAGGTGGGGCATGGTTACTTTAGTCCAAAGACTAAACTTTAGTCCATACCCTGTTTGGTTCCATGAACTAAAGTCCATTAATGTAGTTGAACAAAGACTTTTTTACCCCTCCCACCTCTCACCTATCTTCCCTTATCCCTTAATAGGATCTTTCATTCTCCATTCGTCTTGCTTCTTTCTGCCTAGTAAAGTTCAGTAATCTAGTACCATAACCACATATGGCGGTGCAAGCAGAGCTGAAATCATTTTCACCCCCTTCCCGTTTCCCTCTTTTACACACTGCTGCTTGCCAGTCTTGTGTAACTGCTTTTCCCCCACATGCTTCTGGCCACAAAATGGCATTCAGATACTTCTGCTGCGAGGCTACTGTGATTTCAGCTATGTCACTCAGGTGTTGAATGAGCTTCTGAATCGGGGAAATTGATTTGGTCGGATCATTGATCAATTGCAGGTGTTCATCAATGTGCCGTGGTGGTCCCTTGCGGCAAACAAGGTGATGAGCCCATTCCTAACTCAGCGCACCAAGAGCAAGATTGTCTTCTACAGACCTGGCAAATCCGCGGAGACCCAAGAGGTTTGCAGTCTTGCATACAAGGCGGCCAGCTTCGGATCGATGGCGGGTCGGAGCACGGCGAGCTGCGGCCGGGCAAGCGGCGGTGGAGCGAGGTCCAGCGCGGACGGGCAAGCCGCGGCGGCAGCGCCTCTCCCGGCGTGCGGCGGCATCCTTGCGCTGCGCCATGGCGACCTGCACGGCGTCGCTCCCGGCCGTGGTAGAGGAGGACCACGAGGACGAGGAGAAGCGGCGCGGGCTCCCGACGGCGACGTGAGGCGGCGCGGGTCGTCGACGGCACGAAGGAAGCGGTCCGCCGTCGCTGGCGGGAGGGGGGGTGGGAGGCGGCTGGAGGGAGCCGGGTGGAAGGAAGGGCAGTAAATGAGGGGTAGGAGTATCCCCACACCCTTTGCTCCAGTTTAGTCCAATTTTGTAGATTGGAGGACTAAAGTCTTTAGGCAAACTTTAGTCCACCTGTTTGGATGTTTAGGGAAAGTGCATAAAAACAGTGGACTAAAGTTTAGTCCATAGGAACAAAAAGAGCCTAATTCATACAGCATGTATGGCTTCAATTATTTAAGTAACTGCATGCATCTGCAACATATCGTATTCTACTGATGTCTTCTGAGCTAACATGAAAACATGCTGTGTCATGTTAAATTGAAGATATCGTATTCTATTTGTCTATTTCCTGTGATTATAAAGTTAGTCCAATTTGTGAAAATTCCATTTTTGGGCACTTCACCTTGCAGATTGTTGTTGAAGGAGAGATCCATTTTTGAGAATGATGTTAGATTCTGTAGAAATGTGGGGATTGGCCCTGACAAGCTGTGGTGTGCCAAATACAACTCTTGTAGGTTATCTATAGTTCCTATGGCATCAGGAGTTGTACCAGACAACTTGTTAACGGACAGGTTGAGTTCACTGAGACCCTTTAGGTTCTTCAGAGATTGAGGTATACTCCCCTCAAATGAGTTACTGTCCAACATAAGCTGTAGGACGGTGCAGCCACCAATACTCTCAGGTATCTCACCCGACAACTGATTTCCTGAGATATATAAGTTGTTAAGGTTCACCTAGCTACTAACCTCATAACCAAGGGATCCTGACAGTGAATTGTATGATAAGTCTTAAGTAGAAAGAGAGGCGTGTCAAATTGAAAGTCTCGGTGGGAATTGATCCGTTCAGGCGGTTCCTCGACAAATCAAGGATATATAGATTCTGCAGCTTCCCTTTGCTTGTAGGAACTGGCCCCTCCAGGTGTGTACTGTATGCCGAAAGGTCTGTCAACTTTGAGAGAATTCCAATGGATGAAGGTACGGGGCCTGACAAATCGGTGTCGTACAAACCCAACCAACCAGGTTTGCCGGTTTGCCGATGCTCTTTGGAATGGCTCCGGACATGGAAGTATCACGCAGAACGAGTAAGACGAGGTTGAACAATTGCCGATGGATGCAGTGATGCTACCAGGGATCCCTGTATTCGCACGAGATAAGTTGGGGGAGTGTCTTAGTCTATTTATGATAAGTGATTGATTAGATAATTTGAGGTTTTTCGGTTGAGTCCATATTTCATATGTGAATGTTTATGCTAAAGGCTAACCGGAGATGTTGTGTTGTGGTGTGTGTAAAACATATCTTCTGTGTTGTGTCTCTTGACTTGTGACGTGTAGGTGTAGGATGCGACATGGCCATCGACGGCATGAGGTGAAGGTCAAGCGAAAGATTCATGCCGATGTACTATGGTTGTGAAAGGTGGACACGAGTAGGCTTGGACCGAGGGACCCTAGGAGTTCGGACGGAGTTATGGGTGATCCACATGGTGCACGGAAGAGCAAAAGTACACGGACAGGATGGAGACGGCGTCGGTCGAGTCAAACGTGACGGAGGCGAGTCGAGTAGGCAGCCCGGGAGCCGGGAGCGAAAGACTTGAAGGCGTCGAAGGCTTGGCGGAGACCGGACACGTGTCGACATCGGTAAGTCACGTCGTGTGCGGCGTGCAAGAGGGTTTGACCTCAAAATCCCCGAGTCACGCTTGCGGGGTGTGCAAGAGGGTTTGACCGGTTTGACCTCAAAACCGGGGGACGAGTCCGGTGCGGCTAGACAGCGTCGAGTCGAAGGATGCGTGGCATCATCGCGAAGCTTGCCTCTAGGTGAAGCGAAGTCGTGAAAGTATCGGGTCCGTCCGATGTACCGATAAAAAGTTGGACGTTTTTACCCCTATGGGGTATTTGGATTGTATGCTTAATGTAAGGGTATTTTGGACATTTATGAAATGTCTATATATATGAGGAGTGGGCTGTTAGGGCAGCCACATCTCAGAGATTGTTAGGTGGTGGGCTTCTCATTTGTGTTTGAGAGCCTTTGGGAGATGAGAGAGGGAGAGAGATGAGAGATCTTTGATTTGATCTTTTTACCATCTTAGCTTTGATTGTGCTTAAGAGTGGCTTGTAACCAAATATGGTGGAGTAATCCAAAGATCAATTTCGTGCCATCTTATTCCATCCTCTCTGAATCTGAAAATTATCTTTTTGGTATTTTCGAAGGTATTTTTTGAGATTTTTCGTTCTTCGCGTTTGGCTGCGAAATTCGTGAGATTTGTTGGGGACTTTTGTTGTTGCTCACAATTGAAGTATTTCCCTCCTCCAATCCCTCTCAGACTTGGCTCGATTTGGTTTTCACCAAAACTCTCTTTCTCTTGTGTTCTTGGCCAAGCATATGAAATTCATGATGAAGTCTTGATTTTCTTGGATAGATCTTTTGGACAAAGATTCACCATGTATATGTGAAGCTACAGCTGAAGTTTCGTTCGTTTTGAATCCCGTTTGACTCAATTTCAAGTTCTTGAACTCTTTGCGCTCCTCTCCAAATATTTTGAATCTGGTAATCAATTCTTGGACTTGTTGAAGTGAGCATTTGGGAATAGCCTTGGTATGTTGTTGTGAGCCTACGGTTCAAATTTTGTGAGTTTTGGAGGTCGTTTGATTAAGTTTCGGATTTTTCCAACTTCTTCACGCATGCTGTTTTTGGAGTTGTGAAAATTCCGGAGATTTTTACGGATTCACCAGAGAATTTTTCGGAAACTACGTAGGGGGTGTTTGGAAGGAGGGGGCTAAACTTTAGCCCTGTCACATCGGTCAGATGTTCGGATACTAATTAGGAGGACTAAACATAAGCTAATTACAAAACTAATTGCAGAACCCCTAGGCTAAATCGCGAGACGAATCTATTAAGCCTAATTAATCCATCATTAGTGAATGATTACTGTAGCACCACATTATCAAATCATGGACTAATTAGGCTTAATAGATTCGTCTCGCGATTTAGCCTAGAGGTCGTGTAATTAGTTTTGTAATTAGTCTAGGTTTAATACTCCTAATTAGTGTCCAAACATTCGATGTGACGGGGGCTAAAATTTAGCCCCCTCCTCCCAAACACCCCCGTAGATGAGAATTCTCCGAAAGATTTGTGCGAATTCTCCGGAAGTTAAAATACTGATACGCATGGCTGTCAAATTAAATTGAAGTGGGCAATTGTACGCGTCGCACTTACTGTCGAGTTAAATAGCACCCTGCCTAGCAGGGAATCCACTGCATTGGCGTTGTTTAATAATGATTTTATACATTCTCACATAATCTTTAGACAAGATAGCAAACAATTTCTATTGAATTAGTATCTCGTTATTTTACAGTAATTACACGACTTAATTTATACTTAGAACAAAGAAAATTTATGAGCTGCATGTGTTAACAACAAAGGAGGGATTCTCCTACTGTGGAATGATACGGCGGTACAAATGCAAAACGTAACTATTGGTCGATATTCCATATCGGCGGAAGTTACAGTCCGACACTGCATGACTACCTTCAAACTGACAGCGGTATATGGCCCGACACGTAGACCTGAGAAGGAAAGTTTCCTAAGGCATATGCGGCGACTAAAACCAACGGACGACACAAAGTGGCTAATCCTAGGGGACTTCAATTTAATCTATCGCGCAAGAGATAAAAACAATACGAACCTCAACCGGCGCCTTATGAGTAGATTCAGAAACACCATTGCTTACTGTGGATTAAAGGAGCTCCGCCTGCAAAACCGAAAATTCACGTGGAGTAACGAACGTACTACACCGACGCTTGTCCGCCTCGACAGAGTTTTCTACAATCAAAGCTGGGATCTCCGATTTGATAATTGCCTTCTACATGCACTATCATCGGACCATTCTGACCACTCTCCACTGCTTATCACCAACCATGCCACCCTCCGACGCCCGCCTACCTTCAAATTCGAAAACTTCTGGGTACGTTTACCAAACTTCCAACAGACCGTCTCCACGGCTTGGAACAGACCGACTCATCACACGGAGCCTTTTCACAGACTGGGCCATAAGCTTTACGTGACATCGCAGGCACTTAGACGCTGGAGCAAATCCATGCTTTCGGACATGAAAATGAAGATGCACATGGCTCGAGAAATCATACTACTACTAGATGAGGCACAAGACAACCGTGCCCTTTCTGCGGCAGAAACGATTTTACGACACAAGCTCAAAAAGCGACTCATGGGATGGGCAGTCATCGAACGAGCTAGGAAAAAACAATGCTCCAGGGTCACATATCTTAAAGAAGGGGATGCCAACACAAGATTCTTTCATCTGAAGGCCAATGGTCGGAAGAGAAAAAACTTCATTCAAAAGCTTAGTAGCGACAATGGCTGGGCATTCACCCATCACGACAAACAACACTTAGTGCAAGATCATTTCAAAAATATTATGCGGGAGCCGCCGCACAGAACGCTTGACTTAAATTGGTCAGCCCTAACCTTCCCGTCTGTCGATCTATCTTCGCTCGATAACCCGTTCACCGAAGATGAAATCCGACGGGCCGTCTCACAAATGCCAAAAAACAAGGCGCCCGGTCCAGACGGCTTTACAGGCCTCTTCTTCACCGCATGCTGGGAAACAATCAAAGGGGACCTCATGGCGGCAATAGCGTCATTCTTCAACTCTCGCTGCGTAGACCTCAACTTGCTTAACAAAGCAACCATAATTCTAATACCCAAAAAGGATGGAGCAGAGAACATAACTGATTACAGGCCCATCAGCCTGATCCACGCCATTGCGAAGATTATCACTAAGACCTTAGCCCTACGTCTAACCCCCTTCATGAACCAGTTGGTCTCACCGTGCCAAAGCGCTTTCATCAAAGGACGAAGCATTCATGATAACTTCCTCTACGTCCAGAATCTGACACGCCGATTCCATAGGCACAGCCAGCCAACATTGCTTATGAAGCTTGATATCTCCAAGGCCTTTGACTCAGTACGATGGGACTACCTCCTTACCATGATGCAACGCAGAGGTTTCCCACCGAAATGGAGAGACTGGATTACAGCGATCCTGTCCACGTCAACATCACGAATCTCACTAAACGGCCTACCCCTAGAACACATACAACATGGAAGAGGACTACGCCAAGGGGACCCGCTCTCACCACTCCTTTTCATCCTAGCAATAGACCCACTACAGTACCTGCTTTCGACAGCCACGGAAAAGAGACTGCTCCAAAAGCTAAATAACCGAGCGGCAAAAATAAGAACATCAATGTACGCCGACGACGCGGTGATTTTCATTAAACCTACCACAAGGGACGTCACAAACCTGAAGAACCTCCTGCAAAATTTCGGAGAAGCGACAGGACTCAAGACGAACATACAAAAAACTAGTGTTACAACAATAAGCTGCTCTCACATTAATATCCCAGAAGTGCTCCGCAATCTCCCAGTGACACAAAAGAATTTCCCGATAAAATACCTGGGCCTTCCCCTCACGGTTCAACGGCTTCGTCGAATAGACTTCCAGCCTCTGATCGACAAAATGGCGAGCAAGCTGTCCAAATGGAAAGGAAGGAACCTCACACAGGCCGGCCGGCTATGCCTCACCAAATCTGTCCTATCCTCACAGCCGATTTACACCCTCACGGCTCTCAGAACTCCCAAAGAAGTGCTAGAGGACATTGACAAAATCAGGAAACGCTTTCTATGGGCGGGAGACAACGAACTCACCGGGGGAAAATGCAAGATCAACTGGACAAGGACAACTTTACCGAAAGAGAATGGCGGCGCGGGCATCCTCGACCTTCACAAATTCGCAAGAGCACTCCGCCTCAGATGGCTCTGGCAGGAATGGGCTTCCCCAGACAAGAACTGGGTCGGAACCACAACTCCATGTGACGACCGTGACAGACTGCTCTTCGCTGCATGCACGACGATACAACTCGGCAACGGGGACAAGACTCTTTTCTGGCAAGACGCGTGGGTTGCAGGCCGACGACCGAAAGACATTGCCCCACGACTCTACGCAAAAACCAAAGGGAAGAAAAAGTCAGTGCGAGCGGCCCTCGACAACAACAACTGGATCAGAGATCTCCAACTCGCATCGGATCTTACAAACACGCTCGTGAACGAATTCATAGCTCTCTGGCATCTAATCCAACAATCCAGTTTAAACCCGACCCAGGAGGACGCCATCACATGGAATTTCACACGGAGCGGCCAGTACACTGCTGCTTCAGCATATAAGGCCCAGCTCATCGGCACCATGAAGACGCCCGATCTAGCAACAGTGTGGCAATCCTGGGCACCAGCAAAATGCAAAGTCTTCGCCTGGCTTATTCTTCAGAACAGGGTCTGGACTTCGGACAGATTAGCGAAACGGGGCTGGGACCACACCCCAACTTGCACCCTGTGCAGATGCACGATGGAGTCTGCTCACCATCTCTTAGCTGACTGCAGATACACAAAGCAGATATGGACCCTAGTAGCGCAATGGCTGTCACAAGAGGATCTGAAACCAAATCAATGGAAACACAGCACAACGGCCATCGAGTGGTGGACAAACATCACTTCAACGACAGGAATCCCGCGAAAAGCGTCTCGAAGTCTCACTCTCTTGATTATGTGGGAAATATGGAACGAACGAAATTCGCGCATCTTCCGCCACCAGGGTTCCCCGACAACATCGCTAATGGCAAAAATCAAACTCGCAGCCAACATGTGGGTAACAGCAGGAGCCAAAGCCTTAGCGACGATCCTTCCATAGATGTCACACACGCGGGGGGCCTCATTACCTTTTGTCCTTCTTTTCCTTTTCATTTATCCTTTTCCCGAACCGGCTAGCCGGCTGTAACACATCTTTATCAATGAAATAGGTACAATCTCGTGCCCTTTTCCTTTCAAAAAAAAAATAGTGAAGAACGAGTGGTTCAAAAACTTTCAATTGCAGATATCCTCGTGGAGTTGATGCATATTTACCCACCATAATTACACAATATTTCTATTTTCCCGCATGTGTTAACAACAAATACTATTATAGCGAAGAACGAGCGGTTCAAAAACTCCAATTTCAGACGGAATTGATGCGTATTTACCCACGACAACGTTTCTATTTTCCCGAGACTCTCCGACCTCCTCTTCTTCCTCGCGCCTCACGGAGAAAAGACCATGAGGCCGAACCAGCTGCAGGAGGGCGCCGCCGCGGTGCTGGAGCAACCCCACCGGCCCGCTACCCCCAAAATAGACTCCGACCGCCGAGGTTGCGCCGCCCCTGCCCCCTGACCCCGTCGACCATGCCTGCAGGGCTGCGCCGCCCATGCGGCTTGCGGCGGCGCCGGGCTGCACAGGGGCGCGCCGCCCCTGCCCCCTGCAGCGATAGGCCCCAACGGAGGCCCCCTGCCGAGCCGCCCTTGCCCCCTGCGCCCTGCGGCGAGGTCAGGCTGGGCCGCCCCTGCCCCCTATCCCCCAGGCGCGCCCCCCTGCAGCGCCGTGGCCCGCGGGGCTCCTGCCGGCGTCAAGAGGAAGAGTAGGAGGAGGACTGGAGGCTGCCGGTGGCTGGGATCACTAGAGCGCCGTATCTCCAGCGGCCGCAGGACATGGGATGGATGGAGTGGAAGGGGACGGAAGCCAGATACGCCTGAGCACGGCGGCGCTCCGGTGAGCCGCGGCGGGAGGAGGACCCCCAATGGGTGGACTGTATTTGAGATACCGTCCAACCCTGGTTGCCTACCTGCCGTCCGATGCGGCATTGGCGGTCCAGATCGGCTCAATCGCGTACGGGGAGGCCAAAGGTGCTCTGCCTCGTCAGAGTCGACGCCGGCGGCCGTGGCGCGGTGCTCCGCTGGCTTCGTGATTCTTCTTCGCCGCCTGGATCGGTGTCAGGCCGGGCGTCTGCAAAACAGACTTGTGAGTGGCACTTTGGAGTTGGTGATCGTCATCGTCGACTCGTCATGCTCAGATGCTCGCCGGCGGCCACCGGTCTTTACGTGCTTCGCCTCTGCCGGTCTGGCCGCAGACTGTTCGTGCAGACGACAATCCCAAAGGTTGCGGATAAGCTTCTTCGAATCGATCTTTCCCAGCTGCTCCTGAAATGCGTCGACAGATTGTTTCGTCTTGCAGCTGCGTGTATTGTTTTGCCGGCGGTTCACGCGCAGTTCGTCGTCGTCCGCAAGGCAAGCGCGAGCAGAGGAAGGGAAGGGGGAAAGACGAGAGACTGACACGTGGGACCATTCATAAAAAAGTTAAAATAAATTATTCACAACAAGGTCTCAGGGTTCTAAAGTTGGAGCATTGCAATCAGCCAAATACGTAAAACAACTTCATATTTTTGTGGAGTTGGTAAAGTGGAGCTGCAAAAGGATAGAGTTGGTAGAGTGGAGCTGTATTTTTTGAGTGGAGTGTTGCTAAACACCCCTTAGTTAGGAGGGATGGATCCATTCTAATTTTTTATTTGGTTGGAGGGGTTGAGAGGGATGAGATAGATGCTATTTTAAGGGCACGTACAACAGTTAGACAACGATTATCTATTTTATTTGCCATGTCAGAAAAAAGAAGTGAGCCGTCTATTTAGCAGTCTGCAAGCTATTTAAATGATTCATAGAAACGGTGATCAAATATACACTTGATCTTTGTAGCTATTTCGGTGCTCAATTGGTAGAATGCATGATATTAAATTAAATGAAAAATCTTTGGTTAGGACGTTCGGACGGTTGGACGCTTCCTACCGCTTCGTTCCTTATCTGTTTCTATCGTTTTTTTCTTCCCTATTCCTTTTCTTCTTTAACCTTCCATCCCGACATATTCCTCAACCATCCTGGCGGCGGCACGCTCCCCAACCCTGGCAGGCTCATCCCGCACCCCGATGGCCTCATCCCCCACCCCGACGGCGGCACGCTCCCCCACCACGGCGTCCTCCTCGTCCACCCCGGCGGCGGCGCGCTCCTCCACTTTGGGAACCTCATCCCCCACCCTGGCGGCGCTCCTCCCCCCACTCCGGCGTCCTCAACCAACCGGGAGCGCCCAACGCCCCCCGGATCCGGTGGCCCTCTCCCCGACCCTAGCGAGATCCGAGCGGGGAAGGATCGGGCGGCGGCCATGTTGCAATAGGTATCTCACGATGTTGCAGTAGGGATTCTTGGATGTTGCAAGTGTTGTAGATGCGCACGGGTGTTGCGGATGAACGTATCGTCTGATGTTGCACGATTGATTTTCTGAGATGTTTCGATGTTGCAATAGTTGGCTTTTGTTGTTTCATCTGTCAATTTTTCATGTTGCAATATTTCTTCCCGTACGAGCTCAACCCCAACTCAACATATGATGATTTTTTGAAAATATTGCATGAAACATGTATTCAATGTTGCAGTGGGAATTTTTCCTCATGATTACATTGAGCTATTTTTTTTGCATCTTTTTCATGTTGCAACCATAGATTTTCGATGTTGCAGCTATTTTGTTTTGATGTTGCAACGAAATGTCGGATAATTAGTGGTATTTATTATGCTACTACTGTAGCCGTCAGATTTAAAACGGATGGTGATGCATGCGTCCGACGGGAGTTGCTCCCGCTGGACGTCCGGACGCTAACAAGCCCGTAAATTAAATCACATAAAATCTTTTAAAAACATAAATATAAGATATATTTATATCAATCGGTACTCCAAATACAACAATGAAATAGATTGTTAGATTTTTAAGAAAACATGAATGTTCAGGTAGTTAACTCAAATGATTTTTCTTATACAACCTCGAGTGGGCAAAAGGGAAATAATACTACCTAATTGTTTCTGAAATGACATATCTATTATCCTATTCCCATGGTAAAAATTGTTTCACGTCAACTAATGGATACTACAACAACTTAATAAGGGACAATTCTGTTATATATAAGCAGAAAATTAGCATCACCAGCCAAGACATATATAACCAGAAAATCAGCATCACCAACCAAGAACCATTCCAGAATCCACATGCTTCCACTAATGTTACAAAGAACCAACAGTAACAATTATTAACACTCAAGAACCAACAGTAAAAATGAAGTGGACATTAATTTCATAAGTTAAAGGCGTATATGGGACAACAAGATAATAATTGGACAATCTGAACTTCTGTAACTCAACTGAACTGTAAACAACTCTCAAGAAGAAATTGGCCAAACACAGTACATTTTGGTTCTCAGGACAAAATTTTAGATGTACACCATATTAGAAATATCCCACACTTTCAGAAGTTAATGGAACATATAACTATCTCTGCACAAGACTACATGCTTTCAGTCAGTTCAGATAAGAATTAGCAGATCACATATTAGATTCGTACTGACAAGTTCATTCATAGCTAGGGAAATATTATTACCAGTCTATCACCAAGACAACCAACACAATTTATAAGCTACTACCAAAAAATTTATCAGTAGCCAGTAACTATAAAATAGTTCATTCATAACTACTGCATGCTTTCAGTCAGTTCCAGCATGTTCTCTTGGTTCAATAATGAAAAAGTAAATCAGCATCCATATACTCTAGCAGGTTCAGAAATAATTTGCTCTCATGTGTTTGCTAACAGTCGATGCCACAATGTGGTTGGATTCTGAAATTAGACCAAGGCAGTAGTATTGCTAGAGACTCAGGCATATATCGAGATTCTGAAATCAGCTAGCATCACGTCAAATTGCAAGAACAGACAGGAACCCAGAATAGTCAGCGGATGGGAGGTGGGATCGATGTGAGAGTGAGACTACTGCTTCCCTAATCACTTTGGTCGAGGATCTCAGCTTAGTCTGCTACCACGTAGGAGGAGGAGGAGACGGCAAAGTAGGAGCCTCCTTCCCCAGCGAAGGATGAGGATCCGAGCGGGCTGTGTCTCGACGGGTCATGCGGCGCCGACCGGGTCCCGCATACCGCCGCGCCAGTCTGTTGGCGGAGGAGGAGCCGCCGTGGTAGCCCGCCATGGGATGGGAGGCCGGCCGGTCGACGGTTGCGTGGGGACGGGGATGGCTGCTGACTGGGGATCTGGCACGAAAGGGAAAAGCGCGCGTGCGACGCTGAGTGCATCGGATCCCCGCCGCCGGCGATGAACGGCAACGACTCCTACAACGCGCCCAGGAGCAGTCGCCTCGCATGGGAGCACGAGCTCGTGCCATCGAACGAGGTGCTGGCGAGGGTAGGCGCCACGGAGGATGGGTTTGCTTGCGTGGCGAAAAAAAGACGGCAGCCGTCTACGTGCCCTAATGGTGTTAGCAACAGCCACCAGTGGACCCCACATGCCATCCATGGGGCCCACCTGTCATCCACCTACTACCCGAGCCTTATCTCTTTCATCAAGCGGAGGCCTGCCTCCTGTCTCGCCATCCACTGCCGCCTCTGTTCCTCCGCCTCCACCAACCTCACCGCCGCCCCTGCTCCGCCGCCACCCGTCGGCCAAAGCGCTGGCGTCCGGCACCCCCCCTACTCCGCCGCCTCCGCTCGGCCCCAGCGCCGGCGGCCGCCCTGCTCCGCCACCTCCCCTCGGCCCCAGCACCGGCGACCGGCGGCCTCCCGCGGCCTCCTGCTCCGCCGCCTCCGCTCGGCCCCAGCGCCGGCGGCCAACCTGCTCCGCCGCCTTCCCTCGGCCCCAGCGCCGGCGGCCTCCGGGGCCCCGCCTTCGGCCCAGCACCGGTGGGTGGAGCCCGAGCTCGCCCCGGCCGGCCGGCAGAGGTCCCCTGGGTGAAGCCGGAGCTTGCCGGCGGCCTCCCCGCGACCTCCTCTGCGCTCGATTTGGTGACGGAGGAAACGACGGAAACGACAGAGACGAAGTGGGTTGGTCCGTACCAATCCGGAGGAATGCAACCAAATATTCCCTCCTGGTTTATCCCAAACCAAACGCGGGTCTATCTGAGTCCAACGCATCCAACCCACTCCATCTGGGACTGAGATGATACTGAAATTAAGTTAAATTAAATTTAGGAAGTTAAATTTGCAATTTCAGTCTAGAGACTGGAATGACATCCGGAGCTAAGTTTAAAGGTTTAAATCTGAAGTTGCAATGCAACTTCAGGGATCAGGGATGATACAACGAGACAGTTTTTGAGGACCGCTGGACTTTACTCATGCGTATATATTTAAAAAAAACCAGAATACACCATTACAGGTCCATACTTAGAACACAAGAGGACCGGAACGCCCGGTTCTTATGCACACACACATTGATGGAAGAGGTGCCAACCGTCAGCATTTTATCTCAACGATGTAAGTCCCTGTTCTTCTGTGCGAGCTGGGCAAGGTTGCCACCCAAAACGGCGCAGCGCATGCTCCCGCCACCATCAACTCGCTGAGTAAAACATTGTCCACGAAGATCTTCAGTCTCACAACAGGGCCAGCAAAAATCTGCTGCCGTCCGCAGATTTTGAAGACTGTCTGGGAGGGAACGAAGGTCACCATTCAGAATTAGAGCAGAGTTACCATCACAGACTTGGGCAGTGGCCAATGGCAGGAAGCCATGTTGCCTTCAGTCCTGTTCTGCCGGCCAACAGATAACGAAAAACATTTCAATTTGTCTGTTCAAGATGAAACCTCTGTGGGGGGGTTCACTGTTGTTTCGTTCCCTGGATGCATCCTTGGTGAGAGACTATGCAGATCCAGTGGGCCTCTAAGTTGAGACCTCAGAGCCTTCCCCTTACTCTGCAAAATATGCAAACACAACCGATCATGAAGATCATGTGTACGATGGAGCAAACCACAGGGATCAACACAATAATCTGGGTTGTCTGGAGCAACATAGTAACCAATGGAGCCATTATTCCAATCATGATATGTAAGTTCAGATTTTGCAGAGCATTGCTTGTATTTTGACTCATACATCTTACTGAATTCTATACAAAATCGTGTCATACAGACAACATGTAAAACTCTGGGTCTAATCTTTTTTATTTGACACGTTTTCTAAATGTCCTTTATACTTATATATATCTTGTGTAAACAAATAATATAAGAATATAAAGGAAAGAATGATAGAGCTGAAGCATGTTCATTCATCAGTTCAGTGACCACCTGCAGGCATCTTGCCCATTTTCAAGCCGACGTATTTACTGTTTTCGAAAATCACTTCATAATTGTTGCTACTCCATGTTCCACCAGTAGAGTTCAGGCAAACTTTAGATACGAATCTCTAATAGCACGCATCTTGATAGCTGCATCCCGCATCAGTATCCTCTCTCTAGGTTGTTTCTTCGAGCAGGATACTCCAAGATCAATGGCAGAAACCAAGCAATTCTGAATTCCACTTCTCGTAGTGTTGTTATGGGCATCGATGTGCATCCATATTGTCGGATCAACTATCTCCCATATTCTCTCTGGAAGAGCGTTCTCCGAAAACTTGTGCAAAACAAATGAACCACTGAACATGTCATCCACTGGACTCCTTCCAGTAAACATCTCGAGCAGCAATATGCCGAGGCTGAAAACATCACCTTGACTTGAGACAGAAGATCCTTCACCATACTCTACAAATGCACAACAAAAAAATCAGCATGCCATGTTTCTATAAGAATTAGGAATGTGAACAAATGGTCAAATACCAAAATCAACCATTTCAATTACCTGGGGCAACATAACCAATGGAGCCTTTCACTCCAAATGTGCTATTTGAATTACGCAGGGTTTTACTAACACTTTCTGGAAGGATTCTTGATATACCGAAGTCTCCAACTCGGGCACTCATGTCTAATGCAAGAAGGATGTTGCTTGGCTTGATATCACAATGAATTATAGGTGGTTGACAGTAATTATGGAGATAGTCCAAAGCATCCATGATATCAACGGCAATGTGTAGCCTTTGTTCTAGGCTAAGAGTATTTGTCCGAGTGTGCATGTCAGACTCTAGGTGAAGCCAACCATTTAGGCTACCATTTGGCATGAACTCAAAAACCAGTGCCTTGAACTCCATCCCTTGGTGATTGATGCTTGAGCAGCAGGTGATGATCTTTATTAGACCACGATGACGCACCCTTCTTAGTGCCTCACATTCAGCCACAAAACTTCTAGTAGACCTAGATTGTTGTATGTTAAACACCTTTACAGCTACAATAGTGTCTTGATCATGTAAAGTACATTTATAAACCGCACCGTAGCTTCCTTGTCCAAGCAAATTGGCCTCTGAAAATCCATTGGTCCCATTTGACAATGCATGATAAGAAATTTTCTCATATTGTTCCTCAGTTGTAGGTGTGTGCTGATTTTCATGCTTTTTTCTGAGCTTCTTGTGGATTAACCAAATCAAAGCAACTAAAACCAAGAACATAGATGCACTTATTGATGTTAGGGTAACCATAAGGGATTTTGACAGTTTCCTTTTAATCGTGTGAACAGGCACGGAGCAGGGAGCTAAATGAAGTTGAGGTATTCCACCACAAAGCTCATTGTTTCCATAAATTAACACGGAATTGCATTTGCAAAGACACCCCCTTTTGGTACATCACCATGCAGATCATTGAAGGATATATCCAATTTATTCAACGACGTCAAATTCTGTAAACACGAAGGTATCATACCTGACAAGTTGTTGTGATCAAGATATAACTGTTTCGGCACCAATACTACAAAGGGCATCAGGAATATTGCCAGACAGCTTATTCATTGTCAGGTCCAGTAGATAAAGACCTTTTACATTTTTCAGAGATTGGGGTATGCCTCCCTCAAATGAGTTCTGGTCCAGCATCAACCATTCCAATGATATACAATTTCCAATACTATCAGGCATGTTGCCAGACAACTGGTTACCTGATAGTAACAGTATGCTAAGGTATGCCAAGCCTCCAACTTCAGTAGGAAGTGACCCAGACAACGAATTGTATGCTAAGTCCAAGTAGTAGGAAAGTGCAGGAAGTTTCAATACCTCTCTGGGAATCGAACCATTGAGTCCGTTTTTTGAGAGGTCAAAGACATACAGATTCTTTAAGTTCCCCAAGCTTGCTGGAATTGGGCCCTCCAAATTTTCCTAGTGAGGAAGGTACGATGCTTGACAAGCCAGTGTTGTAGAGTCTTAACTCGCTTAAGTTTTCTAGCTTACCAATGCTATCTGGAATTTGTCCAGATACAAAGCAATTCCCTATGTCCAGTATTTCTAGACCAACCAAATTGCCGATGTTTGGTGGAATAACCCCAGAAATCCTACTTCCTCCCAAATAAAGAGATTGGAGACTTGCCGACAGGTTTGTGATTGAACCGGGCAGCTTTCCAGTAAAAGAGTTGTTACTAAGAACCAGATACTGAAGCTGGCTGCAGTTTCTCAGGAACGTGATGAACTCCCATCCCTGCCTGTCATCTGCTTCCAGCTTGTTGACGTCCAAGCACAGGTGAGTGAGGCTTTGCAACCTCCCCAAACCAGGAGGCACATATCCACTGAAGCTATTCACATCGAGGAGAAGCCATGTGAGAGTAGCAGAGAGGTTGGAGACTGAAGGCGGGATGGTCCCACTGAACCAGTTGTCAGAATAGTGAAGAATTTCGATGGCAAGGAATCTATCGCCGATATCAGCAGGGATGGTTCCTGACAGCATGTTCCAGCCTACCTGAAACGCCTTCAGCAAGGACAGATTGTACAGGGAGTTTGGAAGCACACCGGAAAACTCGTTGCAGAATAGCCCAAGGGACATCAGGCCCGCCATGCTTCCGAGCTCAGGTGGGATGGAACCCTCAAGCTTGTTTCTACTGAGATCAAGTAAGAGGAGAGATGACATGTTGGCTATTGATCCCGCTATAGTCCGCGTCAAGAAGCTGTTGTTTGGTAACGACAATTCCTTGAGGCTCGTGAGCTTGTGGCCAAGCTCGGCAGGGATACGCCCATGGAGATGGTTGCTGCGGATCCTCAAGTTGAGTAAGCTGGCACAGGAGCTCAGGTTGGCAGGCAGCTCTCCAGTGAGCGTGTTGTAGCTCAGGTCAAGCCGCTGCAGGCGAGCTAGGCGGCCGATGCTTGAAGGGATGCTCCCATGGAACCAGTTGGAGCTCAGGTTCAGGGCTCGGAGGAAGCTGAGGTTCCCGATGGCCGGAGAGAGGGTGCCGGCGAGGCCGTAGGAGGGCAGGGTCAGCGCCACCACTCGCCGGTGCTTTCGTCCACAGCTGACCCCTTCCAAGCCGCAGATGCCGCCGACACCGCTGCCGTTCCACGAAGGAAGCGGGTCGTCGTCTCCGCTGCCGATCGCAGCCGCCTTGAACGCCAGCAGCGCAGCCACGTCGTCATCGGCTTCTCCGACCGCCAGGGCCGATATGAAGGCGAAGGCCGATAGCAGCAGCAACAGCAGCAGCGTTGAGCGTATTGCCATGCTGGTTGCTTCAGTTTTCAGGGTGTCTTCAGTGTTCACAGTGTGTAGTGTCTCTGTGCATGCACATGCATACTGCCATTGTAGTTTGTTGCGCTGCATTCTTGAGCCGGGAATACGAATGCTGTAGTGGAGCTTGATGGCTGCCCAAGTGGAAAGCTCTGGGAATCGAGAATTTGGATACCTTTTGATCTGCACATGTAGCGTGCGAATAAGACATGCACGACTCACCAGTACTATTATTGCTTTGTGCACCACACTCATCCTTTTCTTTTTCTGTCCTTGTGACAAGGAACACCTGGATTCCATTGCAGGCACGGAATTTTCTTCCTACCAAATCGTTGGCCAAAGAAACCAAGCCCAGTTTGTGGTCTGCCAAAATTCAATTACAAATTCACTCCTAGTCCTAGACATGAAAGTGGCCGTGCTGGGAAAAAAAATGAAAGCAGGGGAACAAGAACAAAGTTCAAAAATACATCGAAGCGAAAAAAACTTAGTAACTATGGAAGCATGAATTATTCACAGTAGTCATGCGATTCAACAGAAATACTAGTTACGAAAAGTTCAGACGATATATAACACCAAGATGACAAGAGACATGCCCTACTTTTAAGCTCTCAATTCATATACACGCATTAAAGGTATGGAACGGGTCTACACGGTCAATTCCGACGTTGAGAGAAGGATGCCATCAGAATCAGCATAGAGCCACTCACCGTCGCATATTCTGGTTCCTGCAAAAGTAACAGGGACATGCTTCTCGCCCACACCTTTCTTGTTCGACTTCATTGGGTGCGAGTTTAGAGCCCGGACACCAACGTCGCAGCCATTGATCTCATCGACATCCCTGATGCAGCCATTGATCACAATGCCAGCCCACCCATTGTTCTGTGCTAGCTGGGCGAGGTTGCCGCCCAAAACAGCACACCGCATGCTCCCACCAGCATCGACCACCAGGACCCTTTCGTGACCTTTCTCCTCGAGGAACTCACGCAGCAGAACATTGTCCTCGAAGATCTTCAGTGTTACAACAGGGCCAGCAAAAATCTGCCGCCTTCCGTAGATACGGAAGATTGGTTGGAGGGCACGAAGATCGCCATTCAGAATTAAACCAGCATTAGCATCACATGCTTCGGCGGTGGCCAATGGCAAGGAAGCCATGTTCTGCCTGCCATTAGAAGATGGAAAAATATTGAAATTTCATTTAACAAGCATCAGGGATTTCCTCCATGATTGGAAGTTTCAAAAATGCTATGTAGCACAAGAAGAAAATCATTTTTTATTATTACTCCAACAAATATTCTCGATTTAAAGAAATATAAGGTTGGGTCTTCCATGAAAAAATGTAATCAATAGCCAAAATAGCCTCAGCTGTGAAACACAAACATATTGGTCTCTTTAGCTGAAGAAAAACAACTGACAAAAAGTTCCAGCAAGTTGTGTATGAAATTTTGCTACAATGTTATATGGAACATAGGCATCAATTTACCACCACTTAGGCTCTGTATCTTCACCTAGCTCAGATTTGCATGAAGAGTTGGATTGATGTACCTTCAGCTCCAAAACCCCAAATGAGACATTCACCTCAGCCCAAAAGCCTAAAGCTTATAGAACTTCAGTAGACTAGTAGATTCCTAGCAGGATGCAGCAATGTGAACTAGCGATATGAGTACATTAAAAACACCACATATTGCAGTGAGAACTGGAGGAAAAAAAATCGCAATACTGCAGCCTTCAAGCAATGAACTACTAAGTCCAACAAAAGGAAATGGTTTTAGCTGGAAGCAGATATTGTGTAGACTGAGATGTGTGCATTTTTAATCATCCTCTAACTGGAAAAATAAAGCATATAATAGGTTGCTGGACCATCAACGGACATTCTATCAAGTGGATCGAGCAGGACTAACATTAAATATTGTCCTCCAGCTACATGGTGTTATTTTGTTAGATAGCTTCATGGCAAATATAAAAGCCTGGACAGAAAAAAAAGTTGGACACGAAAATGATACAGTAGCAATTCAATCTGCTTGAAGAACTGGCATCTATTACTAGATGAAAGGATAGTAATTCTGTCAGTAGCTTTTCTTTCCAACATAGAAACAGCTTGGGTGCAAAGGGTGTGCAAGAGGAAGAACATGCACAATCAATCAAGAAAATGGCAAGAATGAAAACAAACAGAATCCATAACCTGTTAATACTGTGAAACTATGCAACATTTTTTTAGGGAAACCAGTACATGCTTTCAGAAAATAATGGCACTAGCATACTCATATCTGCCCACTTTATGATTCTGCATTAAGGAAAAGAACTGGAATTTTTTTTTCTCATCCATATGGTCATATAGCTTAATGTGACTAACAAAATGGTTAGCAAGAAAATATTTTTCCTAAGAAATTGTAGACCGCTCCAGAAAATGTAGAATGTAATTTAAGAATCAAACATATGTAATCTGGGTATATGACTGCCATACAATCAAGAAGAAAAACCTACAGGTCAGCAAGTCAATTGATTAGGAGTATGAAAAGCTTGGGGTCAGTGGTGAAATCTTGCTAATGAGTTGAAGCAATCAAACCATACATCTCAGTCGTCAGAGCAATGTACAAAATAATTGAAGGGGGACAGAAGAGTAGGTATCAGATTACCTGTAATTAGCCTCAAGACCCCAGATTACAACCAAATTCGCAGAAAGGTTGCCCAATCCACAATCGATCTGTAGCCGGCGATGGTTTGGGGGGCAGATTCTGCATCAATTTGAAAAGATGATATGCAAAAGTAGTGAAAATGGATTAACAACAAAATAGCCGTCCAAGCAGGGGATCGATTGTGAATTTGGGGCTGTGATGGGGGAAGAGGATTGGGGCAAAGTCAAGTCTTGAGGAGGGCACAATCTGGGCCTCCACAAGCAAGTTGTTGGATGAAGCGGCCGGCCGGGCACAACCGCCGCCGAAGCTTGAGCTTGTTAGCTAGGCCACGAAGTCGCTCGGTGGAGCGGGCGTGCACGCCTCTGCGGGGGCCGTCGGCGGAAGCAAGTGGCGGCCGGCATGGATTGGGGAGATGCAGAATAGGAAGATTTGAGGAAGATCAATGGGGAGAGCAGGCGTCATGGGCAAACCTCTGCGACGCCTCGATCGACCGCTCGCTCGGCTGGCGTCGTCGGCGCTAGCTGCTGGACTATGAGCGGTGGCGGTGACACTGGGGCTGGTGGGCGGTGGCCGCTGTTTTTCTTTCCCAGTTTGCGCCGGGCGGATTTTCAGAAAATTGCAAAACGCAAAAAGGCATATAAGTACATCTTTGAACTTTATCAGGAATCCTTATAATTTCTATTTTCAGCCGGGCAACTAAAGCTTTTTCTGGTGTGCATATTCTTTTTTTCCAAAATATATACTGGGAGCAATGCATTTTTATCAGTCAGGTTAGCACAAGGTTGGTTAACAAGCAGCTCGGTTTCCTGCGTACCTGAACTACAATTCATGAAGACAAAAGCTTTTTTTTTCCCCTTAGATTTGTTTGCTGTGCATACCGCACACGGACAGCGCCACGTCAATGTTGGTCTCAAAGAAATTCGAGCTTAGCCGGTGGAATGGGAAAAAACTTGTAACTTTGAAAAACAATCAATCCCACCTTACAACGGGGTGGGGCTACCCGTGAGCTATTTTATATTCTGAAAATATCCTTTATCACCTACTACATTTATAGGATATGCCGATCATAAAGGTCATTGGAGTAACGTGTACAAATTGAATTCTCCTATGCAGTCACTCATTGGAGTAACGTGTACAAATTGAATTCTCCTATGCAGTCACGCTTCTCACTCCTTCATGTAGTCACGCTTGTCACGCCTTCATGTAGTCACGCTTGTCACGCCTTCATGTAGTCACGTTTCTCACGCCATCATCTTCTTTTAACCTCGAGACTTTTTCTCTGCATCAGATCGAGTTTTAAGCTTCGAACCGCCACCCTCGAGCTGGGCGAAGCCCTTACCCTCGTGCCTTATTCCTTGGCCCATGAGAGGTGCTTAACCTTGTGGCGCCTGGTTCAATTCCGATCCGAGTAAAAAGTAGAGTTGAAAGCTCGGTGCTCAAGACTAGCTTCGAACACTTGAGGGTAAGTTAGATTGTAGCTCAATAGCTGTCAGCTTAATATCTGTCAGCTTCGAAGTATCAAAATAGCAAAGAGTGTGCGAGGTTAGGTGAGTCCATTTTGTTAGTCCAGAGTTAACAAGGTTAAGGAGTTTCGAATTTTGACTAAGAAGTTGCGAGGTTAAGCTATTCTTGCCTACTAATGGCACTCAAAGTTGTGTAGTTTTTGGGCGATCCCCAATAGTGGCCCCTCGTGGGCGAGGGTTGACTTCGACAGGCCGAACCCGTGACAAAGGATCGCTCTACCAAAAAACGTCACCCTCGAGCGTCGGAGAAGAGATGAGCCGACGGTTACTTTTTGCACCTTACGCGTCGACTTTTGATTGGCTGATGCTTTGGCTTCCGTTCGAGGTTAGAGATGCTCGTTCGCACCCGTAACGTGCCTATAAAAGGCAGGGGTGCGAGTCTCCTTGGACTACCCTCGCATCTTCCTGTTACTTTGCGCACTGTCCGCTTTAAGATTCGTGCTTCTTCTGCTGTTCTCCTTGATCTTCAAAGCTTCAAAGGTATTGATGTTATCTATATTTTTCATTCTTGCTTAACTTTTGTTTTATTATGTTGTTTTGATTTTCTGCTCATATGTTTTTCAGCTGGCTCGGATTATGCAAAAAGCGAGGTTGATGTCTTTCGAAGAATAAGCGGAATAAACGAGGTTACATGACGACGCTGCTGAGGGACAAGGGTTTGGCGAGGTTGGTGAAGTTTTGGTTTCTTCCAATATTGAGAGTGGGGAGGATCTTTCAAATGTAGAGGCTGACCCATCAGAATTAATGGCTAGCAAGGACGATTACCCTCCTACTCTACGCTTCGGGCGATCATTGGCTTCACAGAACACTATTGATTTCTATGTGAGCAAAGGATACTTTCTCGAGGGTGTTGCTAGGTCTCCTGGTGATAAGGTTGTGCCGAAACCACAAATTGGCGAGGCTGTGGTATTTAGGGACTTCTTTACCGCTGGCATGCGATTTCCCGGCGAGAAAACATTACCTGTGATCTTGGAAAGATATAATGCCAAGCTTCACCAGCTTACCCCTAACTCTTTCATGGCACTTTCCAAGTTTTACTAGGTGCAACGTCATGGCACTTTCCAAGTTTTACTAGGTGCAATGTACTTTTGGAGGTGTGATCGATGTTGATGGATTTGTGAGGTTGTTTGAGCTTCATGCACAGAAGAAAAGGGTTGAGTTTGATGATGAGGACGGTGTTTTTGAAATGCAATTTGGTTGTTGCACGTTCACGATGCGAAGGAAGAATGAAAGTAGAAAGATTTCCAGAGTCGAGCTTTCTTCAGCACAAAAGAATAGGTGGGACGATGAGTGGCTTAGCTATTGGTTTTATATTAAGATGGATATGTCTGAGACTTCCGGCTATGGTCAGCCATTTTATCCATTTTTTACCTCGTTGTTGCCTTTGGATGTTACAACTGCTCCTCCATTCATAAGGTCAAAAGATATCCGAGAATGCAAAGATGCTTTTGTCCTTGCCTCCTCGTCAATTGCTGGGCGAGATTTAGTTGAGGAATTTTTGGTGGTAGACATTTGGTCCCTTTCTAGCAGATAGGCACCAAAGGAAATCGTCATGAAGCCTGTACTGTGGTACCCTAGGCTACTCCCTTATCCCATATTTGGATTGAGTTTGCCGGAGGGGGTTAACGCCGACGTTTTTGTCAACGAGGTTGAAAGGCGGGCCATGGATATTATTGGACCCTATCATGAGAGTGAATACTTGTCTGCTTGTAAGTTTATTACAGATGGTCTCCGAGTAAACCGTGTTCTATTGGAGATGGGTATTGAGGTCGAGCCTCACGCCAAGCCTCGTAAGCCCTCCAAGCAGATGTGCGAGGCTGTCATGACTGGTGTTGGGATACGAGGTAGGCTACACTAGCGTAAATCAAAAATTTCTACCGCGTAAACCAGGAAAACTGTCATATAAGGATCACGGGATTACCACTCGACGCACTGATGCGGAAGATGTAGATTTGCGTCGATGCAGCGAAGTCGATCCGCGTAGTCGAACGTAGTCGATCACGTCGACATCCCAGCAGCTCATCCATGTGCAGCAAGATCGTCCTCGTGCCGCGGCTCGTCGTCGGCTCGTCGTGGCTCGTCGGCGGCTCGTCCAAGTGCTGCAGGCGCAACACCTCCAAGGTATCCACACGTGCAGGGAGGAAGCATTGCAAGCCGGACTGCTAGGTCCGCGAGATGCAACAGGGCGAGGGTGTGGGAAGCGCGGCAGATGTGTTTCACCAAAAGGTGTGAACCCTAGGGCGCCCCCACCCCTCTATTTATAGAGGTTCCTAACGGGCCTCTGGGTCCGAGGCCCATTAGTACTTCCAAACCTAATCCAACTCGGATCACATCCGAATTGGGCTTTCAGCCCCTTAAGTGTGTGACCCTATGGGTTCGGATACGTATAGACATGGCCCGAGTACTCCTACTTAGCCCAATAGTCGGTAGCGGCCTCTAGCAAGACGTGCCAACTCCTATACGCACACGAAGATCATATCAGACGAACCATCACAACATTATGTACATGCTATTCCCTTTGCCTCATGATATTTGGTCTAGCTCCAAGCCGACCGCTCTTTCTCGATCCTGTGATTCAGAATCCCTTTGTAGGTTAACTCTTAACCGTACGTAGCATGACCATGCATTTTCGAATCCGATCACTCAAGGGGCCCAGAGATATCACTCTCAATCAGAGAGGAGCAAATCCCATCTTGATTGACCATGTCTCATAGCATGCTTCTTGACAAACCTGAAAGCTACCTTTTTAACTACCCTGTCATGGTGTAGTGTTTGATAGCCCCTAAGTAAGTCGATCCATATCTTGAGTACATGCGACAATCTCAGGTCTAAGGACAAAGCGTACATGTCGTGTAAAGAGAGAACTACTTCTCGTGTTGGGTCAGTCCTAGCACATGTCTCCACATGTGCCCACATTATTAGTTTAACATCTTCATGTCCATGACTTCTGAAACATAGTCATCAACTAATACATGTGCTAGTCTAATATTCATGTGTATCCTCACATGAACTCCGACTAGGGACAACTTTAGAATAACCATACAAGTAAAGAGTTTCACATACAATTCACATAATTGCAAATCAATTCACGTAGCCTTTAATGGATATTCAATGAACACAATATACAAATCATGGATACAAATGGAATATCATCATCTCTATGATTGCCTCTAGGGCATACCTCCAACAATTGGCTCACTTGAAATTGGTGGGAATGGTTGCAAATGGAATAAGAAGAAATCTGAGGACTTGGCCTCTAAGCCTGGGAACGAGGTTAGCAAGAAGTCCAAGACCTTCAGCCTCGAGGCTCTTAAAAAGAAGGGCTTGCTCGGCCAAGGCTCTTCTAATGATCAACAGCTACGCATCTTTGGCAAGAAACCCAAGGTTGTTAAGAGCTCTATGCCCGCAACGCTGAAAGGATCTTGATGTCGGCCTAGAGGGGGGGGGGTGAATAGGCGTCACCTGAAAATCGTCGCCACTTAAAACAAGTTTATCAGCGACTTTCGAATTTTTCCGAAAATACTTCTGGAGATTCCGCAAATTATGGAATCTCCGAAGATAGGAAACACACACCTTAAGCAGCGGAATAAAATCTGTCTACTTGGAAATCGGAATTTTCGGTTTCAAAACCGGAGCCTTCGATTTTAACTCGGGTAGACAGAACCCCTTAAACCTTATGCAATGCAAGTGAGGTAAAGATCAAACTAGATTAGAGAGTATGCTCAGATGGTGTATCTTAGCAAGATCACTAAGCTCCTGTACTTCACAAACACTAACACCCAAGTAGATCAACTAATGTTACGAGATCAATAATGAAGTGGAAGTGCAAGGCAAATGTAAGCAAACCAGTGAGGAAACATAATGATTTGTTTCACCGAAGTTTAGATTCACCTCCGGGCAAATCCTACATCTCTGTTGGGTGCTTCCAAAGAAGCCGGATTGCACTCAACCCTTTACCCACTTCACTAGTTAGCTTCTTCCCTTTCGGAGGCGAATCTTGACCTGCACAAGCTGTCTCGTGGCTTACCACACCTTAGGAGCTTTTGGGCGACGCGTAGCCGTCTAGGAGAAACACCTCCAAGAGTAACAAATGCTTCACTTGAAACTTGACAAGGCACACCAGTGCTCAAGCGTATGAGTACTCTTCTAGTGCTCTCAAATAACTCTTCTCTACTACCCAACACACAGGATCTTAGCAAAGATCACACTAACTCACAAAGAGGGGTTGGGGAAATCTATTTGGCTTTTGCTCAGCTTAGAACAGGCAAGAAGCACACTAGCAACTGAGGGGGTCATGGGGTATAAATATTCTACTCCCCAAAAACTAACCGTTAGAGGTGTCAGACCAAAACCGGACCTTCCGGTTTCCCAAAATCGGAACCTCCGGTTTTTCAAACCAACTAGCCGTTAGGAGTTGAGTTCCAGAATTTTTCAGAACTTTTTTCAGAAACTCTAGAACTTCCGGAAACTTCTCTAGAAACTTTCGGAACTTTCTGACCATTAGTGTGTACGTGCGGCTTTTGTGTCTCTCTTCCCTCACATAGGATACTTAAGCACTGAGACTATGTCAAATGACCATGTGATAAATCCCTATTGATAGTACGGCATATCTATACTCAAGATCAAAATATAAACATCATGTTCATCTTCTTGTGCTTCATTACCATGAACCGTACCATACTTGATAAGCATATCCACTTGAGAGCTGCATCGATCTTTAGCTCTTTGGTTTGGGCACTTCAACTTTGAGCTAGTGACTTGGATCAATATTCAACCACATATGAATGAAACCCAATATCACAAGTCACTTCTTCATACGACTCAATAAACATTTGATGCATCCCATTACTATACTTGGTAAGGCTTGACTTCATACCTCAAAATCCTTTAAGCACTAGCCACTGCACCCTAGCAAAGCTCATAGCCCAAGTCATTACTTGACCAAATCTTGCTTAGTATCTCGTAGCTAATCACTTTGCTTGATTTCTTCATCCCATCGCTGCCACATTTGAGTCTAGCAATGTTTTGACATTATGAATGAAACACTCTTGAGATCATATCTTCTTTTGACTTCTATATCCCATTTATTTATGACAAGCTTCTCATTTTATTTAGAGACCAACCAATATCCCAATGCCATCATGCCTCTATATTTTCTTCAATTTGCTTGTCATATATCGCATATAACTATCATGGGATTCACATAATATTCCTTTTTATGACATTCATCTTCAACTCAAGCAATCTTGCAATGTGAGGCTACCTACCAATAATCTCTCTTTTACATCATTGCTTGCTTGGATGAACAATGCCATATGCCATACTTATTCTTTTCATTGTATGAGCTATTTAATACAATCTTTCCCACAAAGATTATTTATCAATAGAATTACACCTGCTCATAGACTTAACAAGTTCATTAGACCTTTAATCACGTTGTCATTCAACACACCAAAATCAACTAGGGACCTACATGCTCTTTCGATCTCCCTCTTTTTGGTGATTGATGACAACCTTGATTAAAGCTTACAAAAGATATATTATTAAAGCTTTTGAGTACTAAGATTTAGATAGTGCTCCCCCTCAACATGTCCATAGAATTATTTTTCATAAATTTAAGCCTAAAATGCCAATTTGCACATTTTCAAGACAAGCATGGAACTCCCCCTAAATCTCAGCATCCGTGGGGTGCAAAACAAGTGTGTGAACAATTAACATGTCATGCATGCAGCATATAATCAGAAATCAAATAAAATGAGAGAAAGTGGTGCTGTCTGCTAGGCCAAGACCGGAACTTCTGATTCTGAAAAACCGGAACTACCGTTTTCTACGTGACAGCACTTACCAAAGACATTCATCAATCAATAAAATCACACTACCATGCAAATGAGTTTAACAAAGCTTAAACAGGTTCAACACACATAGTAGCACACATCGCATAAATTCTCAAGTCCATAAGAGCTAGGATAGAATGTATTACAAGGGCCTGTTGCATCCAACAGCCAAAAATTGGAACATCCGGTTTTGGAAACCGGAACCTCTGGTTTTGCTAGACAGCTACTGATAGAAACTTGAACCCGAAGCTTTAATCGTAACTTCTTCTCCCCCTTTGTCATCTATCACCACAAAAGTTCTTGGGGGCTTTTCTCAGGTTCTAGTCTTCAGCTGGAGCATTATGGGGTTCCTTATCACCATCATTTCCACTCTGGCCGCTAAAAGGAGGAGGAGGAGGATGCTGTGGAAATCCAAATATCATGGAAGTAAGCTGCTGTGCTACATCTCTTGGGATGTTAGGATCAATAGTGGAGGGCTGAGGAGTCCCTGTACCAAGAAAAGGATCACCGGAGGACGAACCACCACCACTTGGCATAGTTCCAAAAGTGAGATTATGGTAACCAAAAGTCCTTCCCCAATAATCAGTGGATTGAGCATTCTCCCACTGTTGTTCAATTGTTTTCGGCTCACTTTCTTGACCATCCGAGCCAATGGGAGAGGGAGGGTTGTTTGGCCTGTTGAGCTCTTGCATTTGCTTGCGCCAAATGGTGTCCTTCTTTCTCTTTTGCCTCTCTTTGTGCAACTTGATGTTCATAGAATTGCACTTGCCCGTGAAGAAATTGAACATCTTGCAAAGAGGGGAGGGAGGCTTATACCTTTCTTGAGAGCCATTAGCACCACCTTGTGTAGATGTAGTCCTTGCTGCCCTAGATGGTGCAGCAGCCCTAGAAGGAGCATCGGAAGGGGCAGCAACACTAGAAGGTTCCTCCAGCTCAATAGATGGGCTAGAAACACCTCTGGGAGGGTTGAAAAACTGTTCAAGTGTTGGCCCAACAATGTCATGCTTCAAATGATAAGGCTTGTGAGGATGATCATATTTAAATCGAAGCCATGTCACATGCTCAATCACATGCATAAGATAGGGAGCATATCCACAACACTTTGGTGGAGAGCTAGCAATATCTTTTATCTCCTCCCAAATGTAATCCACCACAATAAAATCACTTGCACTAGGTGACATGGCCTCAAGCAAATTTTGACCATAAAAGGTTATCTTGCTAGCATCACCTTCTCTTGGTGCGAGTGTCTTTCTAAACAACCGGTTTAGACAGCCATAGAATGGGATCATGTTGTGTGTCTCTCCATAGTTGACCAGTTGAGATGTGAGATACACTCTGAACATTTCTCCTTTTGAGAGTTTTTTACTAATGTGAATCCTCACAAGGTCAAGATCATCCGTGAGAAAGCCAGGGAGTGTAGCAAAATCCCTTATGGATATTTCATACCAATTTCCTTCCGTCATCCAATACACCCACCTCACATTGTTCTTCTCAGTAAAGTAGCAAGTGGCATAGAATTGAGCAATGATTTCACTATTTCAACTATGCTCAAAGCCCATGATGTGATAAATAGTTTTGTCCTTGCAAGCTTGTATTACTTCATCTACCATGGGGTCTCCCAAATTTGCCAAGTGAGACCAATCATTGAATTGAGAGCAAGCAATGGGAATACCTTTAGCAAGAATAGTACTCTCATAGAAATTTTGGTGAAAATTCGTGTAGAATCTATAATCCACATTTGCCTTTCCAATTTTCTAGGGATTCTTTGCTCTTTCTTTCCAGCAAATTTTAGTCATTCCTGCAGTCTTGTAGTTTACTTTTACTCTGTAAATAGCTGCTTGAGTTTCTCTCATCCTTGCTTCTCTAAGGACATCTGATTGAGAAGGTTGAAAACAAGATGTAGGCACATCAAAATCATCACCTTCTTCTTCATTGTTACTACTGCCTGTACCTTGACTATCCTCATGGCTGCTGGTCCTTATGGCTTTGCCTTTCCTCTTCAAACTCTCACGAGGTGGCTCCACATATGTGTCATCCTCAGTCTCCTCATCATCACTAGATGTGTCACTGTCATCATTGCTGGGATTTTCAATGTGAATGGTCCCTCTGGATAGTTCCCATGTGACGGTGGTCCTATGAGATCTCCTAGGCTGCACTGATGGATCATTTGCTTTCTCTTTGCCCCTTCTCCAAAAAATAATATCCTTGCTCCCCCTTGGAGGATCTGTGCCAAACAAGTGCAACAACTCAGAAAGGATCCTCTGACAGATAAAACAAACTATCCTTCAGCTGAGAACATTATACGGGTAGAGAGGAAGGGTGAACTGGGGTGTCCCTGCATTATGACTGCATTCACCTCATATAGGATGCTTTCTCATTCCGGGACTGGTAGCTGGGGGTCAGAGGGGAGCCGGGGCACTGCTGCGGCCATTAATGGCGGCGGCACCATTGGCGGACAGAGGAGGTGACCGACGGGGAGTGGCAGGCTCTGGGCGGAGCGAGCGTGCGCGTGGGGCTAGCTTTGCCGGGACGTCGGATTGGCGAGGCGGGCGCTCAAGGCGTCGTGGGCGGGGTGGTGGTTGGCAGAGGCGGCGATCTTGAGCAGGCGTCCGTGGGTGCACGCGTGGGTAGAGCAGTGGCAGGAGGCGGGGCGTGCCCTCGGGCGAGGCGAGGCTGACGGGAGATGGGAGGACCATGACGCTTACTGGCGGCGGGGCGCGCGAGGCGTCATCTTGCCGGGGCCGGAGACTGGGCAAGACAGCTTCGCTGGTGAAGCCATGCCACGCGGCGGCGACGCTCTGGAGTATGCGGCGCACGTGCTCTGGCGCGCTCTGGCCGAGAGATTTGCAGGATTGCATCGCCGGGCCGATCTTCAAGCGCGATTAACTCCCCATTTTTGAACTGCGCAGCATTTACTCCCTTTGCAAAAGTTGTAGTCCTCAGATCTAAGTTCAACTTTTGTAATTAAACTGAGTTCAAATTCGCATCAGATTTGAAGATACAAAGCTTCAAAGTTTGGAGGAACGCCGGATTTTCAGACTTAGGCAAAAACGGCAGTTTGGCAGATTTCTAGGTTTTTGGCTGACTTGAGCCCCAATTTGAAAAGTTTCTGATGTGAATTTGACCAGAGTCCAATTGAGGAAGTTGTTGTATAAACTTAGCTCTCAAACTCATAGAAAGGGTTTTGCTGGCATTCTGTTCAAGTTTTGTGAGATAAGTTTAAGCCGATATGCATGGTTGAACTGATTCCAGACTTCGCCTAGATTGCTGATTGGGACTGGGATGACCAAAATAGTTGACCTTGACCTAGGTTTTGGAAGCCTTATGTGCAGATTTCGACCATACTCCTTTAGTCAAAGTTGTTAAGGGCTTGAATCTCTAAAACTTTTGTATAGAGTTGAGGTTGAGTTTATTTTAGAAAATTTTAGATAACGAGCTCCAAAGTTGGACTTTATCTGTTTTTCTTAAATTGATACAATTTTGAACTTCGAGTTTTTGAAGGTCTTCTGCTCGGATAAGCAAAATACCAAAAATAAAAGTTGTTAGGAAAGTTGAGTTCTACAACTCTTAGTTGGACAGATTTTTAAGTTCTTCAGCAAAAAATTGAGTTATGGTCTAAAATGTTGTTTATCTTGTGAGGGTAAAAGTGTCATTTTTACTTGTCTTCACAACTGCCAATTGTTCTTCTTTATGCTCTAATGACTTTACTTAATATTGAGCATGGTTTAATTAGGCTAGGTTGTTAGAGCCTACCCCCCTTAAAAGGAATCTCGTCCTGAGATTCGAGTGAAAATATGAACTAGTGTGGCTTTCGTGCCTTACTTCCCTGGTCAAAAAGAAAACCGCGGAAGTGATTATTAAGGTATTCCTTTATTTCCCATGTCACTTCATCTTTCGTGTGGTTACTCCACTGAATTTTATACATCCTCAACTTGTCTTCGGGTGTATCTCTCCTTAGATCGAGGACCTTTACAGAATACTCCGCATAGGATAAATTGGGCTCGATTTCGAGATGCTCTTGCTCCAAAATTTCTATCGGGGTTTGAACACACTTCTTAAGTTGAGAGATATGGAAGATGTCATGAATGGTAAAAGCTTCTCGGGAAGTTTGAACTGGTATGCGACGGGTCCGCATATCTTCACAATTTCATAGGGGCCAATGTAATGGGGAGCCAATTTTCCTTTGACCCCAAACCGTTGTACACCTTTCGTCGGGGAGACTCGGAGGTATACATGATCACCAATATCAAACCGTAAGGGTCTTCTCCTTTTGTCGGAGTAACTTTTCTATCGTGACTGAGCGGCCTTGAGATGTGTTCAGATTATCTTTACTTGTTCTTCAGCTTCAATCACTAGATCAGGTCCGTAGGTCCGTCTTTCTCCTGCTTGTGAACAACTCAAAGGTGTTCGACACCTTCGGCCATACAAGGCTTCAAATGGTGCCATTTTCAAGCTAGACTGGTAGCTATTGTTGTAAGAGAATTCTGCTAAAGGCAAGCACTTGTCCCAATTTTTGTCAAAATGTATGACACAAGAACGTAGCATATCTTCTAGAATTTGGTTCACCCTTTCCGTTTGACCATCAATCTGAGGGTGGTAAGTGGAGCTACGAATTAGTTTGGTGCCAAGTGATGACTGTAATTGTTCCCAGAAGCGTGCCACAAATTGAGCACCTCGATCAGAGATGATCGTCTTTGGGATACCATGCAGGGAAACAATACGGTCAAGATACAACTCCGCATATTTCCGAGTTGCGTAGGTGGTGTGAATGGGAAGGAAATGCGCTGTCTTAGTGAGGCGGTCCACTATAACCCAAATAGAGTCATGGCGCTGAGAGGTAATGGGTAATCCCACATTGAAATCCATGGTGATATCCTCCCATTTCCAAGATGGAATAGGTAGCGGTTGCAAGGTGCCAGCTACCTTCAAGTGGTTTGCCTTGACACGTTGACACGTGTCGCACTCCAAGACATAGCGCGCAATTTCTGGTTTCATGCCACTCCACCAAAAATTTTGCCAGAGGTCATGATACATCTTATTACTACCGGGATGAATTGAGAACTTGGAGAGATGTGCTTTATCCATAATTTGCCTCCTAAGGTCGGGGTTAGATGGAACCAAGAGTCGACCTTCATAATGTACTATTCCCTTCCGATCCTTTTAGAAATGCTTATACCCCTCATCTCTCAGTGCAATCTTCTTCTTAATGAGCTTTACTTCCTTATCTTCTAATTGTGCCGGTCCAATTTGGTCCTCTAAGGTAGATTCAATGGAAATATGACCTAATGTGCTATTGGGAATAATTTTCAAACTGAGCTTTCTCATCTCATGACATAAGGTTTCTGCAAATTTTGTTGCCGACAAACAATTACGATGGGCCTTGCGACTGAGAGCATCCGCAACTACATTTGCTTTGCCGGGGTGATAATGCACTTCTAAATCATAATCTTTGATTAATTCCAACCATCTTCTTTGCCACATATTAAGATCTGCTTGAAGAAAGATGTATTTAAGGCTTTTGTGATCAGTGTAGATATTGCAGTGAGTGCCCATAAGATAGTGTCTCCACATCTTTAGAGTGTGGATTACGGCTGCCAATTCAAGATCATGTGTAGAGTAGTTCAGCTCATGTGGCCGTAACGCTCGTGAGGCATAGGCAATGACTCGGTTGTCTTGCATAAGAACACATCCGAGTCCAGTGCCAGAGGTGTGACAATAAACGTCGAACGGCTTAGTAGTGTTAGGTTGAGCTAGGATCGGGGTGGAAGTCAAAAGTCTTCTCAAGGTGTGGAAAGCTTCTTCACATTTGTCACTCCATTTGAATTTGACTCCTTTCTTCAACAACTCAGTCATAGGCTTAGCTATCTTTGAGAAATCTAGGATGAATTGCCGATAGTAGCCTGCTAGACCGAGAAAGCTTCGGATATGATGAACCAAGGTGGGTGGCTTCCAATCCATGACCTCTTGCACTTTGCTTCCAATCCATGACCTCATCACTCTTCGAGTATACCAGGATATCGTCAATGAATACCACGATGAATTTGTCCAATTCGGGCATGAACACCGAATTCATGAGATACATGAAATAAGCAGGTGCATTAGTGAGCCCAAAAGACATAACTACTACTCATATAGTCCATACCGTGTAGAGAAAGCCATTTTGGGAATATCACACGATTGGATCTTGATTTGATGATAACCGAAGCAAAGGTTTATCTTAAAGAATACTCTGGCTCCAGCTAATTGATCAAACAACACATCAATGCGGTGAAGAGGGTACTTATTTTTGATAGTGAAGCGTCCCCACATAAGTAGAGACTAAATGTGATCCAATTTATCAGTCCCAGGAGGCTGATAACACATTTATTCAACAGATAGTTCAGAAACCGTACAGCTCCCGAAGGAGCGGGCGGGCAAGCCACACCCAAAGCAAGACTAAAGCGATAACAACACAAATCCAAGTTGCAGTCCAGTCGGACTTCGGGCTGCAATCGGAGCTAAGCGTCAGCGGAAGCATCCTGCAAAAGGGCCAACACCGCAGGCAGCGTTGGGTGCAGACACAACCTCCTACTCGAAGTCCTCGGCGACGAAGTCCGGATCCTCCTCTGAAGTAACAACACAAGGGTGAGTACAAAAGTACTTAGCAAGTCCAACCCCATCCACGGAGGGGGATACAACAAGAATATGCATATGAATAACCAAGGAATGAGCTATGGTTTATTTGCAGTAAAGCAGAATTTTTTAGACACATGCAGGGTTCCATTTCAAAGAAGTCTTATGAAAAACATTTTAGTAATCAACATATCAAGTGGGGTTGATCCTACACAAAGGATCCGAGTTTTATCGCTACCGGACTCCCCGTCCGCCGTAGCGCACGGCACACCTGCCGGACACTTCCAAAATTCCACACACCCACACACGCAGTAAAATACCAGTCATCCCCAAAAGCTAGTTGTGTGACCGAGCTGTAACTCGTCCAATGCCGTGGACACGGCTACCCGGATAGGTTTTAACTCTGCAGAGGTTGTACACTTTTCCCACAAGTAGGGTACCGTATCGCGATCACCTTAGTGTCGGTACGGATCCTAACAAAGCCATTACCCACCTTAGCCAACACTGACTAGTCAACACGGAAACGCTCAAGGGGTTAGCAACCCATCCACGGGGCCGAAACCGGGACCTAAGTCACCAAGAGCTTAGTCCTTTTCCATGGCCTCCCGTTGCTCACCAGCACACCTGAAGCCTAGCAGTTTAGCTAGTGGGGTTTATGCTAAGCCGTTGCCCATACAACGGTCGAGTGGTTGTACGATGATGGAATTAGGCAGGATGACACATCAACTCGGTCCTTAGCCATGACAAGATGGATATCTCCCCCTCTGCTCAACCACTGAGGTACGAGCCCAACAACCCGGCGTTCCACACAAGAAACACCCATCCATCTCATCCACCACCTCACTTTACACCCGAAAACCCAACTCCTCAGTTAAACATACTCACACATTTATTTTCCGAGTAAACAGGTGTAGTCATGTTTGAATTTGGATAATGAGTTCCTAAGCATTCTAGCAGTATTTATCATCTAAACAGAGCAACTCATATTTAGAGATAAATATGGGACAGTAAGGAATGATCATAACAATCAAGGGGTGGCTATCCAACCATGTCTTGCGATAAAATAACATGCATTTTATAAAACAGGCCAATAGGTTGTGTCTGAAAAACTGGGTATTGAATATGCATCAAAGGGTGAGATTGGACTTGCCATTCTCAAAGCCTTCCGGGAGCTCCTGCTCGCGGTACTGGTCCTCGGGCTCGGGCTCGCGGTCGAACTCCTCCTCGCGCTCCTCCTCGGGTACACCGCGATCTACGGCACACACAAACGAGCACACAATAAATAAAAAGGAAAAAGATTTTACCCGTTGAGCTCCGAACAGGAAATATGAACGGAAAATAGGTAGGCAGGGTATTTTCATGAAATTTTGATATGCCTCGGCGGAAATATATGAGAGGAGGCTATGGTCGAATTTGGGATGGATTGGAGGAAATTTGGCGCATGAAATGACGGGTTAAAGGAGTATTAGGGGCTTTAAAACGGGGTTTAGGACTGAACCGCGAGAGCAGGGGCCTATCTGTAATTATTTTTGGAATGGTGGGAGGACTTGTTCGCGAATCAGGGAAATTGGTGGGTTGGATCGCGAGGAGAGGGATTTACCCCTTCTTCTTCCTGGAGACAACAGAAAGTGGAGGAGAGATGGCCGTCGGCGTTCTGGTGGTGGGAGTGGAGGAAGGCAAGGTGCTCGTGGTGAGGGTGTGGAGGTGCAAGGCTCGGCTCCCCCCCTTTTATAGGCGGCGCACGGGCGGGCGAGGGCTGAGGCAATGATGGCGGCCGGACTTTTGGCCGGTGGCGTGCCAGAGTGGTGGAGCTCGTGGATGGCGTGGCGGCGTGGTCGACGAGGCCACGAAGCGGGGACCGGCGACCGGCGACACGACGCGACTCACCGAGCGAAGCGCTAAACGCCAAGGCGCAAGCGGGCGTGGCACGGGCGACGTGACGCGGCGCGGGCGCAGTGGTTGCGCGGCGGCGGCGCAGCGCGGCGCGCGCGGGCGCAGGCGCGCTCGGGGCGGCGCGGCGCAGGCAGCGCGGGCGCGCGCGGCCCGACGCGGCGCGTGGCCCGGCGCGCGTGCGCGGCCCAGTGCCTCGGCGCGCGTGCTGCGTGGGTGGTGCCAGGCGCGCAGGTGGGGGGTTGCCAGGGAAGTAAAAGGGGAGAGAGAAGAAAGAGGAAGGGAGAGGAGGAAGAAAGAGAAGGAAAAAGGAGAAGGGAAAGAAAGAGGAAGAAAAAGAAAGAAGGAAGAGAAAGAGAGGAAAGGGAAAAAGGGAGGGGAAAAAGATGGCGGAAATTGCGGGATTCGACTGCGCGCGGTGTTGGACTTGACGGGCACGCGGCGAAAATTACGGGGAGCGGAAAAAGGAGAGTTGACGAGCCGGGGCCAGGACGACGCGTCCGACGGAAGGGAAAGGATTTGACGGAGCTCGGCGGTCGGAAAAATTTTGGAAAGTATTTTTAACGGGTGATTTAACTGGGTGTATTTTACGGGCGTTACAAACCTACCCCACTTAAATTGAATCTCGTCCTCGAGATTCGGCTGATTCCTGAACAGATGGGGAAATTCCTTCTTTAACGCATCCTCGCGTTCCCAAGTGGCTTCTTCCTCACCATGCCTACTCCATTGAACTCTGCAAATCCGCACTGCTGAATTCCTTGTCCTTCTAGTGACTGTGTCCAGAATCTTGACGGGTACCTCCTGATATCGCAGATCTTTCTGCAAGTCTATGGTTTCCACCGGTACTTGCTCTTCTGGTACTCTCAGGCATTTTCTTAGCTGGGACACATGAAATACCGGGTGGATATCCGACATTTCTTTGGGCAACTGAATACGGTAGGCTACCGCTCCAACTCTCTTTAGCACCTTGTATGGTCCGATATACCGAGGGGCCAGTTTCCCTTGCACTTGGAACCTTCGGGTACCTCGAATCGGAGAGACCTTAAGGTACACGAAGTCCCCCTCACTGAAAATCAACTCTCGTCTCCTTTTATCTGAGTAGCTCTTCTATCTAGACTGTGCTGCTTTCAACTTCTCTCGTATTTCAGCTACTCGCTCTTCTGCTTCCTTGATAAAGGCAGGTCCTACCAGGGTGCGCTCTCCCACTTCTGACCACATCAATGGGGTCCTGCACTTTCTTCCATAGAGAGCCTCAAACGGTGACATGCCTAAGCTGGCTTGGTAACTGTTGTTGTATGAGAACTCCGCATATGGTAGACTCTGTTCCCAATCCTGGCCATAAGTAAGGACACATGCCCTCAACATGTCTTCCATGATCTGATTTACTCTCTCTGTTTGGCCATCGGTCTGGGGGTGATAAGCTGAACTAAAGTTCAGTTTGGTGCCCATAGCCTTATGAAGACTCTTCCAGAATCTAGAGGTAAATTGGGTCCCTCTATCCGAAACAATTCTGCTAGGTACACCATGCAACTTCACTATGTTATCCACATAGAGCCGAGCTAGCTTCTCTCCTCCATAGGTGGTCCATACGGGTAAGTAGTGGGCAACTTTAGTGAGTCGATCCACTATCACCCATATGGAGTCATTTCCTTTTTGGGTCTTGGGCAATCCCACTACAAAATCCATGCCAATCTCGTCCCATTTCCACACTGGAATGGGTAGTGGTTGCAGTAACCCGGCTGGCTTCTGATGTTCGGCCTTAACTCTTTGGCAAACATCGCAGTGAGCGACGAACTGGGCTATGTCCGCTTTCATCTCGTTCCACCAGTACTTCTGCTTTAAGTCCATGTACATCTTGGTGGATCCCGGGTGGATGGAATATGCTGAGTTATGGGCCTCATCCATGATGGTTTGCCGGAATTCACCTTCCTTGGGTACACAAATCCTATTCTTGTACCACAAGGTTCCCTTTTCATCCACTCTGAAGTCTGGGGCTTTATTTTCCCCGGTTTGCCTGCGAATCCTCACCAGGTCCGGGTCCGAGCCTTGGGCCTCTCGGATTCTTTCTTCCAGGGTGGGCTGAACACTTAGCTTGCGGCTGGTATTCTGAGGAATGATATGCACATTTAATCGGGCCATTTCCTCTTGTAAGTGGGGATCCCTAGGTCCGATCTGCCCATAGGATTTCCTGCTTAAGGCATCCGCTACCACATTGGCCTTACCGGGGTGGTAGTGAATTTCCAGATTATAATCCTTGACCAACTCTAACCATCTTCTTTGCCTTAAATTCAGATCTGGTTGGGTGAAGATATATTTTAGGCTCTTGTGGTCAGTGTAAATCTCACACTTGTTTCCGATCAAGTAGTGTCTCCAAATCTTGAGGGCATGCACTACGGCTGCAAATTCCAAGTCATGGGTGGGGTAATTTTATTCATGGGGCTTAAGTTGACGGGAGGCATATGCTACTACCTTTCCATCCTGCATCAGGACACACCCTAACCCTTGGCGAGAAGCATCACAATAAATGACGAAGTCCCGCTGGATATCCGGTAGGGTTAACACGGGGGCGGTCGTTAATTTTCCTTTCAGTTCCTGAAAACTCCTCTCACATGCCTCAGTCCAATTGAATTTCTTGTCCTTTCTGAGTAGCTCTGTCATAGGTCGGGCTATCTTAGAGAATCCTTCAATGAACCTCCGATAATACCCAGCTAAACCCAGAAAACTCCTGATTTCACTAACATTGGTGGGCTGCTGCCAGTTGGAGACGGCTTCCACCTTCTCGGGGTCAACTGCTACTCCTTCTGCGGTCAAAATGTGACCAAGAAATACCACCTTCTCTAGCCAAAATTCACACTTACTGAATTTAGCATAGAGTCGGTGGGCTCTCAATTTCTCCAGTACTACTCGCAGATGTTGCTCATGCTCTTGGACACTCTTGGAGTAAATAAGTATGTCGTCGATAAAGACCACGACAAACTTGTCTAACTCCTCCATAAACACCTTATTCATGAGATTCATGAAATAAGCAGGGGCATTGGTCAGTCCAAAGGACATCACTGTGAATTCAAACTGGCCATATCGGGTAACAAAAGCTGTCTTCGGGATATCACTTTCCTTAATCTTGAGCTGGTGGTACCCTGATCTCAAATCTATTTTGGAGAAGTACTTGGCTCCTTTTAACTGGTCAAATAGGTCATCTATTCTGGGAAGGGGGTATTTATTCTTGATGGTGACCTCATTTAGTGCGCGATAATCCACGCACATCCTCATGCTTCCATCTTTCTTTTTGACAAAGAACACTGGGGCTCCCCACGGGGATGAGCTAGGTCTGATAAAGCCACTCTGCTGCAGTTCACCTAACTGTTTCTTCAGCTCTGCTAACTCAGAGGCTGCCATTCTATAGGGCCTCTTGGCTATAGGGGAGGTTCCAGGGACAAGGTCGATCACAAACTCTATATCCCTATCCGGGGGCATTCCAGGTAGTTCCTCAGGAAAAACATCCGGGTATTCACTCACTACCGGGACTCCTTCTATGACCTTGGCTTCCATGCTAAAAACCATTGGGTCGGGCCCACTTCCCCGGGTGTGGCAGGTCACTTGCACGCCATCCTGGTTAATTAGGCGCACTACCTTATCAGCACATCCTATGTGTCCATCATGTAGGCTCAACCAATCCATTCCAAGGATCACATCTATTCCTTTAGACTTAAGTACTACTAGATCCGCTAGGAATTCTACCCCACTTAAATTGATCCTTACCCGGGAACAGCATAGTCGACACTGGATGTCGGCTCCAGGCGTTCGGGTTATTAGGGGTACCTTTAGTAGTACTGTAGGTATGTGGTACTTATCCACAAAGCTTGATGATATAAATGAATGTGATGCTCCAGAATCGAAGAGTACTGTTGCCAAAACTGAGCTGACTAGAAACTCACCGAGTACAACGCCCTGAGCTTCCTGAGCCTCTTGCGCGCTGATGTGGTTGACGCGGGCTCGTCCAAATGACTGCTGGGGCTGCCTCATCTGCTGGCTGTTGTTGTTGTTGTTGCCGGGGTTGTTGCTACGGACGGGAACACTGTTGGCTCCTGACACTGCTGCCCTTGGCCCAGTCATTGCGTTGGAGAAGGCTGATGCAGCTGGCTTGTTGGCGTAGGGTAGTTGGCAATGAAGTGCCCTGGCTCACGGCAGTTGAAGCATGCCCTGCCGTTGTTGGTGACCTGACTGGCGCTGTTCTGTGGGGCCTTGACAGGGTTCTGGCTCCTGAATGGGGCATTGGTCTGATGGGAACCGGAGGCTTGAGACTGGGTCCGGTACTGCATGGGAGCTTGGGACCTGGGCATGGGGTAACCAAAGCTTCTTGGTTTCTGGAACCTGTCCTGCTGGTGGGCCTTGCTGTCTAGGAACCGGCGCTTGTTGTCCCTCCTTTCATCTGCCTTGGCTCTCTCAGTCAGAATGGCCATGTTCATCAGGGTGTTGAAGTCAGGGTAAATCTGAGGAGTAAGCAGGGTCCTCAGTTCTGCGTTCAAGCCCTTCTTGAACATGTCTTGCTTCTTCTGATCCTTGTCTACTTCTTCTGGAGCATAGCGAGCCAGCTCCATGAACTGATAGGTGTACTCCTCCACGGACTTGTTGCCCTGGCGCAGTTCACGGAATTCATCCGCCTTGCGCTTCATGGTAGCTGCAGGAATGTGATAGCGGCGGAACTCTGTCACAAACTCATCCCAGGTGATAGTGGAGGCATCCTGGGCGGCCGTGCAGTAGTTCTCCCACCAAGCTAAAGCAGTCCCAGTGAGCTGGTGTGCCGCCAGGAGAACCTTGTCCCTGCTCTCACAGCCGAATGGCTCTAGCTTCCTCTGAATGACCCGCAGCCAGTCATCTGCGTCCAGGGGGTTGATGGACCCGCCAAAAGTGGGTGGCTTGGTGCGGAGGAAGTCTGTCAGTTTCTCATTCATACCTTGTCCGCGGGGCCTTTGGCGAGTGATGGCATTGGCCAAGGCTTCCAGCAGAAGGGTCTGGTTGTTCATGACTTGTACCAAATCAATGACCGGTGGGGGCGGTGGTTCCTGTGCTCCCACTTGACTTTCCCCCCTGCCCTTGGGCTGATTCACCTCTTGCTCCTCATGGTGCACTATTGGTGGGGGTCCCTGCCTTTCCTGCTGCCTTTCTGCACTAGGAGTGGCACGTGCTTGACTCGGGGAGGTTCTGGTGGCACGCTTGGGAGGCATCTGCAGATTGAGTGAACTTTCATGAGACTTGGATTTGGATATTAAGGTGATGTTTAGTTAATTATTTCGAATTTTTGAAGAGACAGAATCCACCTCCTGTCGACAAGCACACAGACTAACAAACAACAAGCACAAATGATTTTATTATTTTGCCGGGGCGGTTACAACACTTGGGGTAGGGCCAAAACACGTGCTACACGACGGGTACAACAACACAACTGGGGGGGGGGGTACAAATCTAGACTCGGGACAGCTTCTGGAGTACAATTCTGGACTACGGACCATGATGACTTCACTCCCTCGGACAAACTCTGGGCTGGGCACTCTACTCGCGGGACGAATCTGCACACTGCGCGGAGTGGTCTTCTGGCGGAATAAGGAGAGCCAGCACCTCATCTCTTAGGGTCCCAGCTGCGGGAGGAAGTTCATTGGCCACCTCAGAGTCCCTTTCCGAAGGCGGTGGTGCTGGTGTGGCATCGGGGCTCTTCCGCTTTCCAGACCCCTGGGCAACAGGGACTCCATCCAATACTGGGGCCTCGTCGTCCTCCACGATCCGCATCTTCCTCCTTGTGCGGTCCGAGTGGTGGGCTTCCTTCAGTGCCTGCGCATGCCGGTCCTCGGCCTCTTTGAGGGCCTCGATGGCGAGGGCCTCGTTACTTTGGGCAGCCGCGGCTCGGGCCTCAGCTGCTGCCAATCTCACCTGGAGCCTCCTCACCATAATCTCGACATCCTCGGCTCTGCGGATCTGCTGCTTCAAATGGGCGGCCTGCTCATCGCAGAGCTCATCCAAAGTGAGGAGATAGGCAGCCATATGGAGCACGGTGGGGTCATCCTCGCGCTGTCCACGTCCTTCCAAAGTCCTCACCCGGGCCAGCCAAACCGGGCGGTTCTTCTTGACAGGCGGGTAGAACCTCATCGGTGTGCGTCCGATGTGCCGCTCATAAATTTGGCACAGGTAGCGCAGGGCTTTCCGAGCTGCCACCTGGTAAGTGTCTTTCCGCCGGAAACCAGTGGCAGACACATTCCAAGGCTGAATGTCGGGGAAGCGGCTGCTCCTGCCCACAAAGATGGTCATCTCGCACCGGAGAGTCCCACGGTCCTCATACTCCCTGCTGGAGTACTCCGGGCGCTCGTAAATCCCGAGGCGGTCCATGCAGGCGAACAGCAACCTGGGAAAACCGGGCTCCTCCAGGCAGTGGCTGTTGGTCCATCCTTCTTCGACCATCTGGAAAGAATCGGGGTGTAAATCAGTTTTGCAATTGAGCAGGGGTAGCAAGAAATTTTGTAAATCATTTAATTTGGTCAAAAAGGCTTTTCCGGTCCTAATGGTTACGTCCTACGGCCAACGACGGCTCTGATACCACCTGAAGCGTCCCCACATAAGTAGAGACTAAATGTGATCCAATTTATCAGTCCCAGGAGGCTGATAACACATTTATTCAACAGATAGTTCAGAAACCGTACAGCTCCCGAAGGAGCGGGCGGGCAAGCCACACCCAAAGCAAGACTAAAGCGATAACAACACAAATCCAAGTTGCAGTCCAGTCGGACTTCGGGCTGCAATCGGAGCTAAGCGTCAGCGGAAGCATCCTGCAAAAGGGCCAACACCGCAGGCAGCGTTGGGTGCAGACGCAACCTCCTACTCGAAGTCCTCGGCGACGAAGTCCGGATCCTCCTCTGAAGTAACAACACAAGGGTGGTACAAAAGTACTCAGCAAGTCCAACCCCATCCACGGAGGGGGATACAACAAGAATATGCATATCAAAAACCAAGGAATGAGCTATGGTTTATTTGCAGTAAAGCAGAATTTTTTAGACACATGCAGGGTTCCATTTCAAAGAAGTCTTATGAAAAACATTTTAGTAATCAACATATCAAGTGGGGTTGATCCTACACAAATGATCCGAGTTTTATCGCTACCGGACTCCCCGTCCGCCGTAGCGCACGGCACACCTACCGGACACTTCCAAAATTCCACACACCCACACACGCAGTAAAATACCAGTCATCCCCAAAAGCTAGTTGTGTGACCGAGCCGTAACTCGTCCAATGCCGTGGACACGGCTACCCGGATAGGTTTTAACTCTGCAGAGGTTGTACACTTTTCCCACAAGTAGGGTACCGTATCGCGATCACCTTAGTGTCGGTACGGATCCTAACAAAGCCATTACCCACCTTAGCCAACACTGACTAGTCAACACGGAAACGCTCAAGGGGTTAGCAACCCATCCACGGGGCTGAAACCGGGACCTAAGTCACCAAGAGCTTAGTCCTTTTCCAAGGCCTCCCGTTGCTCACCAGCACACCTGAAGCCTAGCAGTTTAGCTAGTGGGGTTTATGCTAAGCCGTTGCCCATACAACGGTCGAGTGGTTGTACGATGATGGAATTAGGCAGGATGACACATCAACTCGGTCCTTAGCCATGACAAGATGGATATCTCCCCCTCTGCTCAACCACTGAGGTACGAGCCCAACAACCCGGCGTTCCACACAAGAAACACCCATCCATCTCATCCACCACCTCACTTTACACCCGAAAACCCAACTCCTCAGTTAAACATACTCACACATTTATTTTCCGAGTAAACAGGTGTAGTCATGTTTGAATTTGGATAATGAGTTCCTAAGCATTCTAGCAGTATTTATCATCTAAACAGAGCAACTCATATTTAGAGATAAATATGGGACAGTAAGGAATGATCATAACAATCAAGGGGTGGCTATCCAACCATGTCTTGCGATAAAATAACATGCATTTTATAAAACAGGCCAATAGGTTGTGTCTGAAAAACTGGGTATTGAATATGCATCAAAGGGTGAGATTGGACTTGCCACTCTCAAAGCCTTCCGGGAGCTCCTGCTCACGGTACTGGTCCTCGGGCTCGGGCTCGCGGTCGAACTCCTCCTCGCGCTCCTCCTCGGGTACACCGCGATCTACGGCACACACAAACGAGCACACAATAAATAAAAAGGAAAAAGATTTTACCCGTTGAGCTCCGAACAGGAAATATGAACGGAAAATAGGTAGGCAGGGTATTTTCATGAAATTTTGATATGCCTCGGCGGAAATATATGAGAGGAGGCTGTGGTCGAATTTGGGGTGGATTGGAGGAAATTTGGCGCATGAAATGATGGGTTAAAGGAGTATTAGGGGCTTTAAAACGGGGTTTAGGACTGAACCGCGAGAGCAGGGGCCTATCTGTAATTATTTTTGGAATGGTGGGAGGACTTGTTCGCGAATCAGGGAAATTGGTGGGTTGGATCGCGAGGAGAGGGATTTACCCCTTCTTCTTCCTGGAGACAACAGAAAGTGGAGGAGAGATGGCCGTCGGCGTTCTGGTGGTGGGAGTGGAGGAAGGCAAGGTGCTCGTGGTGAGGGTGTGGAGGTGCAAGGCTCGGCTCGCCCCCTTTTATAGGCGGCGCACGGGCGGGCGAGGGCCGAGGCAATGATGGCGGCCGGACTTTTGGCCGGTGGCGTGCCGGAGTGGTGGAGCTCGTGGATGGCGTGGCGGCGTGGTCGACGAGGCCATAGGAGCGGTGACCGGCGACACGACGCGACTCACCGAGCCAAGCGCTAAACGCCAAGGTGCAAGTGGGCGTGGCACGGGCGGCGCGGCGCGCGGGCGCGCGCGCGGCGCGCGGCCCGACGCGGCGCGTGGCCCGGCACGCGTGCCGCGTGGGTGGTGCCAGGCGCGCAGGTGGGGGGTTGCCAGGGAAGTAAAAGGGGAGAGATAAGTAAGAGGAAGGGAGAGGAGGAAGAAAGAGAAGGAAAAAGGAGAAGGGAAAGAAAGAGGAAGAAAAAGAAAGAAGGAAGAGAAAGAGAGGAAAGGGAAAAAGGGAGGGGAAAAAGATGGCGGAAATTGCGGGATTCGACTGCGCGCGGTGTTGGACTTGACGGGCACGCGGTGAAAATTACGGGGAGCGGAAAAAGGAGAGTTGACGAGCCAGGGCCAGGACGACGCATCCGACGGAAGGGAAAGGATTTGACGGAGCTCGGCGGTCGGAAAAATTTTGGAAAGTATTTTTAACGGGTGATTTAACTGGGTGTTTTTAACGGGCGTTACATATAGTGACCGTATTGAGAGGTCGGTAGTCCACACACATGCATAGACTCTCATCCTTCTTCTTCACAAACAATGCTGGACAGCCCCATGGTGATGTACTTGGTCGAATGAAACCCTTCTCCAATAGTTCATGCAATTGGGTCTTCAATTCTGCCAGTTTCACGGGTGGCATTCGATATGGCCTTTTTGATATCGGTGCCATGCTTAGCTGTAACTCAATAGCAAACTCAATATTCCTATCTGGTGGCATGCCTGGCAGGTCATCTGAAAATACATCAGGATAGTCATAGACAACAGGGATATCTTCCAACCGGGTTTCCATTACTGAATAGGCACAAGAATTTACGCACTCTTGGTGGGGCAAGTGTAAGGTAGAGCTGCCGTGTAGGGGTGAGTTTATGTGGATAGCTCGGGCAGAGGTATCTAGCATCACTTGGTGTCGAGTCATCCAGTCCATACCCAAGATGATATCTGTCCTCCCTAGGTCAAGAATGATGAGGTTTTCCTTAAAAATAATTTTGCCTAACTTGATAGGTACAAAGTGATTTATTCGGTCGGAGGCTATTTTTCCACCTGGGGTCGAAATCATATACGACCCTTTTGTGTGATAAACACTCAACCCGCATCTATCACCAATTTTATTTCCAATGAAACTATAAGACGCTCCCGAATCAAACAAATAAGGACAGGTTGATTATGAACAAGGAATGTACCCGTCATTACTAGCGCACCTTCTAGGAGTTCTGCCAGATTGGTGAAGTTCAACCTCCCTTGTCGAATCTGCACCTTGGGCTTCTTCCCTTTGTTGTCTATGGCATTACTCTGACCAGGGCGTTTATTCTTGTTCTTGGGGCAGTCCTTGGCAAAATGTCCCACGTTGCCACAGGTGAAGCAACAGTTACCGTTTGCAGGGCACGACGGTGGTGGAAGGTTGGGCCGAGGTGCCTGTGGCTGGAAACCGGGGAAACGAGGTGCTGCCGGCGGTGGAGGACGAGCAACGCATCTCCCAGGCTATGCTGGCCTATGAGGTGCTGAAGGGGGAACCATCCTGAACTCCTGAGCAGGCGGGCTAGGTGATAGCATTGGAGCCTTCCGCTTCATGTTGGCCTTGAGGGCCTTCATACAGTCTTCCTAGGAAATCGCCAGGTTTACCAGCTCGTTGTAGGAGTCCACGTTGGTGGGGTTTAGCCTTTCCTTGAGCTCAAGACTCAAGCCTCTGCGGAACCGATCTCTTTTCTTTTCATCCGAATCTGCGTGATAAGCGACACAGGTCGTTGAAGGCCTGCGTGTAATACAGGATGTCACGGGTTCCCTGGGTAAGAGCTAGGAACTCATTGAGCTTACGCTCTAGTAGGCCTTCAGGGATATGGTGGCCCCTGAAAAGCAGTCTTGAACTCGTTCCAGCTGACGACGTGGTCAGCCGTCAGCATGGCGAGGTAGTGGTCCCACCAGAGGTGGGCGGAACCATGCAGCTGCTGGGCTGCGAACCGGGCCTTGTTTAGATCCGTGCATGGAGCAGTGAGAAGCTCAAATTTTGACTCAATCGTGTGAGTCCAAGCATCTGCATCCAGAGGGTCCTCCGACTTGTGGAATGTTGGGGTTGTGTGCCCAGGAAATCCTCATAACGAGTGACCTGGGGCTACGGGGGACCTCATCCTCCCTAGGGCTACTTCTGTTGCTGCTGCTGCCCCTAGACCAGGTGTCGTAAGAGCTCAGTTTGCATAGCAGAATGTCTACCAGCGACGGCGGAAGGGGCGGTGGTGGAGGTGGTGCTTGGTTATCCCCACCACCAATTGGGAGCGATCCCGAACGAGTGCTGCGCACCATCTACAAGAGTGTACTTTTCCATTAGTCACATAATCTCAAAGCTTGCTTAATCACAAGTAAAAATTGTGTGCTGAATCATAAGCATCCATCTTGCCAATAGTAAGAAAAACAGCAATAAGATCCTTTATTGAGTAAGTGCATATCTCTTCTTTGTTATGCACATGGTTTCTTATTTTTTATTGAGTAGGTGCATATCTCTTCTTCCCATCCTTGGTCAATGGTTAGATCACTCTGTACTCAGTGAGTTTCATCTCACGCTTGCTGTCCGAAGTAGAAAGTATCATGGTCGAAGAGCGAGGTTAGCGCGTTGCTATGCATGCTGTTTTTCAGCAAGCTGAACGGTGGAAATTTGGTTCTAACACGAGTTTAACAGTTCCAAAGGAGCCAAAATTTTACAAGCGGTTAGAACACAAGTTTTTGCACAACTTTGGTATTCAAAACTCATCTCAAAAGTGGACAGAAGTGGGAGTAAAAGTGAGATCAAAACAGCGACTGAAATCTGCCAAGATTCCAAACATTACAATTACTTCATGACAAAGCAAGTCCGGGCTTGCGACAAGTTCTTCAATACAAGAGGGGTACTCAACTTGAGGCTAACCTATTACATCACCATCCAAAATATAGGTTGCTAAGGACTAAACAAAAAGACTGACTCAAAACAACAAACACCTAAAAGTCATCTAAGTTGCCCACGGAGGTAGCGCTATGCGCCGGAGAAGGAGCGTCACCAACTCGGGGCTGAGACTGAACGCTCTGAAAGTCCATAGTCGAGACACCCTCGATCTCCTCGAGATCTTCCTCCTCCTCCTCCTCCTCCATCGGCTCATTCTCCCCCTACTGCTCAAGCGCGTGGATCGCATTTAACTCGGCATGGTGCTCGTCCAAGTGCGCGTTGGCAATAGCTAACTCCATCTCAACATCCAACTTCTCCTCTGTGAGTACCTGCATGTCATGCTCCATATCTGCTACCTCTCCCTCCAGCTCAGTGATCCGTGTCTCTATGTCAGAAATCCGTATGCCCCTCTGAATGAGCTCAAGCGACTGGTCCACTAAGTCTCTCTTAGTGGTGGTAAGAGTCTCTTGGGAGTCCATGACCAACCTAGCCAAGGTAGCCATAGCTCTACCCTGTAGCTCGTCCAGTCAGAATAGCGCATTCATGCACCGAGTTGAGGTGAAGATCGTGCGCTGCAGGTTTATGGCAGCGAACACCTCCATATTATTCATCCTGTCAATCCAATCCGCATCCCGCTTGTCCCTAATGGGGAACAAGCCAATCGGATCCAAGAAAATCTCAAAAGGATGTAGCCTACAAAACTGAGTTAGTGCTTGGAGGGCAGTAGACTCCCATGTGTCCTCAAGTGTCTGTCCATAGGCCAAAACCTCGATCGGTGGCCACTGTGGCTGCTCCAGGGACGGGGGTACAATCGCGCGTACGCTGCACCTCTGAACCCCGTGCTCCTAGTACTCACGTCCCGCATAGATAGGCGTCGACTGGTACCCAAATCACCGCAAGGTATCCCACATGATAGCGGGAAAGACCTCAAAGTGTAGGCACATGGAGTGGGAGGTGCCATCCGTGCTGAAAACCACATGCCCAGGAGTGGCCCTCTGGAACCAAAGTTCGATAAGTGAGACATGGGATTAAAAACTCGAAAACGAGCAACAGATTCTGGTAAGTTAGAGAAAAGCTCATAACTCAACAAGCATTCATCCAAAAATTCTCAAATTTTACCAGCATGTTCTTCAGAAATTTGGTAGCAAGTTTGGTATTCAGAGGTGAGTGAAAACAGATCCTAACAGGATGATATGCTTAGGTTTTTAACAGGTGGTACATGCAGCAATTTCAGAGACAGTATAGCAGAAATTTGAGCATAACTCTCAAACCAGAGATCCAAATAAGCCGAAATTTTAACAAAATATTCTCCATTCAGTGCTTCAAAACATTGCTTAAGCAGTGCCTAGCAGAAAATGTCCTTAAAGAAGTCGAAAAAGTAAAACTTCAACAGGTATACAAACTGGATTTTTCAACATCAAGGAGTTATGACACTGACCATAGCTTACAATTCTTTTGGGCAAAATTTAACAAATTTTACCAGCATCCTAATTAAAGGTTTTTACACAACTTTTTTGTATAAAGATTCTGGAGATAACACATGAAAAGAACCCAAAACATTTTTACAAGGCGATCATTTGCTGAAAAGGACAGCTAGAAAATCCTTAACGCGGGATAAAACTTTAAACACATATGCGAGGATAATTTAGCGTTTTGGTTTCACGGATTTTATTTCATGATGCATGCACAACATACATCGTCCTCTCAACCGAAACAATTGCCAAAAAGGTTTGGACTTACGTGGTTAGTGCCGGTGGTAAGCAACAATTTCGTCTCTCCCTATAATAACTAGTTGGGTTTCTAATATCGTTTTCTATGTAAACGTGGTTAGTGTACTTGCAGAAAAACACAATATAACTTGAACCTTTCGTGCCAGCACTCACTAAAGCGTCCCCATTCATTACCGTTTGCTATAGAAATGACACCCATGCATTTAACGCTACATGGACATCGCAACAACCGTGGAACTAAGTCCCTTTGAATAGAACCATATAACCCTTCACATACTCATGATGCGGAATCATGCGCACGTATCATAGACGTGGGCGAACAACTGTGATGATAGGCTTGTTGGAATTGAACCATATCACACTTCGCATGCTTTACATACGAAACCTTGTGCACGTGTAATAAACGTGGGCGAAAACAACCGTGATGACAGGTTCTGTGGAATAGAATTCCTATCACCCCTCGCATACTCGTGATGCGGAACTCTGCGCACGTATGATACACATGGGCGAAAGTGCTGGGAGTCAGTACAACTAACCAATAGGTAATAGCCACCTTAAATAACCCAAAATTCCCCTAGGGCTTCTCGCACTAAGTTCATCCGTAACGACCATACAAGATTTTCAAATTAATTTCTTGCAAGTTTTATTTAGAAAAGGTGTTTAAGATCTATTGTTTTCTCTGTCCTGCTTTCAAGCTCTGGTATCAGCTGTGGTGGAACCGCCCAAATTAACTTGGCTAAAGCACACTTACGCCGCTTAATACGCAATCATGTACTTTAAACAAATCAATTTAGTCGTCCATCAGATTTCTCCGATAAACCACTTATCTCAGGATTTAGAAAGCAAGATTCACACGATGGTGAGTGGTTATAGAGATTACAACAGTCCATCCAGATTTAACAAAGTGCATTGATTTATTACAACATCAGTTTCGAAATTCAAACATATTTTGTAGGTTTTCAAGCAGCGGAAATAAATAAGCGGAAGCTAGACGTCGTTGCATGATATCATGAAGAAGCCAGTCATGACATCAATGATCCCAGTCCTCGTCGTCCGAGGAGGGATCGCACTCAACCGTCCAACTAGGAGGAAGTTGGGGAGGTCAAGTGCCACTTGTAGCAAGCTCAGGGGTATCAACATCACCTGAAAAGATGTGCCACAACAAGGCTGAGCGACTACGCTCAACAAGACTTAACTGACCGGTGGTACTACTCCACCAACACCTAGACATGCAAGCTTTTTGGTTCTGGGTTTGTTTTTGCCAAAAGCGACTAGTGTAGGTCCTTACTTTCAACATTTTAGCCACAAGTTCTATTGTTGTTTACCATTCTAAGTTAGCAACTATACTAAACAAGCATAGTTTCCAAGTAATTAATGTAGGTAACAATATTAGATCATCATCATCTTTCATTCTTACTCAGTGTAGCATAGCGATCAAGTAGTCCCAAGCTGTGAGAGGCAGACGAATTGATTCGAATTTCTTAACCATGCATGGCGAACCTAATACCACGACATCCGCGCACCACGAGTGGTTGCTTCATTTGTCAGCCGTCCCCATCAATTCCCAGACCCATGTCGGGCCCACTTCCCTTGGTACAAGGCTCCATAGACCCGGCCTCTGTCGTTCTATGACCGCACTTGTCACCACATGCAGCCGCAAGGGAACTCCGTTCCAGAGATAGTGGAACGATCCGCTCACGTTTCGATTCAATCAGGTACTAGGCTTTGAGATTAGTACTTTCAAACACTTGATCACGAACACTATCACATCTCGACCTTAGTCCAGTTTCATGTAGACAGACGGGGCAAACCACCGAGTACCGAGCATAAGCCCGGCCCCGTCCATCGTCCTTATAGTTACAACAAAAGGAAAGCAAACAACTCCTATAACTTGTGAGTGATAGTTAAGCACTCGACTTTTACCGAGTCCTATTAAGCATTGCAACAACTCGACTTAACATACTCGTGTTCAGATCAAGGGTACTATATTCATGCATTTATGGTTTCAATCAACTCCTAGAACGTAAATGCGCAATCAAAGCAATCAATTGTATTGCAAGTATTTAAAGATAGGAAATCATGCTCCGGGGCTTGCCTTCACACGGGGAGTTAGCGAACTGGTCCTCGGCTTGCTTCGGTACGGGCTCGGCTCTGACTTGATGCAGATCCGCTATGGCTTCTTCTTCCGGCGATGGGTGAAGCTCGTATGTTCCGTCAGCAAGGTTCAGCTCTACACAAAATGCAAATGCATCAAGTTCAACTTCCATGCTTTCTCATATAGGATGCAAAACACGAATTAGCACTGAAGTATAAATTACATTATGACCGCATTCACCTAAACAAGGTTCTACACCTTCTTTATCTGTATAAGGTAAGGTGTGTTATGGTATACAACCGGGGTTGACTTGATGGTGATTGTGTACATATATACAACTTAACTTTATTAAACTTTAGATCCGAAAGTTATCCTATTTCTGAATGTTTTTTTGTACCTCTTCCGAAAAAGACTATTACCTTTACTTAAGGTTCTTTCTTCCATTTAATTTGGTTCATCTCCAAATTTTGTTTCTATTTTCAACAGTAAGCTATGAAGTTGAAACTTTACCAGCAACTTAATCTTGCCATGATTAAGCTATTGCACAAACTTGAGGCTTATTAGAGTTGCAATGAAATAATTAAAATGATTTCATTATGATAAGGTAGTGTGTGCCTAACTATTTTTAAGACAAAAACCATAACGAATCTGGGTATGAAATTTTAACAATAGGTTCCAGTGGTGAAATAGAGCCTTTGGTGAATTTTTCATAATTTTTAATGAAGGGCATCTTTTTCCATACATTTTCCCTAATTATTCTTCCCCAAAAAAGGAAAGTGGTTTTATTTTTGCTTCTCATCATGTTGTATATTTTTCCCACAAACTATACTACACCACTGACTTATTCCAATTTGTTTCACATTTTTACCATCTCTGGTTTAATTATTATGCAAAAAGACAAAAGCAACCTCAGATTTCCATGATAAAACTAAAACAGAGATTTAAACATTTGAGCTAGGCTCCACATCATTTTTATAAGCTTCCATTTCCTGAAACAAACACTTGAGAGTTGGGTTTACCATTTTAGCATTGTTCTGCAATTTACTATGATTTAAAAGGCTTAAATAAGGATTAAAACATATAACATCAATTCCAACAGAGACACATGTCAAAAGTATTTTTATTAGAAACTAGACTTTAAACTGAGTCTAGCAAAATTGGTTTGATATTTTTCCTATTTTTGTACAATTTATGGTGCATTTTCAAAATTTGGATCATTTTCTGCCGAAATTAAAAGAAAACCGCGGCAAACTTACGGTCTAGCCCTTAGGTTTATAGGTTAAACGCGCAGAGTTCCCTGACTTTAGTGCTAAGGTCCCTGGAAGAAGGGAAAAGACACAAGTGTGTCCTTACCGGCGCGCACGGTGGCGGTCCGGCCAAATTCCGGCGATGCGCCAGCCAATCCAGGGCAAAAAGTCACGGGAAAGGCATGGGAGCTCACCAGGAGTCGATTAGCGGTGGTTGGGGCGTAGAGGGGGCTCGGTGGAGGCGAAACAGTGCAAGGCGGCGCTACGGCTGCGGTGGAGCTGGGCGGCAGTGTTCCGCCTCCACCGAGCCCCCTCTACGCCCCAACCGCCGCTAATCGACTCCTGGTGAGCTCCCATGCCTTTCCCGTGACTTCTTGCCCTGGATTGGCTGGCGCATCGCCGGAATTTGGCCGGACCGCCACCGTGCGTAGAAGGTTGGTGACGGCAACGGTCAGCGGCTCGAGTTATGCGAGGTGGTGGCGGAGCGATTTGCGGTGGCGGCGGAGAGCGAGGCTGCGTGGAGGTGGGCTCTCCACGGGAGGTCCGAGCAGCGACGCTTGGACGCAGAGCAGGGGAGCTTAGCGTGTGGCAAGGGCGAGTAGGGAAGGGGGCTCAGGCGGCGTAGGCACTCTATTTATAGGGCCAGGTGAAGCAGGCGAGCGAGGTGGAGCCGGGACTGGTAGCTGGGGGTCGGAGGGGAGCCGGGGCACTGTTGCGGCTATTAATGGCGGTGGCGCCATTGGCGGATAGAGGAGGCGACCGGCGGGGTGCAGCAGGCGAGGTGGCAGGCTCTGGGCGAAGCGAGAGTGCGCGTGGGGAACGGCTTTTCCGGGGCATCGGGTTGGCGAGGCGGGCGCTCGAGGCGTCGCGGTCGGGGTGGCGGTTGGCGGAGGCGGCGGTATCGAGCAGGCGTCCGTGGGTGCGCGTGCGGGCAAAGCAACTGCAGGAGGCGGGGCGTGCCCTCGGGCGAGGCGGGGCTGATGGAAGCAGAGGGACCACGGCGCTTACTGGCGGCGGAGCGTGCGAGGCGGCATCTTGCCGGGGCCGGAGACCGGGCAAGACAGCTTCACTGGTGAAGCCTTGCCACGCGGCGGCGGCACTCTGGAGCGTGTGGCGCGTGTGCTTTGGCACGCTCTTGCCGAGCGATTTGAAGGATTGCATCACCGGGCCGATCTTCAAGCGCGATTAACTCCCGATTCTTGAACTGCGCATCATTTACTCCCTTTGCAAAAGTTGTAGTCCTCAGATCCAAGTTCAACTTTTGTAATTGAACTGAGTTCAAATTCATAGCAGATTTGAAGATACAAAGCTTCAAAGTTTGGAGGAATGCCGGATTTTTAGACTTAGGCAAAAACGGCAGTTTGGCAGATTTCTAGGTTTTTGGCTGACTTGAGCCCCAATTTGAAAAGTTTCTGATGTGAATTTGACTAGAGTCCAATTGAGGAAGTTATTATATAAACCTAGCTCTCAAACTCTTAGAAAGGGTTTTGCTGGCATTTTGTTCAAGTTTTGTGAGATAAGCTTAAGCCAAAATGCATGGTTGAACTGATTCCAGACTATGCCTAGATTGCTGATTGGGGCTGGGTTTCCAAACTAGCTGACCTTGACTTGGGTTTTGGAAGCCTTTTGTGCAGATTTCGACCATACTCCTTTAGTCAAAGTTGTTAAGGGCTTGAAGCTCTAAAACCTTTGTAGAGATTTGAGGTTGAGTTTATTTTGGAAAATTTTAGATAAAGAGCTCCGAAATTGGGCTTTATCTGTTTTTCTTAAATTGACATAGTTTTGAACTTTAAGTTTTTGAAGGTCTTTTGCTCGGATTCAAGCAAAACACCAAAAATAAAAGTTCTTAGGAAATTTGAGTTCTACAACTCTTAGTTGGATAGATTTTTAAGTTCTCAAGCAAAAATTTGAGTTATGGTTTAAAAATTTGTTTATCTTGTGAGGGCAAAAGTGTCATTTTTACTTGTCTTCACAACTGCCAATTGTTCTTCTTTATGCTCTAATGACTTTACTTAAGATTGAGCATGGTTTAATTAGGCTAGGTTGTTATAGCAATGCTTCATATTCGGTGGTATTGTTCGTGGACCTTGCTTCGCTTGTGAAATCAAGCCTTGCAGCGTATCTTATTTTGACGCCCAATGTGAGGTGATGATAGCAGACACCCCAGCCCCCTTGTCACACCAGGCCCCATCACAATGTATGATCCAAGGGATCTCGATCTTAGTTTTTCTAGCACATGGGGATGTCCAATCTACTATAAAGTCTGCTAGGACATGAGATTTGATTGCACATCTTCTTTCAAACTCCACGACATACTCTGATAACTCTGATGCCCATTTTGTTATTCTTCCTGAGGCTTTTCTTTTTGTGAGGAGATCGTGAAGCGGTTGATTGGTGACTACCACTATTATGTGACCCTCAAAGTAATGCCTTAGCTTGCGTGCTGCCATGATTATAGCATAAGCAATTTTTTCCAACTACGAGTAGAACAACTTTGAGCCTGATAGTGCCTCTGATGCAAAGTAAACTGGTGTTTGTTTTAACTTGCCATCAATCTCTTTTCCTTGGACCAAGGCGGCGCTGACTGCTCAGTTCGAGGCTGACAAGTATAGCAGCAAAGGGGACTTTGGTTTGGGTGGGCATAGCTTTGTCATGTTTGTTAAGTATTCCTTTTGTTGCGTGAAGGCTTTGCTCTGTGCTCCTCCCATTCAAATTTCTTGGAGCTTTGCAACACCTGGAAAAAGGGCAAGCTTCATTCAACAGCTTTTGGGATGAACCTGTTAAGAGCTGCAATTCTCCCTGTTAGCTTTTGCACATTCTTTACTAAGGTTGGCTCTTTCATGTCGACGAGAGCTTGGATTTTGCCGGATTAGCCTTGATGCCTTTTGCTGAGACTAGGCATCACAGAACCTTGCCTCGCTGGATTCCAAATACACATTTTTCTGGATTCAACTTTAGGTTTGCTGCTTTCAAATTGGCAAAAGTTTCTGCGAGGTCGAGGATTTGATTTTCTTGTTTGTCACTTTTTACAACAATGTCATCCACATAAGCTAGGATGTTTCTTTGGAGTTTCCTGCACAGGACTATTGGTATCATTCTTGAAAAAGTTTGTCCCGCATTCTTGAGCCCCTCAGGCATTCTCACAAAGCAGTAAGTTCCAAATGGAGTTATGAAACTTGTTTTTTCCTCATCTTCCTTCTTCATTCAGACTTGGTGGTAGCCTAAAAGCATGTTAAGTAGTGACAACATTTCACTGTTTGCAACGTCATCTACTACTTTTTCAACTCTTTCTAATGGGAAGTCATCTTTTGGGTAGGTCTTGTTTAGATTAGTGAAATCTATACATATCCTCCATTTACCATTCTTCTTCTTGACTGGTATCGTGTTTGGCAGCCATTCTGGGTACATGATTGGGCGTATAACATTTACATTAATTAATCTTTGGACTTCTGATTTTACAGCTTGTGCTTTTTCTTCTGACATTTTTCGGAGTTTTTGTTTTTTTGGTTTCATGTCTTTTTTTATTTTAAGCTCGTGCTCAATTATACCTCTATCAACCCCTTGTAGGTCACTTGCAGACCAAGCGAAGACATCCTTATTTTTATTTAGGAACTCGATTAGCTTTTTTTCTTCTTCAGGCTCGAGGTTAGCCCCTATTATTATAGCTCTGTCTAGAATGCAATCATCTAGCAGTACTCTTTTTGTTTCGCCATCAGCGCTTACTTTCACTTTTTCTTTGTCCCTCTTAGACTCAACGTAGGCTGGGATCTTCATGCAAAGGAATAATTGCCTTATTGCTGCGTCAAATTGTTGATGAACCCTCTGCCAAGGATAGCGAAGTATGGATAGTACATCTCGACAATATCGAACGTTATGCGTTCTGTTATGGCGTTGTCTAGGTTTCCAAATGACACCAGAAGTGATATTTTTCCCAAGGCTCTAACAAGCCTTCCCCCGAAGCCAAGCAATGGCACTTCTGCCAGCTCTAGTAGATGAGGACCGATTTTCATTTCTCTAAATGTATTTGCGAAGATGATGTCCGCTGAGGTTCCGTTATCGACTAAGACTTTTCCAATTTTCCACCCAGCTATGATAGCCTCGATCACCATCGCATCATTATGCGAGGTTGTATTTAGTTTCAAATCCTCTTCTGTGAAAGAGATAGGCATGTGTGCCCATTCTGGCTTTGCTAGTGGTCCATCGGGGATGATGGTATTTACTTGCCTGAAGTAATTTTTCTTTTGTCTTTTGTTTTCGAACTCAAGAGAAGATTGTAACGACCGACCCCAAATCTTTCCTGGTTAGGTTTGATCTCAGCCCTTAAACCTCCGCCAGTTGTTCTGTTGATCGCTCTTAAGTGCTCAGTTTTCCGCCAGTTCCGACCCCTGAGATCTGACCCCTGCCGCTTCGTTCCTTTTTCCCGACCCTGCCGAGTTCAGCCCTCCGTCGGATCTTGTCAAATCTTCCTCACCCGTCCGATCTTTTCCCCGGTGGACCCGCGAGATCTTTTTCCAGATCCCCCGCGTCAGCCGCACTCGAGTTGCATGGCTGCCTCAGAGCCTTCCTGCCGCGTGGCTCGCCTTCTCCGACGCCACTGCTCAGTTTTGTCTCTGGCAAGCGACCGAGTGGGGTCCCGCGCCCTCTTCCCCAATAGCAGCGGAAGCCCTCTGCGCCCCTTTCTGCAGAGCCTCGCTCCCCGCGCCCATCATCACGATACCAGATCTCGGCCCCGGAGACCGATGTCGCCCGTCTTTTCCGTCCTTTCCAGCAACAGTTGCGCCGCCCGGTCGTCGCTACACGACGATTCCTCCACCGCCAACCCCGACCACGGCCGCGACAGTCCCTTTCCCCGCTCTGTCAGACGCCGCCCGACAATCTGTTGTTCCGCGCTCTCCCCGCGCCGCGTCCGTTTGTTCTCTCCACCTGTGCGCCCTCGATCCTAGCGCCGTTTAACCGGTCGCTTCTATCACCTCTTCCGCACGGCGACGCCCGCTTTCCGCCAAATCTCAACTACCGGTCTACCCGCGCCTATGCCGCCCTGACGGAGTAGCACAATGATCGCTGGCGTCACCCCCGGAGTTCTGTTGCACCACCTGGTTTGCTCAATCGCCGCCACGGTAGAGCACTCCATTGCTTCTCCCCGGCCTTCGCGCCGCTTCCCTTCTCTCTCTCTCCGCGACGCTTTCGTTCCTCTGCTCCCGCAGCTATAAAAGGAATGCCCGTCGCCGGAGTCCCCTCTGCTTTTGTTGCCCTTAGTTTCCTCTAGCTCTCTGCTCAAGCTCCTAGCGCCATCCGCCCAACCTTGAGAAGTTCATCTTCCAGTTCCTTTTTAGTTCATCCAAGACACCAGCAGCGTGCCCCTTGTGCTGCGCAAGAGCTCTCTTGCAATCTGCAAGAAGCACCGCCGCCGGAGCACCGCCAGCCTTCGTCCCTGCTCAAAGCTTTAGTTCAGTGCCCAAGTATGCCTCTTCCCGACCCCAAGCTTTCCTTTCAGGAAGAAGGTGAGTGCCGACCCTAAGTCCGCCTCGACCGACCCCTCCTATCCGCCCAACCCCAGTTCCGTCTCGTCCGACCCTGTCTGTTTGCCGACCTTTGTCCGCCTCGCCCGAGGGTCTGGCTGTGATCTTTTCTTCAACTTAAGGGTGTAAGTGTAAAACGTGGAAACCCTTCAGCGCTTACGTCTGAGGATCCCAGTTATCACACCCTCTAGTTCGAGGATCAGACCACTCGTTTCTTCCCTACCCTTACCTGTTGATCATCATCCGCTCTCTCCAACCGCCTCCCCCTCCTGCTCTTTGTCGCAAGTTTCTGGGCTCAGGAGAGCCAGTGTTGCTGTCAACTTAAACGTGTAAGCTAACCCCTGCATTGCATCCGTGTAGAGCTGCATCTCGCTGACGGCTTCTACGAGCTGCACCCGGCGCCCGAAGAAGAAGTTGTAGCCGACTTTCCGCCCGCTGAAGTCGAAGCCGCCCCCGAAGTCGAGCAGTTTCCGCCCTCTTTGTTTGCAGGCAAGCCCCGGTTGCATGAAATTCCTACGTGTTTGCCAAACTTGCACATGCCTTCCGAATAGCATCTTGTGCATTTAAGTATAGGAGTTGTGTGAAACCCCAGATGCATGACTTAGTAACCCTTGATATGAACATTAGCTGTTGGACCGAGTAGCTGCATTGCTTAAATAGGAGACGGTAAAAGCCGAGTGATCTCCTGTCACTCGCGAGTTGTAGGAGTTGCATGTTTACTCTCCTGTTACAACTATAAGGACGATGGACGGGGCAGGGTTGGTAACACTTTGGTGGTCGGATGGTTGCCCCGTCTGTCTATGAAAACTTGCTAAGGCCCGACAGTGGTGGTGTTCGTGATCAAGTGTTTGAAAGTACTAGCCTCATACTTAGTATGGGATGAGGAAGCCTAGTACCTGATTGAACCTAGACGTGAGCGGTCACCCCATTGTTCTTGGAACGGAGTTTCCCCTGCTGGTTGTCGCACGTGGTGGCAAAGCGTGGTCACAGGACGGCAGAGGCCGGGTCTGTGGAACCTTGCACCAAAGGAAATGGGCCCGACACGGGTTAGGGGATCGATGGGGAAGGCCGACACAGGAAGCGACCTCCGGGTGCGCGGATGTCGTGAGGCTAGGTTCACCGTGCATGGTTAAAGAACTCGAATCGATTCGTCTGCCTCTCACAGCTTGAGATTACTTGATCGCTATGTCACCCTGAGTAAATGAGGAATCTGATGATGGCAATGTTGTTGCTTTATATACACACTTGTTTGGCTCGATGTTTGCTTAGAATAGGTTGCATAACATAGACTGGTGAGTAAATCCAGAACTGGAGCTAAAACTTGAAAATAGGTTACTTAGTGCTTTTGGCAAAACAAACCCCTCAGCCAAGAAGCCTTGCATGTCTAGTTGGGAGAATAGTTAGCTTCTCCCCGGGTAAGTCTTGTTGAGCTTAGTAGCTCAGCCTTGTTGTGGCTCCTATTTTTCAGATGAAGTTGCAGTTCCCGACCCCTCCTTTGTTGGTGCTTGGCCGCCCCAGCTCCCGCCAGGCTGGACGGTCGAGTGGGACCCCTCCTCGGACGGTGAGGAGAGGACTCAGTGATGTTCTGGCTGGCCTCGCCCAGGACGTCCGACCCCGACGAAGTCTTCCGCTAGTGTTTCCTGTTGTTTTTGTTATAAAACTCTGATGTTAAATTTTTATGACCGAACTCTTGAGTAAGACTGTTTAACACTCAGTGGACTTGTTGTATTCTCTGTAACCGCTCACCTTCGGGTGGGTTTGCTGAACGCGATCCTGTTTAAGTGGTTAAATCGGATGAAATCCGACGGCACTTCGTATTAACTTGGTTTAGGCAGGAGTGTCGCATGTTAGGCGGCTCAACCCTGCTTAATCAAGCTAATCCGAGGTGGTTCCGCCACAAAGATCCTCCTGCTATTGGCATTATCATGACGTAGGTGGGTAAGGCTTTGGGGTTGTTGTTCTGTGTGTTGTTAGGCTCGGCTTTAGGTATTTGGTTTGGTAGGTTTGGTGGGGTAGTGGTATTTCGTGTAGAGGCTGGGAAGGCGCGAAGCTTGCAGCTTGCGAGGCTTGCTGAGTTTGGGGTTGGAATTGTGGTGAATGTTGCCACATCATGGCAGGTTGAAAGTTTGCGAGGTTAGTGTTTGGGAAGCATGGCTGGTGTGGCCAAAAAGATGTATGGTGGATGGTTTTGGGTGCTGCGGCATCCCTTTTCTCTTAAGCTATTCTTTCAAAGGTCTTTTTTTGTTTCTGAGCAAAAGTTAGTTGCATGGTCTAGTTGCATGCTATGGAAAGTGTAGTAAAACATTCGAGGTTGATTGTTCTGGTTATGTGGCTTCAGAGGCCCTCTGCCTCAGCCTCTTCCAGCACTTCGCCACGTCTGTTATACGTGAGCCGAGTTCCGCATCACGAGCATGCGAGGGTTGATAGGGAGTTCCATTCAAGGGACCCTATCTTCGTGGTTGTTTTCGCCCACGTCTATTATACGTGCGCAGGTTCCGTATGTGATCCATACGAAGGTTGATACGGTTCGATTCCAACGAACCTATTGGCACGGTTGTTTCGCCACGTCTATCACACGTGTGCCGATGCCGCATCACGAGTATGCGAAGGGTTATGTGGTTCTATTCGGAAGGAACCTCTTTCCACGGTTGAGTGCTGTCCATGCAGCCTTAAACGCATGGGTGCCGTTCCTATAGTGGATGGTAATGTTTGGGAACGCTTTCGTGGGTGCTGGCACGAAAGGTTCGGGTGTGTGTTTTCTGCAGGTTGCTAACCGCGTTCGTTAAGACGTTGCTAGAACCGACTAGATAATATAGGGAGAGACGTATTGTTGCCTTGTCACCGGCGCTGACCGCGTAAGACCCGAGGTTCGGGCAGTTGTTTTTAGTTAAGAATACGGTAGGTCGTGCATGCGTCATACAGAAATCGGTGATGTTTCCTTCTCAACAGCAACCCTGTCCGACAGAGTTCCTTTGGATCTAAGGATTTCTAGTTTCTCTTAAGTTGCTCTCGGTTAAGCCCTTCTGCTTCTCTATCCGACCCCTGATCTTCGGAGTTATCTCACGTGGCTTCGGTTTTCTTGGTTCCAGATGGCTGCTCCCGGGCATGTGGTGTTTGGAGCGGACGGTACCTTCCAATCAACCTGCCTACATTTCGAGGGGTTTCCCGCGATCTTGTGGGATACGTTGAGATGGTTTGGGTATCAGTCCCCACCCCTGTACTCTGGGCGGCTATATGTGGAGCAGGGCATCCAGGCGTGCCAGGTGCAAGCACTGGTGCCACCCCCTTTTGTGCGGCCCGACTGGCCCTCTCTGGGCATCATAGCCTACGGTCTTTCTCCGAAAGATACGTGGGAATCCGCTGCCCTCCAGTTGCTCACGCAGTTCTGTCAGTTCCACCCTGTGGAGATCACCCTGGACCCGATCGGTCTTTTTCCTGTCAGAAGTCGGATGGACCCGGCCTGGCTGGACCGCATCGACAACCTTGAAGTGTTGGCCGCTACCTGCGCCACGCTCACCATCTCCACCAACGTCAGATGCATGGCTGCGTTCTACCAGCTGATCGAGCTCCAAGGAAGGGCCATGACACTCTTTGCTCGGACTGCTACGGACACCCACGTGTACCTCCAAGCAGCTAGAAGAGATCTGGTAGGCCAAACCTACCAGCTGATCCAACGTGGAATCCAGATCCACGACATGCAAGACCGGATCTCCGAGCTGGAAGGAGAAGTTGCCGACCTTGTGGACGGTATGATCGAGCTCTCGGAGGAGAAAATGGAGGTGGAAATGGAATTGGCCGTTGCCAATGCCCACCTAGAGGAACACCAAGCTGAGCTTGAAGACATGCATGCCCTCAACATGCAACTTGAAGCTCAGGAGGACCCTGAGGAAGACGAGGGAGCGTCCAGCATGGACATAGAAGAAGATGGCGTCCCTTCTCCGACTCATAGTGTCCAGTGGTAGTTTAAGGGTTCTCAGGGAACCCTCTTCCTTTTTGTTGTACTCCTCGGCAGCCTAGTTTTGGAAAGTTGTAATAGGTTAGCCTTGAGTTGAGTACTTCCTGAGTTAAAACGACGTTGTGTATAAAGTCGATCCAGTGCAGTGTACAGTTCTATCTTTTTCATATGATGTGGATGCTAAGGTTAAGTAAGTGGTGCCGATCCTGTGTTGTTTTCGGGAAGCCTGTTCAGTTGGCCGACCCTAGTTTGCGAACCAGAGTGCACCGACCCTTGAGACAGTTACCGCCTTGTCCGACCCTCTGAGAGTACGGACCGTATCCGACCCCTTGGTTCGAGTGGACCCGACCCTAGGAGTCTGTTGTAGTGTGTTTAACTGAGGTGGAGTACCAGGGCAAGTAAGGTGAGGAAGTGGGAGGAATGTGCTTCCTCTATAAGGACGTGTGATGTACCTTTGGCAAGAGTCGCATTAAAGGATTTCGACCATACGTTCCCATTCGTTGGAATACACCTAAGGTTATGAGATTAATGGGGCGTTAACTCTTGCAGATGGCGCACCGCACGAGGTCTGGAACTATGCCCAGCAACAGTGACCAGCGCCAGGATCTTCCCCCGCCCCCGCCATCATCGCCATTGGAGGCAATCCTAGCAACTCAAACCGAGCTGCTCAGGCATCTAGTGCAAGGACAACAGCAGCCACATGGTGGTAGAGCACAGCAGCAGCATGTCGCAAGATACGAGGACTTTTTGGGGACACAGCCCCCGCTGTTCCAAAAGACCCAGGAACCGCTCGACGCTGATGCATGGGTTCGGACGATCGAATCTAAGTTCGAGCTCCTTACCGCTCCATGCCCTGACAACAACAAGGCGCGGTTCGCAGCTCAACAGCTGCGTGGTTCCGCACGGCTTTGGTGGGACCACTACCATGCCATGCTACCTGCTGACCACGTAGTCAGCTGGGGCGAGTTTAAGACGGCGTTCAAGGCGCATCACATTCCTGAAGGTCTCCTGGAGCGCAAGCTCAACGAGTTTCTGGCCCTCACCCAGGGAACTAGGGATGTGCTGCACTACGCCCAGGCGTTTAACGACCTGTGCCGTTATGCGGGATATCACGCAGATACCGATGAGAAGAAGCGGGACAGATTCCGCCGAGGACTGAGCTTGGAGCTCAGGGAGAGGCTGAACCCCATCCGGGTGGACACCTATAACGAGTTGGTCAATCTGGCCATCTCCCAGGAGGATTGCATGCAAGCTCTCAAGGCCGACCAGAAGAGGAAAGCCTCTGTGGCTCTTCCGAGCCCGCCAGCCCGAAGGTTTCGGATGATCCCTCCGCAAGCCCCTGGCCGACCCCAACCGTTAGGGAAATGGATCGCCCGGCCCCCGCTGGCAACAATGCCCAGTTCTCCAAGCTTCCAACCACAAGTACCCCGGCCGACCTTGCCAACGCCGCCCCGTCCGGTGGCCAGTAACAGGTGTTTTACCTGCGGCAATGAGGGGCATTTTGCAAGGGACTGCCCCAGGAGCAAGACTCAGCAGCAAGGCCAGAACCCCATGGCAGCCAGAGGAAGAAGACCCAAGGTGCAAGTCCGATAAGGCCGACTCAACTACACCAGCTTGGCCGAACTTCCCGAAGGTGCGTCAGTGATGACGGGTACTTTTCTTGTTTTAAACCAAGCTGTTGTGGTGTTGTTTGATTCGGGAGCCTCCCATAGCTTTATCGGGAGTAAGGCAACGGAAAGATGTGGGCTAAGTGTAGATCACACTAAGGAACCCTATGTGATCGCCACTCCTGGAGGAAGGATAACGTCGGATCAGGTCGTTATTCTGGTACCTCTCCAGCTAGGCCCCACCCTCTTCAAGGAAAACCTTATCATCCTTAACCTCGAAGGCCTAGACATCATCCTTGGCATGGATTGGATGACTCGACATCATGTTGTTTTAGATACCTCAGCCCGATCTCTTTCCATCAGCTCACCCTCTCATGGCAGTGCCACCCTATCCTTGACCCATCCTGAGTCCTTAACCCCTTGTGCTTTTTCTCTCTTGGGAACCCGTATAGAAGACCTCCCTGTTGTCTGTGAGTACCCAGATGTGTTTCCGGAGGACTTGCCAGGAATGCCACCTGACAGAGAAGTGGAGTTTTCTATAGAGTTAGTTCCTGGCACAGCTCCAATATCTAAGAGACCTTATCGGATGCCACCCGCTGAGTTAGCGGAGTTGAAGACCCAGTTGCATGACCTATTGGAAAAGGGTTTCATTCGACCCAGTACGTCATCTTGGGGATGCCCCGCCCTGTTTGTGAAGAAGAAAGACGGCAGTTTACGGATGTGTGTGGATTACCGACCCCTCAATGCGGTGACAGTCAAGAATAAGTACCCACTGCCCCGCATTGATGTTTTGTTCGACCAGTTAGCCGGAGCAAAAGTGTTCTCCAAGATCGATCTTCGTTCTGGTTACCATCAAATCAAGATCCGACCTTGCGACGTACCCAAGACAGCTTTCTCTACCCGATATGGATTGTATGAGTACCTAGTCATGTCCTTTGGACTCACCAATGCACCCGCTTACTTCATGTACCTTATGAACTCGGTGTTCATGCCCGAGCTGGACAAGTTTGTAGTGGTGTTCATTGATGACATCCTAGTGTACTCAAAAGACAAGGAAGAGCATGCCAACCATCTTCATATAGTTCTTCAGCGACTGAGAGATCACCAGCTTTATGCAAAGTTTTCCAAGTGTGAGTTTTGGTTGGATAGTGTCAAGTTTTTGGGACATACTATCTCCAAGGACGGTATTGCCGTAGATCCTAGCAAGGTGCAAGAGGTCATGGAATGGAAGTCTCCTGTCTCAGTACACCAGATTCGAAGTTTCCTCGGACTGGCAGGTTACTATCGGCGTTTTATACCGGATTTCTCCAAGATAGCCAAGCCGATAACCGAGCTGTTAAAGAAAGAGGCCAAGTTTGTGTGGAACACCAAATGCGGAGAAGCTTTCCAAACCCTGAAGCACTTGTTAACCACCGCCCCAGTTTTGGCTCAACCCGACCCCTCTAGGTCGTATGACGTATACTGTGACGCCTCCGGCACTGGACTCGGGTGTGTTCTTATGCAAGACAACCGAGTCATTGCCTATGCCTCCCGTGCGTTGCGACCTCATGAGTTGAACTACCCGACCCATGACCTTGAGTTGGCAGCAGTGATACATGCCTTGAAGATATGGAGGCACTACTTAATGGGAGCTCACTGCAACATCTACACCGACCACAAAGAGCCTTAAGTACATCTTCACGCAAGCCGACCTCAACATGCGACAGAGAAGATGGCTGGAGTTAATAAAGGATTATGACTTGGACGTGCACTATCATCCTGGCAAGGCCAATGTAGTGGCCGATGCCCTCAGTCGAAAACCCCGCTGCAACTGCTTGTTGTCAGCAGCCTCCACCGACACCTTGTGTCACGGGATGGGAAAACTAAGTCTAGAGTTTGTTCCCCATGGAACCCTTGATCACCTCACCCTTGACTCAGTTTTGGAGGACCGGATTCGGTCAGCACAAACTAAGGATGAAGAAGTGAAACGGATCATCAGTAAGGTCTTGGTAAAGGACAAAGGGTATAAGCTTTTCCGGCAGGACCAAACAGGAGGTGTGTACCATGGAAATCGACTAGTAGTGCCCGCCGACCCCGAGTTAAGGAAGCAAATCCTAGATGAAGCTCATCTTTCCAAGTTCTCCATCCACCCTGGCAGCAACAAGATGTACCATGATCTTCGTCAGATCTTCTGGTGGAGTGGGATGAAACCGGAGATAGCCCGTTATGTTTCAGAATGCGACACTTGTCGACGTGTCAAGGCCAGTCACTTGAAGGTAGCAGGAACCTTGCAGCCGCTACCTATTCCCTCTTGGAAATGGGAAGACATCAGCATGGATTTCATAGTTGGGTTACCCCTTACAACTCAACGGTATGATTCTATCTGGGTTATAGTGGACCGCCTGACCAAGACAGCACACTTCTTGCCTGTTCGTACCACCTACACCGTCAAGCAATATGCAGAGTTATACCTCGACCGTATCGTTTCTCTACACGGTGTACCCAAGACCATAGTTTCAGACAGAGGAGTTCAGTTTGTGGCCCGATTTTGGGAGCAACTACAAGCATCCATGGGCACCAAGCTCATTCGAAGCTCAACGTACCATCCCCAAACCGATGGCCAAACCGAGAGAGTCAACCAAATCCTTGAAGACATGTTAAGAGCTTGTGTCATTCACTATGACAAGAACTGGGACAAGTGCCTGCCCTTAGCAGAGTTCTCCTACAATAACAGTTACCAGGCCAGTTTGAAGATGGCACCGTTTGAGGCCCTGTACGGCCGAAGATGCCGAACACCCTTGAACTGGTCCCAACCAGGGGAGAGACAGGTTTATGGCCCTGACTTAGTGGCAGAAGCCGAAGAGCAAGTAAGAGTAATTCAGGCCAATCTCAAGACTGCCCAATCTCGACAGAAGAGTTACTCTGACCAACGGAGAAGACCCCTGCAGTTCAACCTTGGTGACCATGTGTACCTTAGAGTCTCCCCAACCAAAGGAGTGCAACGGTTTGGAATAAAGGGCAAGTTAGCTCCCCGTTACATCGGCCCTTATGAGATTGTGGAAATATGTGGACCCGTCGCTTACAGGATCCAACTCCCAGAGCAGCTGTCAGCCATACATAATGTTTTCCATGTGTCTCAGTTGAAGAAATGTGTCCGAGTTCCAGCAGAGATCCTAGAACAAGAACAGCTTCAAGTAGAACCTGACCTGACCTACACCGAGTACCCAGATCGAGTTCCTGACCAGAAGGAGAGGCACACCCGGCGCCAAATGGTAAAGATGTACAAGATCCTCTGGAGAAATCACACCGAAGATGAAGCAACATGGGAGACGGAAGAATATCTGAACAAGCGTTTTCCAGGTTTTCTATCCCATCAAGAAGGTAAGAACAGCACACCCTTGGTCTTGAATCTCGGGACGAGATTCCTTTTAAGGGGGGTAGGCTGTAACGACCGACCCCAAATCTTTCCCGGTTAGGTTTGATCTCAGCCCTTAAACCTCCGCCAGTTGTTCTGTTGATCGCTCTTAAGTGCTCAGTTTTCCGCCAGTTCCGACCCCTGAGATCCGACCCCTGCCGCTTCGTTCCTTTTTCCCGACCCTGCCGAGTTCAGCCCTCCGTCGGATCCTGTCAAATCTTCCTCACCCGTCCGATCTTTTCCCCGGTGGACCCGCGAGATCTTTTTCCAGATCCCCTGCGTCAGCCGCACTCGAGTTGCATGGCTGCCTCAGAGCCTTCCTGCCGCGTGGCTCGCCTTCTCCGACGCCACCGCTCAGTTTTGTCTCTGGCAAGCGACCGAGTGGGGTCCTGCGCCCTCTTCCCCAATAGCAGCGGAAGCCCTCTGCGCCCCTTTCTGCAGAGCCTCGCTCCCCGCGCCCATCATCATGATACCAGATCTCGGCCCCGGAGACCGATGTTGCCCGTCTTTTCCGTCCTTTCCAGCAACAGTTGCGCCGCCCGGTCGTCGCTACACGACGATTCCTCCACCGCCAACCCCGACCACGGCCGCGACAGTCCCTTTCCCCGCTCTGTCAGACGCCGCCCGACAATCTGTTGTTCCGCGCTCTCCCCACGCCGCGTCCGTTTGTTCTCTCCACCTGTGCGCCCTCGATCCTAGCGCCGTTTAACCGGTCGCTTCTATCACCTCTTCCGCACGGCGACGCCCGCTTTCCGCCAAATCTCAACTACCGGTCTACCCGCGCCTATGCCGCCCTGACGGAGTAGCGCAATGATCGCTGGCGTCACCCCCGGAGTTCTGTTGCACCGCCTGGTTTGCTCAATCGCCGCCACGGCAGAGCACTCCATTGCTTCTCCCCGGCCTTCGCGCCGCTTCCCTTCTCTCTCTCTCCGCGACGCTTCCGTTCCTCTGCTCCCGCAGCTATAAAAGGAATGCCCGTCGCCGGAGTCCCCTCTGCTTTTGTTGCCCTTAGTTTCCTCTAGCTCTCTGCTCAAGCTCCTAGCGCCATCCGCGCAACCTTGAGAAGTTCATCTCCCAGTTCCTTTTTAGTTCATCCAAGACACCAGCAGCGTGCCCCTTGTGCTGCGCAAGAGCTCTCTTGCAATCTGCAAGAAGCACCGCCAGCCTTAGTCCCTGCTCAAAGCTTTAGTTCAGTGCCCAAGTCTGCCTCTTCCCGACCCCAAGCTTTCCTTTCAGGAAGAAGGTGAGTGCCGACCCTAAGTCCGCCTCGACCGACCCCTCCTATCCGCCCGACCCCAGTTCCGTCTCGTCCGACCCTGTCTGTTTGCCAACCTTTGTCCGCCTCGCCCGAGGGTCTGGCTGTGATCTTTTCTTCAACTTAAGGGTGTAAGTGTAAAACGTGGAAACCCTTCAGCGCTTACGTCTGAGGATCCCAGTTATCACACCCTCTAGTTCGAGGATCAGACCACTCGTTTCTTCCCTACCCTTACCTGTTGATCATCATCCGCTCTCTCCAACCGCCTCCCCCTCCTGCTCTTTGTCGCAAGTTTCTGGGCTCAGGAGAGCCAGTGTTGCTGTCAACTTAAACGTGTAAGCTAACCCCTGCATTGCATCCGTGTAGAGCTGCATCTCGCTGACGGCTTCTACGAGCTGCACCCGGCGCCCGAAGAAGAAGCTGTAGCCGAGTTTCCGCCCACTGAAGTCGAAGCCGCCGCCGAAGTCGAGCAGTTCCCGCCCTCTTTGTTTGCAGGCAAGCCCCGGTTGCATGAAATTCCTACGTGTTTGCCAAACTTGCACATGCCTTCCGAATAGCATCTTGTGCATTTAAGTATAGGAGTTGTGTGAAACCCCAGATGCATGACTTAGTAACCCTTGATATGAACATTAGCTGTTGGACCGAGTAGCTGCATTGCTTAAATAGGAGACGGTAAAAGCCGAGTGATCTCCTGTCACTCGCGAGTTGTAGGAGTTGCATGTTTACTCTCCTATTACAACTATAAGGACGATGGATGGGGCAGGGTTGGTAACACTTTGGTGGTCGGATGGTTGCCCCGTCTGTCTATGAAAACTTGCTAAGGCCCGGCAGTGGTGGTGTTCGTGATCAAGTGTTTGAAAGTACTAGCCTCATACTTAGTATGGGATGAGGAAGCCTAGTACCTGATTGAACCTAGACGTGAGCGGTCGCCCCATTGTTCTTGGAACGGAGTTTCCCCTGCTGGTTGTCGCACGTGGTGGCAAAGCGTGGTCACAGGACGGCAGAGGCCGGGTCTGTGGAACCTTGCACCAAAGGAAATGGGCCCGACACGGGTTAGGGGATCGATGGGGAAGGCCGACACAGGAAGCGACCTCCGGGTGCGCGGATGTCGTGAGGCTAGGTTCACCGTGCATGGTTAAAGAACTCGAATCGATTCGTCTGCCTCTCACAGCTTGAGATTACTTGATCGCTATGTCACCCTGAGTAAATGAGGAATCTGATGATGGCAATGTTGTTGCTTTATATACACACTTGTTTGGCTCGATGTTTGCTTAGAATAGGTTGCATAACATAGACTGGTGAGTAAATCCAGAACTGGAGCTAAAACTTGAAAATAGGTTACTTAGTGCTTTTGGAAAAACAAACCCCTCAGCCAAGAAGCCTTGCATGTCTAGTTGGGAGAATAGTTAGCTTCTCCCCGGGTAAGTCTTGTTGAGCTTAGTAGCTCAGCCTTGTTGTGGCTCCTGTTTTTCAGATGAAGTTGCAGTTCCCGACCCCTCCTCTGTTGGTGCTTGGCCGCCCCAGCTCCCGCCAGGCTGGACGGTCGAGTGGGACCCCTCCTCGGACGGCGAGGAGAGGACTCAGTGATGTTCTGGCTGGCCTCGCCCAGGACGTCCGACCCCGACGAAGTCTTCCGCTAGTGTTTCCTGTTGTTTTTGTTATAAAACTCTGATGTTAAATTTTTATGACCGAACTCTTGAGTAAGACTGTTTAACACTCAATGGACTTGTTGTATTCTCTGTAACCGCTCACCTTCGGGTGGGTTTGCTGAACGTGATCCTGTTTAAGTGGTTAAATCGGATGAAATCCGACGGCACTTGTATTAACTTGGTTTAGGCAGGAGTGTCGCATGTTAGGCGGCTCAACCCTGCTTAATCAAGCTAATCCGAGGTGGTTCCGCCACAAAGATCCTCCTGCTATTGGCATTATCATGACGTAGGTGGGTAAGGCTTTGGGGTTGTTGTTCTGTGTGTTGTTAGGCTCGGCTTTAGGTATTTGGTTTGGTAGGTTTGGTGGGGTAGTGGTATTTCGTGTAGAGGCTGGGAAGGCGCGAAGCTTGCAGCTTGCGAGGCTTGCTGAGTTTGGTGTTGGAATTGTGGTGAATGTTGCCACATCATGGCAGGTTGAAAGTTTGCGAGGTTAGTGTTTGGGAAGCATGGCTGGTGTGGCCAAAAAGATGTATGGTGGATGGTTTTGGGTGCTGCGGCATCCCTTTTCTCTTAAGCTATTCTTTCAAAGGTCTTTTTTTGTTTCTGAGCAAAAGTTAGTTGCATGGTCTAGTTGCATGCTATGGAAAGTGTAGTAAAACATTCGAGGTTGATTGTTCTGGTTATGTGGCTTCAGAGGCCCTCTGCCTCGGCCTCTTCCTCTTCCGACATAACCGCTCCTCTGTCCATTGCCATAATTTGGTGGTTGTTGCTTCTGAGGCTGCCTGTTATGACTTTGGTTTTGTTGTCGTGAGGATTGAGCACCCTCGATTGTCAGCACGTGTTGAGCTGTGTATGGGTGCTGATGTTGCGCGTAATTGTACCTCGAGGCTTGCCAATTTTGGTCTTTTTTGGCTTGCCTTTGGCAGTTTCTTTCCATCACTCTTTTTATGTGATCCTCATCCGTTCTGCAATACCTTTCCAGCTCAGTGAACAAAGCTTCCATGATTTTTGGCTTCTCTCTTGTTAGATGCGAGGCTGTTGGGTCTGGTGCTAGCCCTCGGATGCAGGTTGCTATGGCCAAACTTTCATCCATATCTGGAGTTTGCGACTTTAACTACACAAATCTTTTGACATAGTTGGCCAGGGGCTCTTTGTCTTTTTGGATGCAATGAAATAGGTCACTCGGGTCTGAAGCTTCCCGATGGAAACCTTGGAAATTTTGTATCAACTTGGTTTTGAGATCTATCCAGCTGTACACTGGCTGTGGTGGAAGTAGCGAGTACCAGTTCAGCACCGCTCCTTTGCAGGCTATGATTAGGGACTTGGCTAAAGCCATGTCATCTCCTCCATTAGATGCTATTGCAGCCTCGTAGCTCATTAGGAACTGGCGAGGGTTACTTTGCCCATTGAATTTTGTCAACATGACCATCTTGTAAGTTGTAGGCCACGTAGCTGTTTGCAAGCCCAAGGATAATGGAGAGTTTTTGGCAATTGTTACGTAGGTATTTGTCATCGTTGGGGCGTTGTGCCCAACAAGGCTGGGATTTGTGTGCGGGGTAGGTGTGTCGTTCATGACATGCTGTTGTCTCGGAAGTGGTGGTTGTGGTGGCGTGGTGTGCAAGTATTGTAGCTCATCCAGCTCCTCTTGCAATTCTACTAGCTGTTTTCTTGCTTCATTTAATTTTGCTATTTTGCTAGTTGCTAGTCGTTGTGCTTGCAGTTCTTGAGCGAATCTTTCCTTTTCTTTTTTTAGCATTTTGAGCTACTTTAGCACCGAGGCTAACTCTTTCTCCATCTCCCCAAGTGGATCATGTCATGTGCTTGTTTCTGGTTGTGCTTGGCTTAAGGTCTCCGCCTCGGCTCTTTTCTTCTCACTTCTTGTTCTTAAGCTAGCTTTGATTCTTTTTAATTTTTCTAGTGTGTCCGTGTTGTCTTGATCAATAGGAACGAGCTGTCTCTCCTGCTCTCTTTCACCCTTGGTGGTCTTCTTTTTCTTTTGTGGTGGCATCATGGGTTACTTTGTGGCTGAGAACACAGTGGACGCCCGGTTGGTCTCAAAGGAATTCGAGCTCAACTGGTGGAATGGGAAAAAACTGGTAACTTCTTAAAAAACAATTAGTCCCCCTTTACAACGGTGTAGGGCTCCACTTTTATAGTAACTCATGAGTCACTTCACATTTCGAAAATGTCCTTTCTCACCTACTACATTCCTAGGATATGCCGTACATAAATGTCATTGGGGTAACATGTACAAATTGAATTCTCCTACGTAGTCACGCTTCTCATGCCTTCATGTAGTTACGTTTATCATCCCTTCATGTAGTCACGCTTCTCACACCATCATCTTCTTTTAACCTCGAGACTTCTTCTCTGTGTTGGATCGAGTTTTAAGCTTGGAACGGCCACCCTCAAGCTAGGCGAAACCCTTAGCCTAGTGCCTTCTTCCTTGGCCCAGGAGAGGTGCTTAACCTTGTGGCTCCTGGTTCAATTCCGATCTGAGTAAAAAGTAGAGTTGAAAGCTCAGTGTTCAAGACTAGCTTCGAACACTCAAGGGGAACACTCAAGGGTAAGTTAGATTGCAGCTTAGTTACCAACCAATAGCTGTCAGCTTCGAAGTCTCAAAATAGCAAAGAGTGTGTGAGGTTAGGTGAGTTTAGTTTGTTAGTCCAGAGTTAGCGAGGCTAACGAGTTTCGAATTTCGACCAAGAAGTTGCGAGGTTAAGCTATTTTTGTCTACTAATGGCGCTCGAGCTTGTGTAGTTTTTGGGCGACCCCAACAGTCAACCCGTGCCAAACTTGGTGTGCCTATGAGAATTAATGAAGACAAAAGCTTAGGGATACCTAAATGCATATAGGATAGGACAATTAGAACTGAATCCAAAAACTGCAACAGGGATTCTTCTGTAGTTATCTGAAATTATGCCCCAAGCATATGGGGCCTGTTCGCTTCAGCTTATAAGCTGGCTGAAAAGCTAAAACGGCTGATTTGTTGTGAGAGAAAAACACTGTTTGGTGGCTAATAAGCCGGCTGAATAAGCTAAAGCGAACAGGCCGATGGTCCTGCAAGCATTGAACCAATTGCCCAAAAATTGACTCATATAGTTATCTGAAGTTATGTCCCATGCACATCCTCCGATCCTTCAAGCACTTAACTGAAGAAAAACTGCAACATGTATTTTTCTGTAGTAATCCGAAATTACCGATGCTGGATGGAATAAATCCCGAAATCCAATTATTTCCTATATAGAGTAATTGGAGTGTTGTCGATAGATTTGCAATTGAGCTAGGAAGTTCCCCGATGAATGAATTATTGTTAAAAGCCAGTTGCTGAAGCTGGCTGCAGTTTGCCAGCATGGTGATGAATTCCAATCCATCCTTATCATTCGATCCTAGCTTATTGCCACTTAAGGACAGGTAAACGAGGCTTCGCGATTTCCCCACAGTTGAAGGCACGCTTCCACAAAAATTGTTCCATGCGAGTTCAAGGCCCGCGAGAGCAGAGAGGTTGGAGAAAGGCCCGCGAGCGCATCGCCACCATATGTAATGGTTCCTTTTATTTGAATGATCGATGGGCAGTGAATGTGGTTTTGGTGCTTGCTAGTCCCTACTTATATCGTGACTAATCTCGGGACGGGTACTCCCTCCCTCCCAAAATAAACGCACATCTCGCTTCTTGAGGAGTCAAATATTTTTAAATTTGATTAAGAATATAGAAAATAGTATCAACATTTGTATCTTCAAATAAATGTATTAGGAAAGTATACTCCATGCTTAATCTAATTATACTTATTATACATTATAAATAGTACTACATTTTTTTATAAAATTTAGTCAAACTTAAAGTTTGACTTCTTGAGAAGTGAGATGTATTTTGGGATGGAGGGAGTACGGATAATCTATATGCATCCATACACAACAATCCTTGGTAGATTAGATAAGGCTCTCGGATACACGCAGTGGCTGTCACATTCTTTGTATAAAGCCTTGCACCAGCTGTTTGTCTAAAATATATTTACATTATTTTCTTTATTAAAATATACGAAGCACATAGGCTTTTGTCTTTCTTTTATAATTCAAATCTCTCGATAGCTTTGTCTTTTCAACCATAGTTTCGTTCCCAGCGTTTCTTGCATTAGCGTGACCTTAGATTTGAGCCTTATCCTTTGGTACGCTCTTTTAAAGCTTTCCTATAATTGATGTATTATTCTTAGTTGTGATTGTTGTTTGCTTTGTATGCTTGTGTGCCGATGATTGATGCGAGTAGAAGGAACGTTGTTCAAGAGCTTTGAGGACCAAGAGCTGAAGATAATCTGAGCAGCTATTCTTTGGAGAAAGGCAAGTGTGGCCTTGTACTTTTGTTCCAATTAACTATATTTAATCACTTTTGTATTGCTCTACATTTAATATTTATGGGTCTTATTAAGGTTTACCTAATTTTTATGATCATTCCTTGTCAACCTAGGTTTTACCTTTTTGTTGGGTAGATATGCTTAGTTGCAATATCTTAGGTTATGATGGTTTTAATGAACTCAATGATTAAACTTGGTACAATCATATCTTGGCTAATTAATTAAAGAGTCTAGTTTGGGGTAATCTTACCGAAAGGACAAGAGGGGAGGTGTTGATAGGGTATAGCCCGATCCTCAGACTAATCTGCTTTATGGTAGCTTCGCAGTCTTGAGAGAGGTTTATACTTTGCTTCGACCTCAAACCTTAGCAGGAGATCGAGGACAACAAGATTCTTTAAGTTCCCCAAGCTTGCTGGAATTGGACCCTCCAAGTTGCTATCGTGCGCACAGAGAGCTTTCAGTAAGATTTCCTTGTGATGAAGGTACGATGCCTGACAAGCTAGTGTAGTAAATGCCTAACACGGACGTGTCTTCTAGGCGACCAATGCTATCTGGAATCACTTCGGATATGAAAGTATTTGCCAACGTAAGCAGTTCTAGACCAACCAAATTACCGATGCTGGATGGAATAAATCCCGAAATCCAATTGTTTCCTGTATAGAGCAATTGGAGTATTGTCGATAGATTTGCAATTGAGCTAGGAAGTTTCCCGATGAACGAATTATTGTCAAAAGCCAGTTGCTGAAGCTGGCTGCAGTTTGCCAGCATGGTGATGAATTCCAATCCATCCTTATCATTCGATCCTAGCTTATTGCCACTTAAGGATAGGCAAATGAGGCTTCGCAATCTCCCCAAAGTTGGAGGCACGCTTCCACTAAAACTGTTTCATGCGAGTTCAAGACCCACGAGAGCAGAGAGGTTGGAGAATGAAGGTTGGAGAAAGACCCGTGAGCGCATCGCCACCATATGCAATGGTTCCTTTAATTTGAGCGATCGAAGGGCAGTGAATGGGGTTTTGGTACTTTCTAGTCCCTACTTATATCGTGACTAATCCCCGTGACGGGCACTTTCTCAGTCCTAAAATAAACGTACATCTTATTTCTCGAGGTGTCAAACATTTTTAAATTTGACTAAGAATATAGAAAATAGTATCAACATTTGTATCTTCAAATAAATGTATTAGGAAAGTATACTCAATGCTCAATCTAATTATACTTATTATACATTATAAATAGTAGTACATTTTTTTTATAAATTTTAGTCAAACTTAGAAAGTTTAACTCCTCAAGAAGTGAGATGTGCGTTTATTTTTTGACGGAGAAGTACGTGCATAATCTATATGCATCCATACACAACAATCCTCGGTAGATTAGATAAGGCTCTCGGATACACGCAGTGGCTGTCACATTCTTTGTATAAAGCCTTGCACCGGCTGTTTTTCTTTTCATTAAGGGGCGCTTTCTCCACTCTGTTAGTTGCAGAGCAGCTAGTCCGGTGGCTCCTTGGTGCGTCAAGAGACCGTAGCTCCGTCCACCATTCAAGTGTCTGTGCTTCCAAGGCCGCTGGTGCCGACTGCAGGCCAAGTCTCTGTTGCACATTGAACCAGGAAGGCATCTCTGATCGCACGCATCTCAGCGGCAGCATCCCGCATCGCCGTCCGCTCCCTTGGCAGCTGCTTTGAGCAGGACACGCCAAGCCCGACCACTGAAGCCAAGCACCTCTCGCTTCTGCTTCTCACCGTGGCTGGGTCTTCCCCCTTTGCTTCTTCATGAAGCCAGATTGCCAGGTCGGCTACCTTCAAGGCTCTGTCGGGGAGAGCGGCCTCGGCGAACTTATGAAGGTCCAAGGAGCCTTTGAACATGTCGTCAGTAGGGCTCATCCCGGTGAACATCTCAAGCAACAGTATGCCGAGGCTGTAAACATCTCCAAGAGTTGAGACCGCGCGACCCTCGCCGTACTCTGCAGTCAATTCAGATTTCAGACACTATTTGGTCAGTGGATTCATGGCAAGCTACTTACGAACGATTCATGCCGAGATAACTGGACTTGGCAAAATGGAAGTTAAAAACTGAACATAGCAATATCAGTGTTAGTTTCTGTTACCTGGAGCGACGTATCCAATGGAACCTCTTAGTCCAGTGAAGCTAACTGAATTCAGCAGAGTTTTGCTAGTGTCGTCAGGAAGGATTTTTGATATGCCGAAATCTCCAACCCGAGCACTCATATCTTCGGCAAGGAGGATGTTACTTGGTTTGAGATCACAATGGATAATAGGCGGTTGACACTGATTGTGAAGATAATCCAGAGCATCCATGATATCTACCGCAATGTCTAGTCTCTGAGCTAAGCTGAGTGTATTGCTCAGACTCTGTATTTTGGATGCTGGATGCAGCCAATCATTTAGGTTACCATTGGGCATGAACTCAAAAACCAGTGCCTTGAATTCTTGGCCTTGGTGATCAATGCTTAAGCAACAGGTGATGATCTTTATGAGACATCGGTGGCGCACCCTTCGCAGTGCCTCACATTCAGCCACAAAACTTCTAGTAGACCCAGATTGCCAGACGTTGAATACCTTTACAGCTGCGGTAATTCCCTTGTCATGTAAAGTGCACTTATAAACTGCACCATAGCTTCCTTGTCCAAGCAGATTAACCTCCGAAAAATGGTCAGTTCCATTTGCTAATGCTTGATATGAAACCCTTTCGTGCTGTTCATCAATTGCTGTGGGAATGACTTGATTTTTCTTTCCTTGTCTGAGCCTCTTGTGGATCAAATGGATAAGACAAACTACTAAACCTAAGAATAGAAATGCACAGATTGACGCTACGGTAACCATAAGTGATCTTGACATTCGCCTTCTATTCTTCCCCGCAGCAGCTGTGGAGCACGGAGCTAAATGAAGTTGAGGGTTTCCGCCACAAAGCTCATCATTTCCATCAATTGACAAGCGAATTGCATTTGCAAAAGGACCCCCTTTGGGCACTTCGCCTTGCAGATCATTGAAGGACAAATCCAGTTTTGCCAACAATGTCAAATTCTGTAGAACTTTGGGGATGGAACCTGACAAGTTGTTGTGTGCAAGATACAGTTGTTGCAGGTTGCCAATGCTAGCAAGGGCATCAGGAATACTACCAGATAGCTTATTCATTGTTAGGTTCAGTAATGCAAGACCTTTTAAGTTCTTCAGAGATTGAGGTATGCTTCCTTCTAATAAGTTGTTATCGAGCAGCAGCTTTACCAACGATATACAGTTCCCAACACTAGCTGGTATGGTGCCTGACAACTTGTTTCCAGACAGAATCAGTTCGTTAAGATTCACCATGGTACCAGCCTCAGTTGGAAGTGGCCCGGATAATGAATTATATGATAAGTCTAAGTACCAGGAAAGTCGAGGAAGTTTTAAAACCTCTATAGGAATTGAACCATTGAGTCGATTTGTTGAGAGATCAAAGACAAACACATTCTTTAAGTTCCCCAAGTTTGATGGAATTGGCCCCTCTAAGTTTCCATAGTATAAATAAAGATTATTCAACTGTGTAAGATTTCCTAGTGATGAAGGTATGAGGCCTGACAAGCTAGTGTTGTAAAGGCCTAACACACCCAAGTTTCTTAGCTGACCAATGCTCTCTGGAATCTGTCCAGATACTAAAGTATTTGCCATCTCAAGTACTGTAAGACCAACCAAATTTCCGATGTTTATTGGAATATTCCCAGAAATCATATTGTCTCCCAAATAAAGACGTTGCAGAGTTGATGACAGGTTTGCGACTGAATTAGGCAGTTGCCCGCTGAAAGAGTTGTTGCCGAGAACAAGATACTGAAGCTGGGAGCAGTTTGCCAGTGAAGTGATGAATTCCCACCCTTGACTGTCGTTTGCTTCTAGCCTGTTGTCAGTCAAGAACAGGTCAGTAAGACTTTGCAACTTCCCCAAAGCAGAAGGCACATATCCAATAAAATCATTTCCTGGAAGGTTTAGTTTTGTGAGAGCAGAGAGGTTGCCGAGCGAAGGTGGGATAGCTCCACTTAATCGGTTGCTACTAAAGTCAAGAACTTCCATACCGGCGAACCTATCGCCGATATCAGCAGGGATGGTTCCAGACAGCGTGTTGTTTCCTACATCCAACTTTTTCAGTGAGGACATATTGTACAGGGAGTGTGGAAGCACACCGGAGAGTCTGTTCTCATAGAGTAAAAGGACCTGCAGGCCGCCCATGCTGCCAAGTTCATGTGGGATCGGACCCTCGAGGTGGTTTTCTGTCAGATCAAGGTAGTTCAGGGATGACAGGTTACCTAGTGATCCTGGTATGGCACCCGTCAAGCTGTTGTTGCCCAGTGAGAACTTCTGAAGACTTGTTAGCTTGTCTCCAAGCTCAACAGGGATACGCCCATGGAACCGGTTACTGCTGAGCCTCAACAGCAGTAAGCTGACACAGGAACTGAGGTTGGAAGGAAGCGTACCAGAGAACGCATTGTAGCTCAGATCAAGCGTCTGCAGACGCGCTAGGCGGCCGATGCTTGCTGGGACCTCCCCCTGGAACCAGTTGGAACTCAGGTTCAGGGTCCGCAGGAAAGTGAGGTTCCCAATGGCCGGGGAGAGGGCTCCGGCGAGCCCATAGGAGGGCAGGCTCAGTGCCACCACCTGGCCGCCGGTGCACGCCACGCCCTCCCAGCCGCAGACGCCAGCGGTGCCATTCCAGGATGCAAGCATGCCGGAGCCGCTGCCGGCGAGCTCAGCCTTGAAAGCAAGCAGCGCGCTGGCCTCGTCGCTGGCACCGCCGTGCGCTCCCCAGAAGGCTGCTGCGATCATCACGGCGATGGTGGCAGGAAGCAAGCTCATGACGCGCATCGCCAATGCCATGGTAGAGCTGGGCTGGAGCGTATTGAAGAGCTTGCTGCCAGACGGAGCTTGCTTTTCTTGGTCAGCAGGGGAGCTACGCGCATTGCCGCATTGCCAGACAGAGTGTATTAATCCTAAGGCTGATTCGTGATCTGGTGAGACGTCGCTGTCTGCTTCTGTTTTTTGACTTTGACATTGGCCAGCGGCCTTCCAAGTTCCAAGTTTGGTTTGGGCTTGACCATTGTTCCCAATTTCAGGGAATTTTTTAAACTAGTGTAGGAACGTGTTCTAGCTATGGAGCATTACCATTTTCTATTACTAGTCTGAGACAAAACTTTGATTCAATTATGTTCACAAATTACCCAATCCTGCTCTAACAATTGCAGCCTGGCATGCAAAGCTTATTTAGTAAGTAAAGTTTTTTCCTCCTGTTGGATAAGCAAACAGAGGTCTGTTGGGATTCAAAACTCATCAAACATATAGATGCCACCAGTCTAAACCGTGTGGTTTATTCATTTATTTTGGTCGATTTGCACCTTTTTTATAGCTGAGCGGTGTAGCATAAATGAAAGCGCAGTTCATAGTGCAATTCTCGGTAAGAATTGAGGGATTAAAAGTATTGTCTGCAGGTATCATCCTCATAACCACCTGTCATCCTCCCGAGCCCCGACCGCCCACGCCGCCCCGGCCCCGGCCGCACCGCCTGACCTGCGCGGCCGAGGGAGAGGGAGGAGCTTGGGGAGAGGGAGTGGGGGCCGGCCGGATCCGGCGGAGGAAGAGAGGGAGGAGAGGAGGTAGGGACCGAAGGGAGGAGGAGAGGAGGCATGTGGGTGTTGGAATTAAGGAGAGGAGGCATAGGCACTGGAATTAAGGAGAGGGAGGAGAGAAAGTGGGACACGCGCATTGTGTGTGTGGAGGCGGGGAGCGTTTTGTCCAGGTTGGAAACACCAATCGGAACTAAAGGTCTCCTTTAGTCCTGGTTGGTAGTTGCAACCAGGACAAAACACTCCACCAGAATCCCGAGGGCCACTAGCTTTTACAACCGGGGCTAAAGGGGTTCTTTAGTCCCAGTTGATATTACCCACCGGGACTAAAGAGCCCCCATCGGTGGCCATCGGAGGCTGATTTAACTCTCTTGCTTGAATAAAAAAATATTTTAATTTAATGGGTATTTGAGTGAAGGAAATAATTAGTCAAACATTTTTTAGTTTTCTATTAAAATGTGTGGACATCCAATAAGTGGAATAAAAATTTAGTGATGAAAATAAAAAATATTATTAGTTGAAAAACCCAATTGATTTTTTTACCGTAGCGGTATTTTGCTAGTACAACTCTAATATCTAGAATAGAGTAAGTTGAATCAAAATTCCATCCGAACCTCTCCACCTTATTGGAAGTTGTACTTTGCATGGTAACTTTTATATATACATATATATATATATATATATATTATTTTTATATAATATACTTAAAGTATAACTCTAACTTTAATTAATAAACCAATCACACATGATCGGAACATTAGGATTAAATCATTGGAATTTTTTTTGAGAGAGAAAAATACATAGCATGGCCGCAAGGCCAGGGAGAGGAAATACCTGTTGCTGGCCCTGCAATTTAGCACCAGCAACCTATGGCTTCGTGGTTGAGGCAAAAACAAAACAGGATACCACAGGAGCTGATAGAGATAGGATAGACTCGATGAGCGATGCATGGAGGCTTCCATAGCGGCAAGTTGGCAAACAAGATGGCAAAAGTATGGTTCGGCATCGGCTAGATGTGGTTTGGCGACGACGACTATGCTTTTGCGAGACGATGGCTTCCTACCGACCAGCGCGATACGACCGCTTTGGTCAGAGAAGAACTGAGGCAGCGGGCAACAACAGTGGACAATGGATGAAAGAGGTGCCCATAAATGGCTGCAACAAACTGACAATAGGATCAGCAAAACAAGAAGGTGCAAGGTAGAGGGAAGGGGAGGACAACAAGAGAACGCAGAGGCGTTGTGATATGGACAATAGCGATGACTTGACCTCCATGGCTGAGCAGCATGATGCGCTGAGGAATCTAAGCTGCCCAGTACCAATATCTATCATGCAGCATGCATGAGGGCGATAAAATAATGATAAATTGCATGATCAGCATGGTGTCACCATTTAGGATGAGCCTCTGACATTCACCGATGGAAAACTCACCTTTAGTCCCGGTTGGATAGGCTCAAATCTCTCTAAGTTATCCGGGATAAATTTTTCAAGACAAAAGAGGGGGTCTTTAGTCCCGGGTAATCCACCTGGAACTAAAGGCCCCCTTTTGTACCAATTGGTGTTACCAACTACCAACCGGGACTAAAAATTTTTGAAAAAAAATAAAAAAAAGCCCCACGCTCGCCGGAGGGCTGCCCGGCCGTTGCCGGTCTCCGCCTCCACCCGTGCCGCGAGGCCGCCGCCGGCCCAGCCGCCACTCGCCCGTGCCCGCCCGCCGCTGCATGCCTCCACCCGTCCGCCTCCGCACGTGCCCGCGCCGGCCTCCGCCTCCGCCTATGCCCGCGCCCACCCGCCTTCGCTCCGCCAGCGCCGCTCCCCCGCATGCCCACCCACCTCCGCCTGCGCCCGCACCCACCCGCCTCTGCCCACCGCCGGTCGCCTCCGCTCCACCGGCGCCGCTCCCCCGCGCGCCACCGGCCCGCGATATATGTCTTAGGAGATGCGATATATTATGTATATAGAAGAACCATCATATGCGCTTGTAGGTCTTGCAAGTTAGAATAAAACATGACCATGGAGAACACAAGCAAGGTTGAGACTAGATTGGTGGCAATATTAATATTAATGCAAATCCATCAAAAATCTTATGAGACCTTAGTAATCTTATGAGGCGGAGAGATGTGTACTGCTAGCATAACGAAGACAACAACGTGATCAAGATTTGAGGAATGTGATGATGAAACATGATCGAGCCTAAGTGGTTTGTGGTATTTGTCATCCTGGATTGTGCAAGGAAAACGAGAGGAGGAAAGTAAGGAGGAATATCACCGCCCTAGGACTTAGAGCGCGGTTGTTTTTTTTTTTTCAAAATCATTTGAGCAAGCATATGGGAGTAGTTGACATGATTGTTTGTTTTGTATCTTTTTCTACACAGGCTTTCTACTCAACACAATAATACTAGGAAAAGTTGGCAAAAACTGCAACATAAGATCATAATCAACTACTCAAGTTGTTATTATTTTGTTACAAGTGAGCAATTTTAATTAGGCGTGCATATGCACATGTATCAAATCTAGCTGCGCTATTATCGCGGGCCAACTTGCAAGTTTATATTGGAATCGAATGGCGGCTGACTTAAAGTCTTCTGTTAAGACGATACAAAATAAGAGGCAGCTTTTAGCAGCAAGTGCTCTGCAGTCTCCGGTTACTCTGCTACTGCAACATTTAGCTCTGCTTTTCTCATGGTATGTCGTTGGTCCGTGGTGACCGTGCACCGTTTCTGTAGAAGCACTGATTGAAGAGATCCTGTTTCCCCACGCTAGAGGACGGAGATCTTGACCCGCTCGGCCGCGGACGCCAACCACAGATGGTGATAGAAGTGCATGTCCTGATCAACAATGACATATCTACGCGCCGTCAGCACTCCGCACCCGACGCCGTCGCGCCCGCCGAGCAACCACGCAGACGTGGAGTGGAGCAAGATGGCCCCTTCCCCACGCCAGAGGACGGAGACCTTGACCAAGTTAGTAGCTCCCCTTTTACTAACTCCCCTTTTTTGTATGAATCATGTTCATTCTCCTAGCAAAATAGTCATTAGCATTCGATCAGTTGACGAATCATGTTGTTTTTGGTTTGCCCACTAGTCTAGGGCTCGCCTGTTACTGCAGAGGCATGTGCTTGTAACTTGTCAGTATAAATCTGACAAAGAATTTAACTCGTAGTTCTTTTTACATAAGATTGGAAGTAATTAATCACTGATTCACAAGATAACATAAAGTAACTTACGTTTTTTAGTTAGGACGTACCTTGCGTCTGATTTGAGCGGCATAAGAAATAACTACGGGTATGTTTGGATCCCTAGAGTTGAAACTTATTCCATGAATCATATTCTAGCAATTAGATTCCATAAGAAATGGATTCCGTAGAATTTGATTCAATTGAATTTTCTTGTTTGGTACTGAGAAAGTTTTTCTTAGAATTAAATTACAAATGCTATTTGATACATTATCTATACTTTATTATTATTATTAAAGTGAGGAACACTTGTGTCCATTTTTTTTGTTTTTCAACGAGAGGTCGCCCTGATGTTTAATAATAGGTAAGATTAACGCATTGACAGGAGGGTCTAGTTTTCTTTCCCCGTCTCCCCTTTCACCCGTCCGTGCCCGACGTCCACCTCTTCGTGCCCGCCGTTGCGCCGCTGTCCGAGTCTCCCCGCCCACCACAGCCGGCCACGCCAGAGCCACCTCCCTGGCCCCGGTCGTGCCGCCCGGCCTCGGCCTCGGCTGCCCGCGCCACCCCGACCCCGGCTGCATTGGCAGGTGGGACCAGCTTTCTTTCCCCATCTCCCCTTTCACCCGTCCGTGCCCGACGTCCGCCTCTCCATGCCGCCGTTGCGCCACCATCTGCCTCTCCCTTCCCACCATAGCCGGCCACGCCAGAGTCGCCTCCCCGGCCCCGGCCGCCCGTGCTACCTGGTGCGCGGGCAGTGCGTGCGGCCTACTCGGCAGCAGCAGCATGCGGTGCAACGCGGCCCGGTGCCCGTGGCTAGGCCATCGCATCCATGGCCAGGAGGCTCCTCACCACAACCCCACGACCCTCGGCCGCCACCGACACCCCGCGCCCCCAGGCCGCTGCTGGGGCCGGCCGTGCACCACCTTCTCCAGAGATAGAGGGGATAGGATAGGAGAGATAGAGAGTTTGAGAGGGAGAGGGAGAGAAAGATGAGACGAAGAGGATAAGGACTGAACGGATAGTAGAGAGATGAGAAAGGATAAGGATAGGGGTGGGTACGGTGTGAGACCCATGTGAAATTTTCCTATTCCTTAGATTAGTACCACCTCACCATCTGAAGCAGCGCCGCACCAGCTTAAATGTTCGTCCTCACGAGCCATCCTCACCAAGCTTGGTTGCGCGGGCTTGTAACCCAAGTGGGGGTATTAAGGTGGTGTGGATGTTTGGGTGCGGACTCTGGGCTTGGATCTATTGTGTGCCTTTGCTGGCCCTGCTCGTTCCAAGTTGGTAGTGGCCTGTTTGGCCCAAGCGAAAGCTCAGGCTTCACTGGACCTGAAGTGGTAGGAACGGCGTGAGGTTGGGTTCACAGAGCAGCGATCACTGCTCGCTTCCAACGGTGGAAGGATAACAGGCCGCTACATCACGGGCCCAACATGGACCAGGAGGAGCTGGTGGCAAGGATCGGAGAGGGAGAGGGTAGGCGCGGGACTAACGGGATCGGGGCGAAGTGGGGCCTTCTTTGTGCAGAATTGCTGTAGAAGCCTACCAATCTCAAGATAGAGAAAGTGATAACAAGTTCGATGGCAAGCGATCTCCGCACGGTAGGGATATGGACACACTCACGTGGCCAGTCTAATACAACTAAAATAAAAAAGTTACACAATATGATAAAAAATATGGTCCGCTACACGACACGATAAAAAACATTACGCGCTAAGCAACGTCATTTCTCCGTAGCAACGCACGGACACCTTGCTAGTTAGTAATATATGAAGTCTCCACCATCTAGCTGAATACCGCTTTCTCACTCTCATCCTTCTAAGCTGCTTTCTCTCTCATCCAAACTCTCACCTCTCTCTCTTTCGAACTCTCCACCTCCTCATCCGAACTCTCTCATCTCCCTCTCATCCTTCCAACCAGGTGAACACTAACCTCTCTATCATCCAAACTCTCCTCTCTCTCTCATCCTTCCAACCAACTGAACACTAGTCTCTCTCTCATCCGAACTCTCTCCTCTCTCTCTCATCCTTCCAACCAGCTGAACACTAGTCTCTCTCTACAATGCCGATATAGATGACTAAACATGGAATCTTTTTAGATGTTGAGTAAACAATTTGATAGAATAATTATATCCCTCTCATACACCAGTAATTTGAATATTTATCTCCAAATAGCAGATAAGCTTCTCTCTCTCATCTCTCTCTACAATGCCAATATACATGTGCTTCTGTGTCATATATACACATACAATGAGATAAGAGAAGATATTTATGTAGCAGTTTTAACACTACTTCATACATGGAAATGATAAACCTTCTTGTGTCACAGTACACGCACAATTGTGCTATCTGAAATTTGCAGAGCACGGATTGTATTATGAATCATACATATTACTGAATTCTCTACAAAAAATGTGTCATACAGACGACAAGTAAAACCTCTGGATCTAATCTATTTTGAAACATTTTCTAAACTTATTTTATACTTCCATATATCTGATGCAAACAAATGCATGGACGAATTATAAAGCTGAAGCTTCATACATCTTCAGTTATTTCAGGTAAACTGATCACCTGCAGACATCTTGCCCATTTTCAGTCCTATGTATATTCACTGTTGTGGGAAATCACTGTGAGTTGTTGCTACTACTCCATGCTCCACCAAAAGAGACCTGGCAAACTTGAGATACGAATCTCTAATAGAGTGCATCTCAATGGCTGCATCCTGAATCGGGATCCGCTCCCTAGGTTGTTTCTTCGAGCATGATATTCCAAGACAAACGACAGAAAGCAAGCAATTCTTAATTCCACTTCTTATAGTGCTGTTATAGGCATCTGTGTGCATCCATATTGTCAACTATATCCCATATTCTCTCTGGAAGAGCATTCTCTGAAAACTTGTGCAAATGCAAAGAATCATTGAATATCTCATCCGTTGGGCTCCTTCCAGTAAACATCTCAAGCAGCAATATGCCGAGGCTATAAACGTCACCTTGAGTTGAGACAGAAGAACCTTCACCATACTCTGATTGGGAAAAAAAAAAGGTCAGCAGGTCTTGTATACGTAAGAACTAAGAACATTTTACAAATACCAAAAACATCTCTTTCATTACCTGGTGCAACATAACCAATGGTGCCTCTTATTCCAGTTGCGCTATTCCAATTTTGCAGGGTTTTACTAGCACTTTCTGGAAGGATTCTTGATATGCCAAAACCTCCAACTCGGGCACTCACTCATGTCTTCCGCAAGAAAGATGTTGCTTGGCTTGAGATCGCAATGAATGATTGATGGCTGACAGTGATTATGAAGATAGTCCAAAGCATCCATGATATCGACAGCAATGTGTAGCCTTTGTTCAAGGCTAAGAGTATTTGTCTGGGTAAGTGTGTCAGACTCTGACTCTGGGTGAAGCCAACCATTTAGGCTACCATTTGGCATGAGCTCAAAAACTAGTGCCTTGAACTCTTGACCCTGGTGATTGATGCTTGAGCAACAAGTGATGATCTTTACGAGACAACGGTGACGCACCCTTCTGAGTGCCTCCCATTCAGTGACAAAACTTCTAGAAGTCCCAGATTGTTGTGTGTTAAACACCTTTACAGCTACTGTAGTGCCCTGGTCATGTAAAGTACATTTATAAAACCATGCCATAGCTTCCTTGTCCAAGTAAATTGTCCTCTGAAAATCCATTGGTCCCATTTGACAAAGCATGATAAGAAACTCTTACATACAGTTCCTCAGTTGTGGATATGAGTTGACTTTCATGCCTCTTCCTAAGCTTCTTACGGATCAACACAATTACATCAAGTACTGAAACTGAGAATACAACTGCACTGATTGATGTTAGGGTGATCCCAAGGGTTTTCGACAAATTTCTTTATTTCTTTTTTGCACAGGACATGGAGCATGGAGCTAAATGAAGTTGAGGTATTCCACCACAAAGCTGATCATTTCCATAAATCGCCATGTAAGTTGCATTTGCAAGAAAAACCCTTTAGGCACTTCACTTTGCAGATCATTGAAGGATAGATCCAATTTGGACATGAATGTCAAATTCCGTAAAAAGAATTTTGGACCCTAAATTTTTTGAAATTTCAGGATGTGATTAAAAAGAATAATTAAACAATGATTTTCTGATAATTTAAAATTTTCCAATATTTATTTTCTTGACAGGAAATTTAGTATAGGAAAAAGATTGTGTTTTCTGAATTAAATACAATGGTTCTATGTATGTGTTGCATTCATGCCGATGCATCTTGGTATTTCATGAGTGCAAAGGTTTTGAAATGCGTTTAGATGCCAATTAGGTTCTTATGAGAATTTCCATATTTTTCTGAGATTTATTCTCATTTTTTTCCAGAGCTAAATCCAATTTTTGAAAGGCTCTAGAATCCTTTTCACGCCCTCCAAGTATTTTATTTGGACTCCTCCTGTCCTCCCCAAACTATCTCTAGGATTTTTCCTAGAATTTTTGGATTTTTAGAGTTTTTTTGTTGTTTAAATGAATTATCTAGAATTTTTCTAGATTTTTCATTCACGAGAAATCATTTCTGAAAAAAAGGAAAATCCTAATCGATCGGGCCAAGCCTTTGGGGGCCGAACCTCTCCATCCAACCCGCACCGACCCGGCCCAGCTGATGGCTCAGCCAAGCCCGCTAGGCCCATCGGCCACCAGCAGCTTGAGGCATCGCCACCACCGAACCTCAGCGTGTGCGCCAAGGCAGGCGCGGACCCACGTGCCTATAAAGTCGAGATAGTGCCTCTGGTGCTGCCCTGCCACACTCCGCCGCTCTTCCCAGCTTGCGAGAGCACCGCCATACCCCACATCCGCCGAAGCCAGGAGCCGCCGCCGGCCTTCTCTTGCCGATTCGCTGTGCCCGTCAACTATCGGAGCAAGTTGGAGCCTCAGGGAGCTTCGTGACATCGAGGAGCAGCTCTGCCACCAATCTTCGTTGCCGCTCCACCACCGAAGTACCGTCACTTGCAAAGACCCGAGCTAGCTGCCATGTTCTTCCGCCGCTAGCCAAATTCCGGATGGAACGGTGAGCATCTCCATAAAGTCCCCTCGATCTCCGCTTCCAATCCCCATCCTCGCCGCCGACCCTAACTGTCGGAGCACCAAGGTGAGGGATATGGGTACCCCAGCATACTGGTCAGACCTGACAAGTAGGACCCGCCCGATCAGGGTGTGCAGGTTGAGGATATGAAGTTACTTGGAGTGCACGACGAGGCAACAAGACAGTTCAAATCTGCCCGGATATCATGGAACGCGTATTGTAGTCCGACTCAGATTACTTTCCATTTAACTACCGAGTAGATTAGATTCAAACCAACTTGCAACTCTTGGTCGTTAGCCTATACAAAGTGGCCAAGGGCACCCCCGAGGGTATCCCAACAATCAGATCAATCTCAAACAATACAAACCAGCATACATGACGTAGGGTATTACTTTCCGGAGGTCCGAAACTGTCTAAAACCTTCATGTCCCTTTGTGTTCTCGCGATCACCTTTGAGTTTTTGGTTTCGCAATCGCTCTCACCTACAAATCAACCACTTGGGTAACCCCCTAGTGGACTACTGGGGTTATAAATCCGACAATTGGGACGCCAGGTAGGGGTGATTATGAGATCCTCCCCAGCGAGCTCGATGGCATCCCACCCCGGCATTGTTCTCCCCGAGAGCATGAAGGAATTCCTCGCCAGTCCAATTCAGCTCCGCTTTGGGAGCATGCTAGTGGACTTCGACTCGACGCCCGTCGTCAACTCAGCATCCGTCAGATTTACTCCGACGGAGCAAGTTCTCCATCCAAGACCATCATGCCGCTTGCCCAGTAGGTATGCAATCTCTCTCCACGTCCTTGCTACACCCCACCTACCCACGCCGCACCAAACCCGCAGCACCCATCTATCGACAGAATGACCTCGCCGGTGAGAGAGGGAAAGAAAGTGACAAATGGAGGCGGCGGCAGCGGCCGGCGTGCAGCTCGGCTCCTTGAAGCCCCAGATCGTCACGCAGGTGGAGATGGCGGAGTCCCGGGTGCTGCTTGCCTGCCACGACCAGTGCGCGCACCTCCGAGTTCTACCTCCCGTGGAAGTGCGAGCCTGAGTGCCACGCCTACGAGAAGTGCCAGTACGAGCTCGTCATAGAGCGGATGCTCCAGATGCAGAAGATCTGCGAGGCGCAGGAGGCCAAGCACCACGCCTCCGGTTGATTTAGCACGACACGTGGACCCCAACTTGTTGCCTGCAGACACGTCGGATCTGCCACGGAAAAAAAGGGAACAATTCTCCCTTCCCTTTATTATTTAATCTATTCTATCCAGTAGATCTCCTACGTTGCTCGGTGCTTACTACGGCAGCTAATAATTTTTTTTCTTATTTCCTTAATACGTGAGGGCTTCCTTACGAGGTTCGGAAAGATGTACATGCACCCTTGGTTTGGCAGCACAACCCATGCACGCTGTACTGCGAGCGTGGCGGCCAGCCGACCACGACCCGACGGCCGCGTCGACTCGGCAGCAGCATACCACGATCGCAACCACATATGCGTCCCTGACAACTCCAACAACTCAGTCTCGACACAAATTAGTTGGGCATGGAGACCGACTAGTTTGCTTCACCAACAACTGTCCGCCGGCCACGCTCAGGAGCTTCTAAGCCTAAACGCGAAGACGACATGCGGGTTCTCCGACTCAATCATGAATCAAGGTAAGTCTTATTTACAATTAAATATTTTACGGCTTCCGTATACCTACATATGCCTCGACTCTTACATGTCCCTGTGACTTTCGCCGACCACCTCGGCTCTCCTATGTCTCCGTGACTTTCACCGACCACCTTGATCGCACCCCGACTACTTATACAGCTTGGTCCGTCCACTACACGGGCGGTCGAGGGCTACACTCCATGGGTGCCCAGCTCATGCTGGTGCTTTTCCGTAGAGTTTCGGCTGATTTGTGGCTTGTCCATCCCTCTTAACGGTTGCTAAAGTACTCGAGTAGCACACGCCTTAATTCGTGAAACCTTGACTCATCATGTGCGTCTCCTATATGCGAGCATCGAGTCAGCCCCAACGCTATAGCCTGAGATAAGCTGTTCTCTCCGTGAGCAGTGGTCAGCAAAGCTAGGTGCTTAAACGTAACAGGCTAACTACCCGGGGAAATTACTTGACCTACAATAGCAGGATGCGCAAGAGTTTACTTCTATATCGAATTAAACTTCTGAGTTGTTAAATTATTGAATGATCTACACTATGCTACATAATGATTGTATTGTCCTTTTACAGCTCAAAAACTACTCGGCATGCCTCCCAACACCTGGCCAACCTCTCTGGCTCGGGGCGGGAGGCGACTTGGCATGCTTCTGTGGCTCGTCCGGCTCCCAGGTTCAGGGATTGGGCGCCACAGACGACTCGACGTGCCTCCCATCACCCGGCCAACCTCTCTAGCTCAGGGCGGGAGGCGACTTGGCGTGCTTCTGTGGCTCAGCCGGCTCCCAGGCTTGGGTGCTGGGCACCGCAGACGACACGGCGTGCCTCCCGTCACCCGGCTGACCTCTCTGGCTCAGGGCATGAGGTGACTTGGCATGCTTCTGTGACTCGTCCGGCTCCCAGACTCGGCGGCTGGTGGCCGCAGATGACTCGGTGTGCCTCCCATCGCCCAGCCTACCTCTCTGCCTCAGCTCAGGGCGGGAGGCGACTCGACGTGCTTCCGCCAGTCCTCATACTCATGCTCAGGGTTGGGCGCCTAATTGTTGTCGGCGTGCCTCCGTGGCCCTGCCAGTCCTCGTCCCTGGGGGCTGGGCGCCTATTTCAAGTCGGTATGCCTCCATGGCTCCGCTAGTCCTCGTCCTCGGGGGCTGGGCACCTACTTCAGGTCGGCATGCCTCCGCAGCTCTGCTACTCCTCATTCTTGGGGGTTGGGTGCCTATTTTAGGTCGCCGTGGCTCCACGGTCCCACCAGTCCTCATCCTTGGGTCTGGGTGCCTATTTCTGGTCGGCGGGCCTATGTGGCTGCGCCCATCCTTGTGTTCGGGCACTAGGATCTGCTTCAGAAGACAATTTTTTCTTCTTTGACCATTGTACTGATTATCTTAATCGCTTCAATGCTTGGGGACTACTCCTACGGAGTGCGTCTTGCGACACCCTCCATAACCTTCACTCCAACCTGCTAGATGCCAGCATCCATCAACTCAGCACTCGTCTTCACTCTATGCGTTGGCTCTGTGTTTGCTCAAATTTTCTTCTTTTGAGCACTGCACAGTCTCTCCGTCGCCATGACGCCTTCGCAGCTTCAGCCGACTTCATTTCAAGTTTCGCTGTGATGACCTCAAGTTCCTGTTCGCCTACACATCGCTCGGGAGCTTGAGGGATATGGGTACCCCATGAGCCCCCATCAACTAGGATACTAGATGGACCTGACAAGTAGGGCCCGCCCGACCAGGGCGTGCGGGCCAAGGGCATGAAGTTACTTGGAGTGTAAGTCAAGGCAATCTGCCCGAATATCATGGAACGCGTATTGTTGTCCGACTCATATTACTTTCTATGTAACTATCGAGTAGATTAGATTCATTATAAGGCATCCCAACAATCAGATCAATCTCAAGCAATACACACCAGTATACAGAACGTAGGATATTACTCTCTGGAGATCCGAACCTATCTAAAACCTTCGTGTCGTTTCGTGTTCTCGCCATCACCTTTGAGTTCTTGGTTTCGCAATCACCCTCACCTACAAATCAACCACTTGGGTAACCCTCTGGTGGATTGCTGGGCTTATAAATCTGACATGATGATTTTGCCGTCTAGGAGCCCGTCCGGATGCTGAGCTATGGTGCTTTTGTGCATAGGCCCCTGGAAGCTCTTTAAATAGTTAGTTTTTCCTTGTGTCTTATTTATTTTCATCCATGTCCCTGATTATATTGGATCCGTGCAACCAAGTCCAACCTGCGTACTTTAACAGATGTAACCCTATGCTTTGACCTAATGGTGAGCTCTATTCCAATGTCTTGCAAATCTTCCTCGCTAGCCCCAATAACCTTTCATTAATCGCGATTAGGCCCTGCATCCTTGTTTAACCCATGGACTCCTCGTTACAGCTCCGTTTATATCCATTCTTAGGTTCGTGATAACACAAATTACATGTTAGTAGTGATCTTTCCATCATGCATGTTTTAAAATAAATTTAATATTAATCTGATTAATGCATGTTAAACATGTCTTCTTTAATTAAAAGCTACTTAGTGTTATAACCGCTTTTCATAATAAATGTTAATTTAGTTCTTAATGCTTATTTAAATAACTCTTTCAATTAAAAGCGAATTAGAGATGCACCACGGTGGTTCATAATTAAACTTAAATTGATTAATGTTTATTCAATTTGTTTTCTAAATAAAAGCTACATAAGTTACATCTTGGGTTTTCATAATTATATGTTAATTTGACTAATATAAATATAAATGTGTTTTTGAATTATATTTGGTCAGTTCAACCTGAATCATAAAGCTATGCGCCTTGATGTTTACATATACTTTATTTTCAAATTAAATGTTTACTTGAATATTTATAAATAAAATTTGACTAAGTTCTACATCGTCTTTTCATATATAAATATAACCTTCTAAGGATGTTTCTCTAAAATATATTTACATTCTTTTCTTTATTAAAATATATGAAGCACATAGGCTTTTCTCTTTCTTTTATAATTCAAATCTCTCGATAGCTTTGTCTTTTCAACCATAGTTTCGTTCCCAGCGTTTCTTGTGTTAGCATGACCTTAGATTCAAGCCTTATCCTTTAGTACGCTCTTTTAAAGCTTTACTATGATTGATGTATTGTTCTTAGTTATGATTGTTGTTTGCTTTGTATGCTTGTGCCGATGATTGATGCAAGTAGAAGGAACGTTGTTCGAGAGCTTTAAGGAACAAGAGCTGAAGATAATCTGAGCAGCTATTCTTTGGAGAAAGGCAAGTGTGTCCTTGTGCTTTTATCTCAATAACTATATTTAATCACTTTTGCATTGCTCTACATCTAATATTGATGGGTCCTATTAAGGTTTACCTAATCTCTTTATGATCATTCCTTGTCAACCTGGGTTTTACCTGTTTGTTGGGTAGATATGCTTAGTTGCAATACCTTGGGTTATGATGGTTTTAATAAACTCAATGATTAAACTTGGAACTATATGGCTCTGGTCTTGGCTAATTAATTAAAGACTATAGTTTGAGGTAATCTTACCGAAAGGGTAAGAGGGGAGGTGTTGATAGGGTATAGCCTAGCCCTCATACTGATATGCTCTATGGTAACTTCGTAGTCTTGAGAAAGGTTTATGCTCTGCTTCGACCTGAAACCGAGATCAAGGATAAAAAGATTCTTTAAGTTCCCCAAGCTTGCTGGAATTGGACCCTCCAAGTTGCTATATCGTACGCACAGAGAGCTTTCAACTGTGTAAGATTTCCTTGTGATCAAGGTATGATGCCTGACAAGCTAGTGTAGTAAACGCCTAACACGGACGTGTCTTTTAGGCGACCAATGCTATCTGGAATCACTCCGGATATGAAAGTATTTGCCAACGTAAGCAGTTCTAGACCAACCAAATTACCGATGCTGGATGGAATAAATCCCGAAATCCAATTGTTTCATATACAGAGCAATTGGAGTGTTGTCGATAGATTTGCAATTGAGTAGGAAGTTCCCCGATGAATGAACTATTGTCAAAAGCCAGTTGCTGGAGCTGGCTGCAGTTTGCCAGCATGGTGATGAATTCCAATCCGTCCTTATCATTCGATCCTAGCTTATTGCCACTTAAGGATAGGTAAAATGAGGCTTTGCAATCTCTTCAAAGTTGGGGTACGTTTCCACTAAAACTGTTCCATGCGAGTTCAAGGCCCGCGAGAGCAGAGAGGTTGGAGAATGAAGGTTGGAGAAAGGCCCGCAAGCGCATCGCCACCATATGCAATGGTTGCTTTTATTTGAGCAATCGAAGGGCAGTGAATGAGGTTTTGGTGCTTGCTAATCCCTACTTGTATCGTGACTAATCCTCGTGACGGGTACTCCCTCCGTCCCAAAATAAACACACATCTCACTTTTCGAGGAGTCAACGTTTTTAAGTTTGACTAAGAATATAGAAAATAGTATCAGCATTTGTATCTTCAAATAAATATATTAGGAAAGTATACTCAATACTTAATCTAATGATACTTATTATACATTATAAATAGTAGTACATTTTTTTGGGACGGAGGGAGTTCGTGCATAATCTATATGCATCCATACACAACAATCATTGGTAGATTAGATAAGGCTCTCGGATACACGCAGTGGCTGTCACATTCTTTGGGGGATGTTTGGATCCTGGAGCTAAAGTTTAGTCCGTGTCACATCGAATATTCGGAGACTAATTAGGAGGATTAAATATGAGTTAATTATAAAACTAATTACACAGATGGAGGTTAAACGGTGAGACGAATTTATTAAGCCTAATTAATCCATCGTTAGCAAATGGTTACTATAGCAGCACATTGTCAAATCATGGACTAATTAGGCTTAATAGATTCGTCTCGCCGTTTAACCTCCATCTATGTAATGGGTTTTGTAAATAGTCTATATTTAATACTCCTAATTAGTATCGAAATATTCGATGGACAATGTGACAGGAACTAAAATTTAGCCCGGGGATCCAAACACCCCTCCGTATAAAGCCTTGCACCAGCTGTTTTTCTTTTCTCCACTATGTTAGTTGCAGAGCAGCTAGTCCGGTGGCTCCTTGGTGCGTCAAGAGACCGTAGCTCCGTCCACCATTCAAGTGTCTGTGCTTCCAAGGCCGCTGGTGCCGACTGCAGGCCAAGTCTCTGTTGCACATTGAACCAGGAAGGCATCTCTGATCGCACGCATCTCAGCGGCAGCATCCCGCATCGCCGTCCGCTCCCTTGGCAGCTGCTTTGAGCAGGACACGCCAAGCCCGACCACTGAAGCCAAGCACCTCTCGCTTCTGCTTCTCACCGTGGCCGGGTCTTCCCCCTTTGCTTCTTCATGAAGCCAGATTGCCGGGTCGGCTACCTCCAAGGCTCTGTCGGGAAGAGCGGCCTCGGCGAACTTATGAAGGTCCAAGGAGTCTTTGAACATGTCGTCAGTAGGGCTCACCCCGGTGAACATCTCAAGCAACAGTATGCCGAGGCTGTAAACATCTCCAAGAGTTGAGACAGCGCGACCCTCGCCGTACTCTGCAGTCAATTCAGATTTCAGACACTATTTGGTCAGTGGATTCATGGCAAGCTACTTATCAACGTGCATGCCGAGATAACTGGACTTGGCAAAATGGAAGTTAAAAACTAAACATAGCAATAATAGTGTTAGTTTCTGTTACCTGGAGCGACATATCCAATGGAACCTCTTAGTCCAGTGAAGCTAACTGAATTCAGCAGAGTTTTGCTAGTGTCATCAGGAAGGATTTTTGATATGCCAAAATCTCCAACCCGAGCACTCATATCTTCGGCAAGGAGGATGTTACTTGGTTTGAGATCACAATGGATAATAGGCGGTTGACACTGATTGTGAAGATAATCCAGAGCATCCATGATATCTACCGCAATGTCCAGTCTCTGAGCTAAGCTGAGCGTATTGCTCAGACTCTGTATTTTGGATGCTGGATGCAGCCAACCATTTAGGTTACCATTGGGCATGAACTCAAAAACCAGTGCCTTGAATTCTTGGCCTTGGTGATCAATGCTTAAGCAACAGGTGATGATCTTTATGAGACATCGGTGGCGCACCCTTCGCAGTGCCTCACATTCAGCCACAAAACTTCTAGTAGACCCAGATTGCCACACGTTGAATACCTTTACAGCTGCGGTAATTCCCTTGTCTTGTAAAGTGCACTTATAAACTGCACCATAGCTTCCTTGTCCGAGCAGATTAACCTGCGAAAAATGGTCAGTCCCATTTGCTAATGCTTGATATGAAACCCTTTCGTGCTGTTCATCAATTACTGTGGGAATGAGTTGATTTTCGTTTCCTTGTCTGAGCCTCTTGTGGATCAAATGGATAAGACAAACTACTAAACCTAAGAATAGAAGTGCGCAGATTGACGCTATGGTGACCATAAGTGATCTTGACATTCGCCTTCTGTTCTTCCCCGCAGCTGCTGTGGAGCACGGAGCTAAATGAAGTTGAGGGTTTCCGCCACAAAGCTCATCATTTCCATCAATTGACAAGTGAGTTGCATTTGCAAAAGGACCCCCTTTTGGCACTTCGCCTTGCAGATCATTGAAGGACAAATCCAGTTTTGCCAACAATGTCAAATTCTGTAGAACTTTGGGGATGGAACCTGACAAGTTGTTGTGTGCAAGATACAGTTGTTGCAGGTGGCCAATGCTAGCAAGGGCATCAGGAATACTACCAGATAGCTTATTCATTGTTAGGTTCAGTAATGCAAGACCTTTTATGTTCTTCAGAGATTGAGGTATGCTTCCTTCTAATAAGTTGTTATCGAGCAGCAGCCGTACCAACGATATACAGTTCCCAACACTAGCTGGTATGGTGCCTGACAACTTATTTCCAGACAGAATCAGTTCGTTAAGATTCACCATGGTACCAACCTCAATTGGAAGTGGCCCGGATAATGAATTATATGATAAGTCTAAGTACCAGGAAAGTTGAGGAAGTTTTAAAACCTCTATAGGAATTGAACCATTGAGTCGATTTGTTGAGAGATCAAAGACAAACACATTCTTTAAGTTCCCCAAGTTTGATGGAATTGGCCCCTCTAAGTTTCCATAGTATGCATAAAGCCTATTCAACTGTGTAAGATTTCCTAGTGACGAAGGTATGAGGCCTGACAAGCTAGTGTTGTAAAGGCCTAACACACCCAAGTTTCTTAGCTGACCAATGCTCTCTGGAATCTGTCCAGATACAGAAGTATTTCCCATCACAAATACTGTAAGACCAACCAAATTTCCGATGTTTATTGGAATATTCCCAGAAATCATATTGTCTCCCAAATAAAGACCTTGCAGAGTTGATGACAGGTTTGTGACTGAATTAGGCAGTTGCCCGCTGAAAGAGTTGTTGCCGAGAACAAGAACCTGAAGCTGGGAGCTGTTTGCCAGTGAAGTGATGAATTCCCACCCTTGACTGTCGTTTGCTCCTAGCCTGTTAACACCCAAGAAAAGGGCAGTAAGACTTTGCAACTTTCCCAAAGCAGAAGGCACATATCCAATAAAACCATTTTCTTGAAGGATTAGTTTTGTGAGAGCAGAGAGGTTGCCGAGCGAAGGTGGGATAGCTCCACTGAATCGGTTGCTAGAAAAGTCAAGAGCTTCCATACCGGGGAACCTATCGCCGATATCAGCAGGGATGGTTCCAGACAGCATGTTGTCTCCTACCCCCAACTTTTTCAGTGAGGACAGATTGTACAGGGAGTGTGGAAGCACACCGGAGAGTCTGTTGTCATGGAGTAAAAGGACCTGCAGGCCGCCCATGCTGCCGAGTTCATGTGGGATCGGACCCTCGAGGTGGTTTTTTCTCAGATCAAGGTAGTTCAGCGATGACAGGTTACCTAGTAATCCTGGCATGGCACCCGTCAAGCTGTTGTTGCCCAGTGAGAACTTCTGAAGACTTGTTAGCTTGTCTCCAAGCTCAACAGGGATACGCCCATGGAACCGGTTACTGCTGAGATCTAACAGCAGTAAGCTGACACAGGAACTGAGGTTGGAAGGAAGCGTACCAGAGAACGCATTGTAGCTCAGATCAAGCGTCTGCAGACGCGCTAGGCGGCCGATGCTTGCTGGGACCTCCCCCTGGAACCAGTTGGAACTCAGGTTCAGGGTCCGCAGGAAAGTGAGGTTCCCAATGGCCGGGGAGAGGGCTCCGGCGAACCCATAAGAGGGCAGGCTCAGTGCCACCACCTGGCCGCTGGTGCACGCCACGCCCTCCCAGCTGCAGACGCCAGCGGTGCCATTCCAGGATGCAAGCATGCCGGAGCCGCTGCCGGCGAGCTCAGCCTTGAAAGCAAGCAGCGCGCTGGCCTCGTCGCTGGCACCGCCGTGCGCTCCCCAGGAGGCCGCTGCGATCATCACGGCGATGGTGGCAGGAAGCAAGCTCATGACGCGCATTGCCAATGCCATGGTAGAGCTGGGCTGGAGCGTATTGAAGAGCTTGCTGCGAGACAGAGCTTGCTTTTCTTGGTCAGCAGGGGAGCTACTTGCTGAATTGTTTAATCCTAAGGGATGCGTGCTAATGCCTGCAACATGTATATGCATCGCATCTGATTCGTGATCTGGTGAGACGTCGCTGTCTGCTTCTGTTTTTGACTTTGACATCCGCCAGCGGCCTTCCAAGTTCCAAGTATGGTTTGGGCTTGACCATTGTTCCCAATTTCAGGGGAATTTTTAAACTAGTGTAGGAACGTGTTGTTCTAGCTATGGAGCATCACCATTTTCTATTACTAGTCTGAGACAAAACTTTGATTCAATTATGTTCACAAATTACCCAATTCTACTCTCTAACAATTGCAGCCTGACATGCAAAGCTGATTTAGTAAGTAAACTTTTTCCCTCCTGTTGGATAAGCAAACAGAGGTCTGTTGGGATTCTAAACTCATCAGACATACATATGCCACCAGTCTAAACCATGTGGTTTATTCATTTATTTTGGTCGATTTGCCCCGTTTTTTATAGCTGAGCAGCGTGGCACAAATGAAAATGCAGTTGATTGTGCAATTCTCTGTAAGAATTGAGGGATTAAAAGTATTGTCTGCAGGTATCATCCTCATAACCACCTATTTCCTAGAATATATTGCAACTTGGGAGTTGATCACTACAATTCTCTTAGGGCCCGTTTGGATCTCTAGAATTGGAACTCATTCCATGAATCATATTCTAGCAATTAGATTTCATAGGAAATGGATTCCGTAGAATTTGATTCAATTGATTTTTCTTGTTTTGATGTACCGAGAAAGTTTTTCTTAGAATTAAATTTCAAATGCTGTTTGGATGCATTATTAGTAATATATGAAGTCTCCACCATCCAGCTGAATACCGCTTTCTCTCTCTCTTCCTTATAAGCTACTTTATCTCTCATCCGAACTCTCACCTCTCTCACACCTCTCATCCGAACTCTCACCTCTCTCTCTCTTCCGAACTCTCTACCTCCTCATCCGAACTCTCTCATCTCCCTCTCATCCTTCCAACCAAGTGAACACTAATCTCTCTATCATCCAAACTCTCCTCTCTCTCTCTCTCATCCTTCCAACCAGCTGAACACTATCTCTCTATCTCATCCAAACTCTCTCCTCTCTCTCTCTCATCCTTCCAACCAGATGAACACTAGTCTCTCTCTCTACAACGCCGATATAGATGGCTAAACATGGAATCTTTTTAGATGTTGAATAAACAATATGATAGAATAATTCTATCCCTCTCATACACTAGTAATTTGAATATTTATCTCCAAAAAGCAGATAAGCTTCTCTCTCATCTCTATCTCTACAATGCCGATATACATGTGCTTCTGTGTCATATATATACATAAAGTGAGATAAGAGAAGATATTTATGTAGGAGATTTAACACTAATTCATAGATAGATATGATAAATCTTATTGTGTCACAGTACACGCACCATACTTTAACCAGGTATCTAAGCCTATTCATACAATGCAACAATTACCTAGGTGAAAACATTTCGCCCATTGATTTTTTTCTCAAATACGAGGACGGCCTGCACGCTAGTCACTATGGGAAACTCCATTAAACACACAATCATTACGGTGTCACCACAACATCCAAGTACAGCGGCGCATTCAGCCCTAGCTTGTTTCTAGGATCTGCACCCACCAATCTCAGATAACCTTATCAGCAGGGTGTGCTGAGAGATGATCATCCGTAAAGAATCATGTGTTTCTTGAATGAGCATGGATCTGCACCCACCAATCACAGATATCCTTATCCGGCAATATGATTCTTTACCGATGATTGTCTCTAACCCAAGATGAGGCCATTGTGGATTTTCTTTGATCCGCTGACCGGTTAACCTCCTATGTGCCCAGCATCAGCTGTTCAGAATATGGAAGCAAGATCTGTCAGTGAACTATTTATGAATATGGGACAGTCTTGATCAAGGATTCAGTTTTAGATTCTTCCCTGCCATACTTGGAGACTATTTTCTGTGGCAGCCCCATCTTTCTAAATACTGCAACCCTGTCCTTTACACTCATTTTTCCCCACCCCCAACCCTGCGCATCCAATGGATACCCACCAGGTTCTCAATACCCTTTTATAAACATCAAAATGGCAGTAGCAGCATCGTGATTTTATCAATACAATAAGACTTGAAGATAATAGAGTTTGACATCAATTGACCATGACACATTAATAGAATCAAAGGTGGCTCAACGGTTCATATAATGTTCTTTTGGCGACATAATATACACATAGATCCACATGTCATATTCACTGCATAGGGGTAATAATACCAGCCACGAAACAGTGGACAGGGCCATTGCTGTCCCTAGTAAGAGGTTGGCCTCCAACCGGCTAGGTGACACCGTGATAGTGTTTTTCCATCAACCATATCAGAGTTGAGAACTCCCTGCTGCGTCAGTTGGCCGTGTATAAGAATCTAAAACTGGCAAAAGAAGGGTTCTGGTCGCGCCATGTCATCCTACTGCAATCATATGCATGGGTGTACTGCATGCCGTTGACTAACCATACTATATAGATGGTAAAAGACAAACACGGAAGCAGTTCAAGGTTTCAATCCATCAGCGGATGCCCATTCCAGACCATGTATAACCGGCTAGAACCCGGAGATGGTTGGCGCTACGAGTACAAAACTGCAGGCTGGCAAGACATGTCCTAAGCTTTCTGGGTCTAGACTAGCTATTCTGCCTGGGCCATCCTTCATTTGGGCTTCTGAGCGGCTGAAGCTACCTGCTGCTGCATATGTTGGCAACAAGCCAACAACTAGACAGTAGACACAGCCATGCATAACAGATGAATAAACAAACATCTGTCATATTTCACATAACCTTCATAATACGAGCGGTGTAATACAGTACTTGCAATTGATCCGTATCAGACATAAAAAGCATACCCTGGCATTGAAAGTCTGAGCAAAACTTTCTGGGATACCAAATGCCAATACACTTTGCTGATGATTTATTGTAGCCCAAGGTGTGGCCATTGTGATCTGAACACTGGTAGAAGAGATTCTGTTGACACATAATACTTGCCCAGCAATCCTCTGTTCAGGTTATAGAAGTATGATCTGACAGCAAACTATTTATGAACATGGAATAGTCTAGATCGTGGATCCAGTTTTAGATTCTTCCCTGTCATATTTGCAGACTGATCTTCTGTGACAGCCCCATCTTTCTTCATATGTATAGCTTTCACCAGTATCTTGGTCCCTGGTTCAGGGATCAACCCTCTTGACTTCATTGTTGAGCCTCATCAAGCTTTCCTTGGGAATGAAGACCATGAACCATAATAGTAAATGATCGTTGATCTGGGCCTGATCCACTCCTCTCCATCTCATCCCATATTTGGTGCACCCCTTCTCATATTTCCAATCGACATAAAGGTTCATTATTAAGTTATATGTATCAGAATCCAATTTGCAACCGGTTTGCTCCATCCTCTGCATCAAAGCAATGACATCGTTCTGAACTTGTTGCAAGCACAAGCACCCTGTCTGAACTCTGAAGCTCAGCTACGGCCTGGAAGTAGCCGACAGGCGACAGCAAGTGCGCCGCCCGTCGACGGAATGTGGTGGACCACGCCGCTGGTGAGTTCACGTCGGACAACATCCGCTCCTCCACCACACTGTCCTTCCACCGCGCCGCATCCGGCCATGGCGAGGCCGTCGTCTTCCAGGTCAGCATCATGTCTGTCTTCTTCAGTTAGTCCGGACTTCAAGGTTCCTTGTCAGATCAAACACCGACCGCGTCTTAGGGCTCCGACAGGCGGAAGGAAGAAGAGGTACCCCAAGGGATGGCCGGCGTCTGGCGGCGCTCCGGCGAGCCGCGGCGGAGGATGGGATCGCGATCCGGAATTTCAAAAGACACCCCATCATAATTTCAATTAACCCCTCGTTTGGATCGCGATTAATGATCGCGATCCGAATATTTACGGAATACCTCCTATTATTTGTAAATAGCCCCCTAATTTGGATCGCGATCCAACTATTATCAGAAATGCCCATCGTCTCCTCCCCCACGCGTCCAGCTCCGTCGTCCCTGCCCGCCTCAGCATTCAGAGCCGCAAAGCCCCATCCAGCCCACCCAACATCTTCTGAAGACCTAGCGCTGCTACGCTCTCCACCCATCTGCACCTGCAGCTGACGGGACCTTAGAGGCGCGCGCCATTCACCGCGTGAGTGAGCTCGTACCGGCAGAGCAGAGCAGCTCCACCCATCTCCGACATAGCAGGTACGGATGCCGCCGGTCGCCACGGCAGCCACCAAGCGGCAAGCGCCTCCTAGAGGCGAGTGGTACAGAACGGCAAAGTGCTCTGCTCCGGCTAATATGTCAGCAGGTTAGGGAAAGACTTTACAATTCTACAAAATGCATAAACATAACTGATCACAAAGGTCGTTTGGACCATGGAGAAATCTACACTGAACATCACAATAAGTTGAGTTACCTAGAGCAACATAATCAAGGAATGAGCTTTTTATTCCAATTGTGCTATCTGAAATTTGCAGAGCATTGATTGTATTATGAATCATACGTATTACTGAATTCTCTACAAAAATGTGTCATACAAACGACAACTAAAACCTCTGGATCTAATCAATTTTGAAACATTTTCTAAACTTATTTTATACTTCCATATATCTGATGCAAACAAATGCATGGACAAATTATAAAGCTGAAGCTTCATACATCTTCAGTTATTTCAGGTAAACTGATCACCTGCAGACATCTTGCGCATTTTCAGTCCTATGTATTCACTGTTGTGGAAAATCACTGTGAGTTGTTGCTACTACTCCATGCTCCACCAAAAGAGATCTGGCAAACTTGAGATACGAATCTCTAATAGCGTGCATCTCAATGGCTGCATCCAGAATCGGGATCCGCTCCCTAGGTTGTTTCTCCGAGCATGATATTCCAAGAGAAACAACAGAAACCAAGCAATTCTTAATTCCACTTCTTATAGTGCTGTTATAGGCATCTGTGTGCATCCGTATTGTCGGATCAACTATATCCCATATTCTCTCTGGAAGAGCATTCTCTGAAAACTTGTGCAAATCCAAAGAATCATTGAATATCTCATCTGTTGGGTTCCTTCCAGTAAACATCTCAAGCAGCAATATGCCGAGGCTATAAACATCACCTTGAGTTGAGACAGAAGAACCTTCACCGTACTCTGATTGGGGAAAAAAACCAAAGGTCAGCAGGTCATGTATACGTAAGAACCAAGAACATTTTACAAATACCAAAAATATCTCTTTCATTACCTGGTGCAACATAACCAATGGTGCCTCTTATTCCAGTTGTGCTATTCGAATTTTGCAGGGTTTTACTAGCACTTTCTGGAAGGATTCTTCGTATGCCAAAACCTCCAACTCGGGCACTCACTCATGTCCTCCGCAAGAAAGATGTTGCTTGGCTTGAGATCGCAATGAATGATTGATGGCTGACAGTGATTATGAAGATAGTCCAAAGCATCCAGGATATCGACAGCAATGTGTAGCCTTTGTTCAAGGCTAAGAGTATTTGTCGGGGTAAGTGTGTCAGACTCTGGGTGAAGCCAACCATTTAGGCTACCATTTGGCATGAGCTCAAAAACTAGTGCCTTAAACTCTTGACCCTGGTGATTGATGCTTGAGCAACAAGTGATGATCTTTACGAGACAACGAGGACGCACCCTTCTGAGTGCCTCGCATTCAGCGACAAAACTTCTAGAAGTCCCAGATTGTTGTGTGTTAAACACCTTTACAGTAGCCTACTGTAGTGCCCTGGTCATGTAAAGTACATTTATAAACCATGCCATAGCTTCCTTGTCCAAGTAAATTGTCCTCTGAAAATCCATTGGTCCCATTTGACAAAGCATGATAAGAAACTCTTTCATACCGTTCCTCAGTTGTGGATATGAGTTGACTTTCGTGCCTTTTCCTAAGCTTCTTACAGATCAACACAATTACAGTAAGTACTGAAACTGAGAATACAACTGCACTGATTGATGTTAGGGTGATCACAAGGGTTTTCGACAAATTTACTTTTTTTTCTTTTTTGCACTGGACATGGAGCATGGAGCTAAATGAAGTTGAGGTATTTCCACCACAAAGCTGATCATTTCCATAAATCAACATGTAAGTTGCATTTGCCAAAAAAAAAACTTTTGGCACTTCACCTTGCAGATCATGGAAGGATAGATCCAATTTGCACATGGATGTCAAATTCTGTAAACCTGAGGGTATCTGCCTCACCTTAAAATTTTTGAAATTTCAGAATGTGATTAAAAAGAATAATAAAACAATAATTTTTTCACAATTTTAAAATTTTTCCAACATTTATTTTCTTGACAGGAAATTTAGTATAGGAAAACAATTTAGGGTTTTTCTGAATTAAATATAATGATTGTGTATGGGTTGCATTCACACCAATGCATCTTGGTATTTCATAAGTGCAAAGGTTTTGGATTGCGTTTAGATGCTGATTAGGTTCTTATGAGAATTTTCAGATTTTTCTAAGATTTATTCTCATTTTTTTCTAAAGCTAAATCCAATTTTTGGAAGGTTCTAGAATCCTTTTCACGAGCTCCAAGTATTTTATTTGGACTCCTCATGTCCCCAACTAGAGGTGATTTTTCCTGAAATTTTTGGATTTTTAGAGTTTTTTCATTGTTTAAATTAATTATCTAGAATTTTTCTGGATTTTTCTTTCACGAGAAATCATTTCTGAAAAAAAGAAAAATCCTAATCGATCGAGCCAAGTCTTTGGGGCCCGACCCTCTCCAACTAACCTGCACTGACCCGGCCCAGTTGATGGCTCGGCTAGGCCCGCTAGGCCCATCGACCACCAGCGGGTCGAGGCCAAGCGTAGCTGCACTTGGGCATCGCCACCGCCGAACCTCGGCATGCGTGCCAAGGCAGGCGCGGACCCACGCACATATAAAAGTCGAGATCGTGCCCCTGCTATTGCCCTGCCTCACACCGCCGCTCTTCCTAGCTTGCACGAGCGCTGCCATCCCCCACATCCGCCAGAGCTAGGAGCCACTGCCGTCCTTCTCTGGCCGATTCGCTGTGCCCGTCGACCATCGGAGCAAGCTAGAGCCTTAGGGAGCTCCGTGACATCGAGGAGCAGCTCTGCCACTAGTCGTCGTCGTCGCTCCACCGCCGGAGTACCATCACTCACGAAGACTTGAGCCAGCTGTCGTGTTCTTCCACCGCCAGCCAAATACTAGCCAGAATCCGTCCGCCTCGTCGCCGGTGAGCATCTCCATAAAGTCCCCTCGATCTCCTCTTCCAATCCCCATCCTCGCCACTGACCCTAATCGCCAGAGCACCAAGGTGAGAGATATGGGTACCTCAAGATACTGGTCAGACCTGACAAGTAGGGCCCACCCGACCAAGGCGTGCGGGTCGAGGACATGAAGTTACTTGGAGTGCACGTCAAAGCAACAAGACAATTCAAATCTGCCTGGATATCATGGAACGCGTATTGTAGTCTGACTCATATTACTTTCCATGTAACTACCGAGTAGATTAGATTCAAACCGACTTGTAACTCTTGGTCGTCAGCCTATATAAAGCGGCCAAGGGCACCCCCGAGGGTATCCCAACAATCATATCAATCTCAAGCAATACAAATCAGCATGCAGGACATAGTGTATTACTCTCCGGAGGCCCGAACCTATCTAAAACCTTCGTGTCCCTTCGTGTTTTCGCGATCACCTTCGAGTTCTTGATTTTGCAATTGCCCTCACCTATAAATCAACTACTTGGGTAACCCCTGGTGGACTACCGGGCTTATAAATCCAACAGTTGGCGCGCTAGGTAGGGATGATTGTAAGATCCTCCCTAGCGAGCTCGATGGCATCCCGCCCCGACATTGTTTTCCCCAAGAGCATGAAGGACTTCCTCGCCAATCCGATCCAGCTCCACTTCAGGAGCATGCCGATGGACTTTGACTCAATGCCCGCCGCTAGCTTGGCATCTGTCGAATTTACTCCGGCGGAGCAAGGTCTATATCAAAGGATCATCACACCATTTACCCAGTAGGTCAGCAATCTCTCTCTCCGAGAGGGTTCCTCACGTCCTTGCTGCACCCCACCCACCCACGCCGCACCAAACCCGCAGCACCCATCTATCAACGGAACGACCTCGCCGGCAAGAGAGAGGCCAAGAAAGTGACAGATGGAGGCGGTGGCAATGGCCGGCATTCAGTTCGGCTCCTCGAAGCCCCAGATCGTCACGCAGGTGGAGATGGCGGAGGCCTGGGTGCCGCTCGCCTACCACGACCAGTGCGTGCACCTCCGAGTTCTACCTCCGCTGGAAGTGCGAGCCCGAGCGCCACGCCTACAAGAAGTGCCAGTACGAGCTCATCATGGAGCAGATGCTCCAGATGTAGAAGATCCGCGAGGCGCAGGAGGCCAAGGTCAAGGGCGACACCCTTATTGGCCTCATCCCGGCCACAGCCAAGCTCGCCTGATCCGGCCCCGGTCTGATCCGGTTGATTTAGCACAACACGTCGACCTCAACTTGTTGCATGCAGACACATCGGATCTGCCAAAAAAAAAAGGAACAATTCTCCCTTCCCTTTATTATTTAATCTATTCCATCCAGTAGATCTCCTACGTTGCTTGGTGCTTACTACGGCAGCTAACAATTTTTTTTCTTACGAGCAGAAATACATGTACGTTGCTACAAGTCCTTACTTACTCTCACATTATTATTCGCTTATTCCTAATATGTTGATTTCGCTTCACCATATGTTGATGCGTTATCCCAGTACAGTAGTAGAAGATATTTGTGGGTGGTTTGATGCCATCTGTTTATTACATGGACCCACACATGGAAATAAAAAAAATCACCGCTCAACCTCCGCTCTATCCATTCATTCGATTCCCCCGTACTCATCGTCATCTAGCTAGTCGATGCCACTTCGTCCGTCGGCGCCACCCGCATCGTGCCCTATCTTCGCCATCGTCCAGGCGCTATGCATCTTGCCATCCTCGTCGTCGCCCAGGCAAACGCTCGTCCTTCCCGTGCCTAGCCTCATTCCTGCTTCGAGCGCTAGGCCACCGCGCCTCTGGCCGCCATGAGCAGGAGTGTGTTTTCCTCTTCTTCTCGTTTCCATCCACTTCCCTTCTATAATCCACTCCAAATCGTTCCAATCAAGTGCAAAATCGAGCCCCCAATTGCTAGATGTGGAGGCTTTAGTTCTGGATCTGAAGGGGATGGACATCATTGAGAGGGGGATGTGAGGTCCCGACCTCCACCCCCTGTTTGTGTTGCCTGCCGACTGCCGCTGCGCCCCCCCCACCCCCCGCTGGCGCCATGCCTTCGCTGGCATATGGCTCTACTTGGTTGACTGCAAAGAGGCACTCGGTTCCTTGTTTCCTTCCCCCTCCCTCCTCTCTCCTTCACCTCTTAGGTCCAGGTGGTGGGTAGGGCATCTAGCCCGAGTGAGTAGCTGCCCGCCCTAGCGCGCAGCAAGCAGTAGATCAACATCACTCTACCTAGTCGTTTCGTATGGGTGTGGAGGGCGTGGTCAAAGCCCAAAAGCTAGTGTAAAACCATATAAAAGCGATGGATGGCTGGTGATTGACGACAGACCAGAGGCCAGCTGACCACCATTATCCGCTAAGCAACGAAAGTGAAAACAAGAGGAGAATGGAGGAGAATGTGACGATCATAGCATGGGTGACCAAAAGCTACTGTCATCCATCATCATGAACTCGTTCAGCCTGTCCCAGATGTCCTGCTCCTTTGGCACCAGCCTCGTGCCGTGCTGCTCGGCCGACGCCGCTACCGCAAGAGCCACATCCACCGACGAGGATGCGTTCGCCCCGCAGGTCTCGTGTAGGCTCTCGGGCAGCGGCAGCGGCAGGTGGTCGTGGCGGTAGTATGTCGAGGTCGGCACCCAGGAAGGTGCGGGCGCAGGGGCCGTGTCGTCGGGGAAGTTGATCTTGGTGCAGTGGCCTCGAAACTCAACATCGGTGATGTTGTAGGTGTGTGTGGCATCCTTAGCTGTGTCAAAGGTGTCGAGCCACTTGCGCACGGTGTGGTGCGGGTCGCGGATCTCTGCCGCCCACCTGCCCCACGGCCACCGCTGCACGTCGATGTACTCACTCTCCCCCTCCGCCGCCGCCACACCTTGCCCGGCGATGATGGCACGGCACGCAGACACGGACTACTCCTCTTCGTCATCACTGTCGCTGCTCGACCTGGTCCCTGCCGCAGTGAGGAGCTCGCAGCCGCAGCTGGCACACCCGTCCGCACCGCACGTGGCATAGGCGCACGCTGCGAGAGCTTTAATATTAGGTATAGATTTCCTTAATACGTGAGGGCTTCCTTACGAGGTTCGAAAAGATGTACATGCACCCTTGGTTTGGCAGCACAACCCAGACATGTTGTACTGTGAGCGTAGCGGCCAGCCGGACACGACCCGATGGCTGCATCGACTTGGCAACAGCATACCACAATCGCAACCACAAACCTGCTGCTGACAACTCCAACAACTCGAACTCGACACGAATTAGTTGGGCATGGAGCCCGACTAGTTTGCTTCACCAACAACTGTCCGCCGACCACGCTCAGGGGCTTCTAAGACTAAACGCGAAGATGACACGCGGGTTCTTTGACTCGACCACGAATCAAGCTAAGTATTATTTACAATAAAATATTTTACCGCTTCCATATACCTACATAAGCCTCGGCTCCTCCATGTTGTCGTGACTTTCGCTGACCGCCTCGGCTCTCCTATATCTCCGTGACTTTCGCCGACCACCTTGGTCGCACCCTAACTGCTTATACAGCTTGGTCCGTCCACTACACGGGCGACCGGGGGCTACACCCCATGGGTGCCCAACTCATGCTGGTACTTTTCTGCACAGTTCCGGTTGCTTTGCGACTTGTCCATCCCTGTTAACGGTTGCTAAAGTACTCGGGTAGCACACGCCTCAATCCGTGAAACCTTGACTCATCCTGCGCGTTCCTATATGCGAGCATCGGGTCAGCCCCAGCGCTATAGCCTAAGATAAACCATCCTCTCCGTGAACAGTGGTCAGTAGGGCTAGGTGCTTAAACGTAACAAGATAACTACCTAGGGAAATTACTTGGCCTACAAGAGCAGGATGCGCAAGAGTTTACTTCTACAGCGAATTAAACTTCCGAGTTGTTCAATGATTAAATGATCTACATTATGCTACATAATGATTGTATTGTTCTTTTACAGCTCAAAAACTACTCAGCGTGCCTCCCATCACCCGGCCGACCTCTCTAGCACGGGACAGGAGGCGACTTGGCATGCTTCTGTGGCTCGTCTGGCTCCCAAGCTCGAGGGCTAGGCGCCGCAGACGACTCGACGTGCCTCTCGTCGCCCAAACGACCTCTCTGGCTCAGGGCGGGAGGCGGCTTGGCATGCTTCTGTGGCTCAGCCGGCTCCAAGTCTCGGGGGCTGGGCACCGTAGATGACTCGGCGTGCCTCCTGTCGCCCGGCCGACCTCTCTGGCTCGGGGCGGGAGGTGACTTGCCATGCTTCTGCAACTCGTCCGGCTCCTAGGCTCGGCGGCTGGGCACCATTGATGACTTGGTGTGCCTCCCGTCACCCGACCAATCTCTCTGCCTGAGCCCGGGAAGGGAGGCAACTCGATGTGCTTCCGCCAATCCTCGCACTCATGCCCGGGGGCTGGACGCCTAATTCTGGTCAGAGTGCCTTCGTGGCTCTGCTGGTCCTCATCCTCGGGGGCTTGGCACCTATTTCAAGTCGGCGTGCCTTCATGGCTCCGCCAGTCCTCATCCTCGGGGGCTGGGTGCCTATTTCAGGTTAGCATGCCTCCGCGGCTCCGCTAGTCCTCGTCCTTAGGGGTTATATGCCTATTTTAGGTCGGCATGGCTCCACAGTCCCACCAGTCCTCGTCCTTGAGTCTGGGTGCCTACTTCTGGTTGGCGGGCCTCCGTGGCTGCGTCCATCCTTGTGTTCGGGCACAAGGATCTGCTTCAGGGGACAATTTTTTCCTCTTTTACCATTGTATTGATTATCTTAATTGTTTCAATGCTCCGGGGCTACTCCTACAGAGTGCGTCTTGCGACGCCCTCCGTAACCTTCGCTTCGACCTGCTGGATGCCAGCATCCATCAACTCGGCACTCATCCTCGCTCTACGCGTTGGCTCTTCGTTTGCTCATATTTTCTTTTTTTGAGCTCTCCGTCGCCATGACGCCTTCGTAGCTTCACCCGATTTCATTTCAAGTTTCACTTTGATGACATCAAGTTCCTGTTTGCCTACACAATGCTTGGGGGCTTGAGGGATATGGGTACCCCATGGGCCCCGACCGGCCAGGATACTGGTCGGACCTAACAAGTAGGGCCTGCCCGATCAGGGCGTGCGGGCCGAGGACATGAAGTTACTTGGAGTGCAAGTCAAGGCAACAAGATAGTTCAAATCTGAACAGATATCATGGAACACATATTGTAGTCCAACTCAGATTACTTTCCATGTAACTACCGAGTAGATTAGATTCAAACCGACTTTTAACTCTTGGTCGTCAGCCTATATAAGGCGGCCAAGGGTACCCCCGAGGGTATCGCAACAATTAGATCAATCTCAAGCAATACAAACCAGCATATAGGACATAGGGTATTACTCTCCGAAGGTCCGAACTTGTCTAAAACCTTCGTGTCCCTTCGTGTTCTCGCGATCACCTTCGAGTTCTTGGTTTCACAATCACCCTCACCTACAAATCAACCACTTGGGGAACCCCTTGGTGGACTACCAGGCTTATAAATCCGACACGAGGGTTTTGCCATCCAGGAGCCCGTCCGCCATGGATGCTGAGTTGTGGTGCTTTTGCGCATAGGCCCCTATAAAGCTCTACAAATAGTTAGTTTTTCCTTGTGTCTTGTTTTTTTTCATCCATGTCCCTGATTAGATTGGATCCGTGCAACCAAGTCTAACTTGAGCACTTTAACATATCTAACCCTATGCTTTGACCTAATGGTGAGCTCTATTCCAGTGTCTTGCAAATCTTCCTTGCTAGCCCCAATAACCTTCCGTTCAACCTTGTTTAACCCATAGACTCCTCGTTACAGCTCCGTTTATATCTGTTCTTGTTGAGTTAGGTTCGTGATAACACAAATTACACGTTAGTGCCGATCTTTCCATCATGCATGTTTTTAAAATAAATTTAATATTAATCTAATTAATGCATGTTAAACATGTATTCTTTAATTAAAATGTTTATTCAATTTGTTTTCTAAATAAAAGCTACATAAGTTATATCTCGATTTTTCATAATTATATGTTAATTTGATTTAATATAAATATAAATGTGTTTTCGAATTATATTTGGTTAGTTCAACCTAAATTATAAAGCTATGCGCTTAGATGTTTACATATACTTTATTTTCAAATTAAATTTTTAATTTGCATAAATTGTACTTGAATGTTTATAAATAAAATTTGACTAAGGTCTACATTGTCTTTTCATACATAACTAGAACATGCTAAGGATGTTACTCTAAAATATCTTTACATTATTTTATTAAAATATATGAAGCACATAGGCTTTTCTCTTTCTTTTATAATTCAAATCTCTCGATAACTTTGTCTTTTCAACCATAGTTTCGTTCCCAGCGTTTCTTGCATTCGCGTGACCTTAGATTCAAGCCTTATCCTTTTGTACGCTCTTTTAAAGCTTTCCATTGATTGATGTATTGTTCTTAGTTGTGATTGTTGTTTGCTTGGTATGCTTGTGCCGATGATTGATGCAAGTAGAAGGAACATTGTTCGAGAGCTTTGAGGAACAAGAGCTGAAGATAATCTGAGCAGCTATTCTTTGGAGAAAGGCACGTGTGTCCTTATACTTTTATCCCAAAAACTATATTTAATCACTTTTGCATTACTCTACATTTAATATTGATGGGTCCTATTAAAGTTTACCTAGTTTTTATGATCATTCCTTGTCAACCTAGGTTTTACCTTTTTTTAGGTAGATATGCTTAGTTGCAATACCTTGGATTGTGATGGTTTTAATGAACTCAATGATTAAACTTGTTTTATTTATGATATACCTTTTATTAATACAAGATCATCATGCTTAATTGGAACATGGAGCGACCACTCAGGAAAACAGTACAACCACAAGAACTGCGTGGCTCTAGTCTTAGCTAATTAATTATAGACTCTAGTTTGGGGTAATCTTACCAAAAGGGCAAGAAGGGAGGCGGGCATAGGCTGGCCCTCAGACTGATCTGCTTTATGATAGTTTTGCAGTTTTGAAAGAGATTTATGCTCTGCTTTGACATGAACCTTTAGCGGGTTACACACTTTCGTTGAGAGATTAAGAACAAAAAGATTCTTTAAGTTCCCCCAGCTTGCTGGAAATGAACCCTCCAAGTTGCTATCGTACGCATAGAGAGTTTTCAACTGTGTAAGCTTTCCTTGTGACGAAGGTATGATACCTGACAAGCTAGCGTAGTAAATGCCTAACACGGACATGTCTTCTAGGCGACCAATGCTATCTGCAATCATTCCGGATATGAAAGTATTTGCCAACGTAAGCAGTTCTAGACCAAGCAAATTACCTATGCTGGATGGAATAAATCCCGAAATCCAATTGTATCGTATATAGAGTAATTGGTGTGTTGTCGATAGATTTGCAATTGAGCTAGGAAGTTCGCCGATGAATGAATTATTGTCAAAAGCCAGTTGATGAAGCTGGCTGAAGTTTGCCAGCATGGTGATGAATTCCAATCCGTCCTTATCATTCGATCCTAACTTATTGCCACTTAAGGACAGGTAAATGAACCTTGGCAACCTCCCTAAAGTTGGAGGCAGCTTTACTAAAACTGTTCCATGCAAGTTCAAGACCCGCGAGAGCAGAAAGGTTGGAGAAAGGTCCGCGAGCGCATCGCTACCATATGCAATGGTTTCTTTTATTTGAGCGATCGATGGGCAGTGAATGGGGTTTTGGTGCTTGCTAATCCCTACTTATATCGTGACTAATCTTATATCGTGACTGATCCCGGTGACGGGTACTCCTTTCGTCCCAAAATAAACACACATCTCGCTTCTCGATGAGTCAAATATTTTTAAATTTGACTAAGAATATAGAAAATAGTATCAACATTTGCATCTTCAAATAAATGTATTAGGAAAGTATACCCAATGCTCAATCTAATGATATTTATTATACATTATAAATAGTAGTACATTTTTTTTATAAATTTTAGTTAAACTTAGAAGTTTGACTGCTAAAGAAGCAAGATGTGCGTTTATTTTAGGACAGAGGAGTCCGTGCATAATCTATACGCATCCATACACAACAATCCTCGGTAGATTAGATAAGGCTCTCGGATACACGCAGTGGCTGTCACATTCTTTGTATAAAGCCTTGCACCGGCTGTTTTTCTTTTCATTAAGGGGCGCTTTTTCCACTCTGTTAGTTGCAGAGTTGCTAGTCCGGTGCTCCTTGGTGCGTCAAGAGACCGTAGCTCCGTCCACCATTCAACTGTCTGCACTTCCAAGGCCGGTGGTGCCGACTGCAGGCCAAGTCTCTGTTGCACATTGAACCAGGAAGGCATCTCTGATCGCACGCATCTCAGCGGCAGCATCCCGCATCGCCGTCCGCTCCCTTGGCAGCTGCTTTGAGCAGGACACGCCAAGCCCGACCACTGAAGCCAAGCACCTCTCGCTTCTGCTTCTCACCGTGGCCGGGTCTTCCCCCTTTGCTTCTTCATGAAGCCAGATTGCCGGGTCGGCTACCTCCAAGGCTCTGTCGGGAAGAGCGGCCTCGGCGAACTTATGAAGGTCCAAGGAGCCTTTGAATATGTCGTCAGTAGGGCTCATCCCGGTGAATATCTCAAGCAACAGTATGCCGAGGCTGTAAACATCTCCAAGAGTTGAGACGGCGCGACCCTCGCCGTACTCTGCAGTCAATTCAGATTTCAGACACTATTTGGTCAGTGGATTCATGGCAAGCTACTTACGAACGATTCATGCCGAGATAACTGGACTTGGCAAAATGGAAGTTAAAAACTGAACATAGCAATATCAGTGTTAGTTTCTGTTACCTGGAGCGACATATCCAATGGAACCTCTTAGTCCAGTGAAGCTAACCGAATTCAGCATAGTTTTGCTAGTGTCATCAGGAAGGATTTTTGATATGCCGAAATCTCCAACCCGAGCACTCATATCTTCGGCAAGGAGGATGTTACTTGGTTTGAGATCACAATGGATAATAGGCGGTTGACACTGATTGTGAAGATAATCCAGAGCATCCATGATATCTACCGCAATGTCCAGTCTATGAGCCAAGCTGAGCGTATTGCTCAGACTCTGTATTTTTGATGCTGGATGCAGCCAATCATTTAGGTTACCATTGGGCATGAACTCAAAAACCAGTGCCTTGAATTCTTGGCCTTGGTGATCAATGCTTAAGCAACAGGTGATGATCTTTATGAGACATCGGTGGCGCACCCTTCGCAGTGCCTCACATTCAGCCACAAAACTTCTAGTAGACCCAGATTGCCACACATTGAATACCTTTACAGCTGCGGCAATTCCCTTGTCATGTAAAGTGCACTTATAAACTGCACCATAGCTTCCTTGTCCGAGCAGATTAACCTCCGAAAAATGGTCAGTCCCATTTGCTAATGCTTGATATGAAACCCTTTCATGCTGTTCATCAATTACTGTGGGAATGAGTTGATTTTCCTTTCCTTGACTCAGCCTCTTGTGGATCAAATGGATAAGAAAAACTACTAAACCTAAGAATAGAAGTGCGCAGATTGACGCTACGGAAACCATAAGTGATCTTGACATTCGCCTTCGGTTCTTCCCTGCAGCAGCTGTGGAGCACGGAGCTAAATGAAGTTGAGGGTTTCCGCCACAAAGCTCATCATTTCCATCAATTGACAAGCGAGTTGCATTTGCAAAAGGACCCCCTTTTGGCACTTCGCCTTGCAGATCATTGAAGGACAAATCCAGTTTTGCCAACAATGTCAAATTCTGTAGAACTTTGGGGATGGAACCTGACAAGTTGTTGTGTGCAAGATACAGTTGTTGCAGGTTGCCAATGCTAGCAAGGGCATCAGGAATACTACCAGATAGCTTATTCATTGTTAGGTTCAGTAATTCAAGACCTTTTAAGTTCTTCAGAGATTGAGGTATGCTTCCTTCTAATAAGTTGTTATCGAGCAGCAGTCGTACCAATGATATACAGTTCCCAACACTAGCTGGTATGGTGCCTGACAACTTGTTTCCAGACAGAATCAGTTCGTTAAGATTCACCATGGTACCAACCTCAGTTGGAAGTGGCCCCGATAATGAATTATATGATAAGTCTAAGTACCAGGAAAGTTGAGGAAGTTTTAAAACCTCTATAGGAATTGAACCATTGAGTCGATTTGTTGAGAGATCAAAGGCAAACACATTCTTTAAGTTCCCCAAGTTTGATGGAATTGGCCCCTCTAAGTTTCCATAGTATGCATAAAGCCTATTCAACTGTGTAAGATTTCCTAGTGATGAAGGTATCAGGCCTGACAAGCTAGTGTTGTAAAGGCCTAAATCAACCAAGTTTCTTAGCTGACCAATGCTCTCTGGAATCTGTCCAGATACAAAAGTATTTGCCATATCAAGTAATGTAAGACCAACCAAATTTCCGATGTTTATTGGAATATTCCCAGAAATCGAATTGTTTCCCAAATAAAGACGTTGCAGAGTTGATGACAGGTTTGCGACTGAATTAGGCAGTTGCCCGCTGAAAGAGTTGTTGCGGAGAACAAGAAACTGAAGCTGGGAGCTGTTTGCCAGTGAAGTGATGAATTCCCACCCTTGACTGTCGTTTGCTTCTAGCCTGTTGTCACTCAAGAACAGGTCAGTAAGACTTTGCAACTTCCCCAAAGCAGAAGGCACATATCCAATAAAATCATTTCCTCTAAGGTTTAGTGTTGTGAGAGCAGAGAGGTTGGCGAGCGAAGGTGGGATAGCTCCACTGAATCGGTTGCTATAAAAGTCAAGAGCTTCCATACCGGGGAACCTATCGCCGATATCAGCAGGGATGGTTCCAGACAGCATGTTGTCTCCTACCCCCAACTCTTTCAGTGAGGACAGATTGTACAGGGAGTGTGGAAGCACACCGGAGAGTCTGTTCTCATCGAGTCCAAGGACGTGCAGGCCGCCCATGCTGCCAAGTTCATGTGGGATCGGACCCTCGAGGTGGTTTTCTGACAGATAAAGGTAGTTCAGGGATGACAGGTTACCTAGTGATCCTGGTATGGCACCCGTCAAGCTGTTGTTGTGCAGTGAGAATATCTGAAGACTTGTTAGCTTGTCTCCAAGCTCAACAGGGATACGCCCATGGAACCGGTTACTGCTGAGCCTCAAGAGCCGTAAGCTGACACAGGAACTGAGGTTGGAAGGAAGCGTACCAGAGAACGCATTGTACCTCAGATCAAGCGTCTGCAGACGCGCTAGGCGGCCGATGCTTGCTGGGACCTCCCCCTGGAACCAGTTGGAACTCAGGTTCAGGGTCCGCAGGAAAGTGAGGTTCCCAATGGCCGGGGAGAGGGCTCCGGCGAGCCCATAGGAGGGCAGGCTCAGTGCCACCACCTGGCCGCCGGTGCACGCGACGCCCTCCCAGCCGCATACGCCAGCGGTGCCATTCCAGGATGCAAGCATGCCGGAGCCGCTGCCGGCGAGCTCAGCCTTGAAAGCAAGCAGCGCGCTGGCCTCGTCGCTGGCACCGCCGTGCGCTCCCCAGGAGGCCGCTGCGATCATCACGGCGATGGTGGCAGGAAGCAAGCTCATGACGCGCATTGCCAATGCCATGGTAGAGCTGGGCTGGAGCGTATTGATGAAGAGCTTGCTGCCAGACAGAGCTTGCTTTTCCATGTCTTGCTGAACATGCACATGCATCGCATCTGATTCGTGATCTGGTGAGACGTCGCTGTCTGCTTCTGTTTTTGACTTTGACATCGGCCAGCGGCCTTCCAAGTTGCAAAGTATGGTTTGGGCTTGACCATTGTTGCCAATTTCAGGGAATCTTACTATTACTAATTGAAGGCTTCTTTTGAAGCCTTCAGGTGAAGCCACCTAGGATTCTTAGGTGGACACTCTAGAAAAAGAGAGAAATTCTAAAAATTCTCACAAAAAAGCAAAATATCCGACCATCAATCGATAGATTCAAATCATCATAGGCATTAAATCTATTATGTTTTCTAAAAAATTACCCATCTATGTCATTATGAAAATAGCCTAAAGTAACCCCCTAAATCTATATATAAATTACCCACCTCTGCCATTATATAAAATAAACTAAAGTAATCCCCTAATCTTCATCAAAATTACCCACTTATGCCATTATAAATAATATTTAAAATAACCCCCTAATTTGCAACCAAATTGCCCACCGCTATTACTTAAAAACTTAAACCTGTTAAATTTGCATCTATATTACCCATACATGCCATTATTAAAAATAACATGATAACCCTACGTTTGAATCAAATAATCTTAATCAAAATATACAGCAATATATGATTCTAAATCGTCTATATCTTGCACTATTGGTATATGATATAATAATTAAGGTCTATATACATGATGTGTTACCATTTATAAAGATATAGAGGAAGTGATGAGAATATAGATTTCTATGTTAAAATTGTATCACAAACTTAGGGTTCATTAAACAAATTCAAGCGCATACCTGCGATGTAAAGTGAAAATTTAAAGATTATAAATGTGGATGAAAATATTATAGAGTAATTACTAACTAAAATCTATCACAATTGGATGAAGATAATAAGTATATATCTATTGTGTTTGAATATTTAACAAACGAGAGGTAGCTTATGGTAATATTTTTTAGCAATGTAGTCCCATTTTTTTTCCATTGGAGACTCCGCATTAGTTCCCATGAGACAAGCTAGAAAAAAACTCATAAAAATCCAAAACATCAAACACGAATCCAGTAAACTCTAATAATCATAGCCATTGATCTATTATATTTTCTAAAAAGTTACCCCTCACTATCATTGTGAAAATATTCAAGAATGAGCTCTAAACCTATATCTAAATTACCAAGCTCAGCTATTATAAAAAATAATCTAAAGTAATCCCATAATCTTCATCCAATTTACTAATACATATCATTATAAAGCATAACTTAAAATGTCATTCGAAAATTTTATCTATATTACCCACATAAGTTGTTATTAAAAATAACCTAAATTAAACATCTAAATCTTAATCTAATTATCTTCATGTGCATCATACATAAATGTCAAAAATAAACTAATATATGATTCTAAATTACCTATTTATGTCATTATTAATATAAAAATGCTAAGTTAAAGTATATACACATGATGAGTGTCACCATTTAGACCAATTATACATGTATGTGAGGAATCGATGAAAAATATTGATTTGTATGCTAAACATGATGTATGGAGGATTGGAGGTGGGATACAAAATGAAAAAAGTATGAATAGGGATGAAAAAGTGCATAGAGTAATTATTAATTAAAAATCAATCACAATTGGACAAAGATAGGTACATATCTATATAAGTATTATGTTGACGTATTGAAAAAAATAACAGAGTAGTAGGTAATCAATTTTGATTATTAGCTAGGAGTTTAATTTCTAAATAATTTTTAAATACAATAGCTTCTAAAAACATTAGCCCGTGCGGGAGCACGGGTTGATGGACTAGTTTTTTAAACTAGTGTAGGAACGTGTTCTAGCTATGGAGCATTACCATTTTCTATTACTAGTCTGAGACAAAACTTTGATTCAATTATGTTCACAAATTACCCAATTCTACCAATTGCAGCCTGGCATGCAAAGCTGATTTAGTAAGTAAAGTTTTTTCCTCCTGTTGGATAAGCAAACAGACCTTGGATTCTAAACTCATCAAACATACAGATGCCACCAGTCTAAACCGTGTGATTTATTCATTTATTTTGGTCGATTTGCACCGTTTTTTATAGCTGAACGGTGTGGCATAAATGAAAGCGCAGTTCATATTGCAATTCTCTGTAAGAATTGAGGGATTAAAAGTATTGTCTGCAGGTATCATCCTCATAACCACCTATCATCCTCCCTGGCCTCGGCCTCGGCCTCAGCCCCGGCCACCCACGACGCCTTAGCTCCGACCCGCCGCCCGACCTGTGCCTACCGCCCGCCTCGGCCAAGGGAGAGGGAGGAGCCGGGGGAGAGGGAGTGGGGGCCTGCCGGATCCGGCGGAGGAGAAGGAGAGGGAGGAGAGGGAGAGAGGGAGGAGAGGAGGTAGGGGCCGAAGGGAGGAGGAGAGGAGGCATGTGGGTGTTGGAATTAAAGAGAGGAGGCCTGGGCGGTGGAATTAAGAAGAGGGAGGAGAGAAAGTGGGGCACGCGCATTGTGTGTGTGTGTGTGGAGGGGGGTGGGGGCGTTTTGTCCAAGTTGGAAACACCAATCGGGACTAAAGGCCCCCTTTAATCCCGGTTGATAGTTGCAACCATGACAAAACGTCCCACCAGATTCCCGAGGGCCACTAGCTTTTACAATCGGGACTTAAGGGGTTCTTTAGTCCCGGTTGATATTACCCACCGGGATTAAAGAGCCCCCCGTCGGTGGGCATTGGAGGCTGATTTAACTCTCTTGCTTGAATAAGAAATATTTTAATTTAATGGGTATTTGAGTTGAAGGAGATAATTAGTCAAAAAAAATTTAGTTTTCTATTAAACGTGTGGATGTCCAATAAATGGAATAAAAATTTAGTGATCAAAATAAAAAATATCATTAATTTGAAAAATACAATTGATCTTTTACTGTAGCAACGTACTGGTATTTTGCTGGTACAACTCTAATATCTAGAATAGAGTACGTTGAATCAAAATTCCATCCGAACCTCTCCACCTTATTTTGGAAGTTGTACTTTGTATGGTAACTTTTATATATATATATATATGTATGTACGTACGTACGTACGTATGTATGTATAATTTTTATATAATATACTCAAGTATAACTCTAACTTTAATTAATAAACCAATCACACATGATCGGAACATTAGGATTAAATCATTGGAATTTTTTTTGAGAGAGAAAAATACATAGCATGGCCGCAAGGCCAGGGAGAGGAAATACCTGTTGCTGGCCCTGCAATTTAGCACCAGCAACCTATGGCTTCGTGGTTGAGGCAAAAACAAAACAGGATACCACAGGAGCTGATAGAGATAGGATAGACTCGATGAGCGATGCATGGAGGCTTCCATAGCGGCAAGTTGGCAAACAAGATGGCAAAAGTATGGTTCGGCATCGGCTAGATGTGGTTTGGCGACGACGACTATGCTTTTGCGAGACGATGGCTTCCTACCGACCAGCGCGATACGACCGCTTTGGTCAGAGAAGAACTGAGGCAGCGGGCAACAACCTTGGACAATGGACGAAAGAGGTGCCCATAAATGGCTGCAACAAACTGGCAATACGATCAGGAAAACAAGAAGGTGCAAGGTAGAAGGAAGGGGGAGGACAACAAGAGAAGGCAGAGGCGTTGTGATATGGATAATAGTGATGGCTTGACCTCCATGGCTGAGCAGCATGATGCGTTGAGGAATCTAAGCTGCCCAATACCAATATCTATCATGCACAGCATGCATGAGGGCGATAAAATAATGATAAATTGCATGATCAGCATGGTGTCACCATTTAGGATGAGCCTCCTCAGCATTCACTGGTGGAAAAACTCACCTTTAGTCCCGGTTGGATAGGCTCACATCTCTCTAAAAGCCGTCCGGAATAAATTTTTCGAGACAAAAGAGGGGGTCTTTAGTCCCGGGTCATCCACCCAGAACTAAAGGCCCCTTTAGTCCTGGTTGGTGTTACCAACCACGAACCGGGACTAAAAAATTTGGAAAAAAAAAATAAAAAAAGCGCCACGCTCGCTGGCTGGCCACCTGCGCCACCTGACCGCCGCCGGTCTCCGCCTCCGCCCGCGCCGCCGGCCCAGCTGCCACTCACCCGCGCCCGCCCGCCTCTGCCCGCCGCCGCTGCACACCTCCACCCATCCGCCTCCGCACGTGCCCGCACCGACCTCCGCCTCCGCCTGCACGCTCCTCCGCCTCTGACCGCACCCGTGCCCACCCGCCTCCGCCCACTGCCGGTCGCCTCCGCTCTGCCGGCGCCGCTCCCCCGCGCGCCGCCGGCCCGCGATATATGTCTTAGGAGATGCGATATATTATGTATATAGAAGAACCATCATATGTAGTTGTAGGGCTTGCAAGTTAGAATAAAACATGACCACGGAGAACACAAGGCAAGGTTGAGACTAGATTGGTGGCAATATTAGTATTAATGCAAATCCAGCAAAAATCTTATGAGACCTTAGGATGTACAGATAACTTCAGCTGGTCAGTGGATAAGGTGATGTCAAGGACAAGAGCTTCCTCGATTGGTGGAGAGCAACAACAATGCTGGAGCTGGGGAACAATTATGGTTTTGTGGAATAGAAGAGGCGGAGAGATGTGTACTGCTAGCATAATGAAGACAACAACGTGATCAAGATTTGAGGAATGTGACGATGAAACATGATCAAGCCTAAGTGGTTTGTGGTATTTGTCATCCTCGATTGTGCAGGGAAAACGAGAGGAGGAAAGTAAGGAGGAATATCACCGTCCTAGGACTTAGATTGTTTTTATTTTTCAAAATCATTTGAGCAAGCACGGGAAGTAGTTGACACGATTGTTTGTTTTGTATCTTTCTCTACACAGGCTTTCTACTCAACACAATAATACTAGGAAAAGTTGGCAAAAACTGCAACATAAGATCAGAATCAACTACTCAAGTTGTTCTTATTTTGTTACAAGTGAGCAATTTTAATTAGGCGTGCATATGCACATGTGCAATCGGAGTTCATTTGCAAAAAAAAAACAAATATACACATATGGCTTGATACTCAAGGCACCTAAGTATACTCAGTGATTTCAAGAGGATGAAAAACAAATCAAGAGGGAGAAAGAAATATACTAAGCTGACATAGCATTTAAAAAAATTATACTGCATCAAATCTAGCCGCGCTATTATCGCGGGCCAACTTGCTAGTTTATATTGGAATCGAATGGGGGTTGACTTAAAAGTCTTCTGTCAAGACGATACAAAATAAGAGGCAGCTTTTAGCAGCAAGTGCTCTGCAGTCTCCGGTTACTCTGCTACTGCAACATTTAGCTCTGCTTTTCTCATGGTATGTCGTTGGTCCGTGGTGACCGTGCACCGTTTCTGTAGAAGCACTGATTGAAGAGATCCTGTTTCCCCACGCTAGAGGACGGAGACCTTGACCCGCTCGGCCGCGGACGCCAACCACAGACGGTGATAGAAGTGCATGTCCTGATCAACAATGACATATCTACGCGCCGTCCGCACTCCGCAGCCGACGCCGGCGCGCCCGCCGAGCAACCACGCAGACGTGGAGTGGAGCAAGATGGCCCCTTCCCCACGCTAGAGGACGGAGACCTTGACCAAGTTAGTAGCTCCCCTTTTTGGTATGAATCATGTTCATTCTCCAAGCAAAGTAGTCATTAGCATTCGATCAGTTGACGAATTATGTTGTTTTTGGTTTGCCCACTAGTCTAGGGCTCGTCTGTTACTGCAGAGGCATGTGCTTGTAACTTGTCAGTATAAATCTGACAAAGAATTTAACTCGTAGTTCTTTTTACATAAGATTGGAAGTAATTAATCACTGATTCACAAGATACTTACGTTTTTTAGTTAGGACGTATCTTGAGCTACATAAGAAATAACTAAGGGTCTGTTTGGATCCCTAGAGTTAGAAACTCATTCCATGAATCATATTCTAGCAATTAGATTCCATAAGAAATGGATTCCGTAGAATTTGATTCAATTGAATTTTCTTGTTTGGATGTACTAAGAAAGTTTTTCTTAGAATTAAATTCCAAATGTTATTTGGATGCATTATCTATACTTTATTATTTATTATTAAAGTGAGAACACTTCTGCCCACTTTTTTTGGTTTGGTCCAACTTCTATCAACGAGGGGTGGTCCTGATGTTTAATAATAGGTAAGATTAACGCATTGACACGTAGGTCTAGCTTTCTTTCCCCGTCTCCCTTTCACCCGCCTGTGCCCGGCAAAAGCCTCTCCGCGCCGCCGTTGTGCCGATGTCCGCCTCTCCCCACCCACCACGGCCGGCCGTGCCAGAGCCGCCTCCCCAGCCCTAGCCGCGCCACCCGGCCCCGGCTGCATTGATAGGTGGGTCCAGCTTTCTTTCCCTGTCTCCCCTTTTACCCGTCCGTGCCCGACGTCCGCCTCTCCACGTCGCCGTTGCGCCGCCGTCCGCCTCTCCCTGCCCACCACAGCCAGCCGCGCCCAAGCCGCCTCCCCGACCTCGGCCGGCCGCGCCGCCTGGTGTGCGGGCGATGCGTGCGGCCCGCTCGGTGGCAGCAGCGCTCGGTGCGACGCGGCCCAGCGCCCATGGCTAGGCCGTCGCATCCACGGCCAAGAGGCTCCTCGCCGCAGCCCCGCGACCCTCGGCCGCCCCCGGCACCCCGTGCCCCTAGGCTGCCGCTGGGGCCGGCCGTGCACCGCCTTCTCCAGAGAAAGAGGGGATAGGAGAGATAGAGAGTTTGAGAGAGAGGGAGAGAGAGATGAGATGAAGAGGATAAGGACCAGAAGGACGGTAGAGAGATGAGAAAGGATAAGGATAGAGTGGGTGCGATGTGGGACCCACGTGAAATTTTCCTATTCCTTAGATTAGTACCACCTCGCCATCTGAAGCAGCGCCGCACCAGCTTAAATGTTCATCCTCACAAGCCATCCTCACCGAGCTTGGTTGCATGGGCTTGTAACCCAAGTGGGGGCATTAAGGTGGTGTGGATGTTTGGGTGCGGACTCTAGGCTTGGGTCAATTGTGTGCCCTTGCTGACCCTGCCCATTCCAAGTTGGTAGTGGTCTGTTCGGCCAAAGCGAAAGCTCGGGCTTCACTGGACCTGAAGTGGTAGGAACGGCGTGAGGCTAGATTCACAGAGCAGCGATCACTGCTCGCTTCCAACGGTGGAAGGATAACAGGCCGCTACATCAAGGGCCTGACCTGGACCTCGAGGAGCCGTGGCGAGAGGGAGAGGGTAGGCGCGGGACTAACAGGATTGGGGCGAAGTGGGGCCTTCTTTATGCATAATTGCTGTAGAAACCCACCAATCTCAAGATAGAGAAAGAGATAACAAGTTCGATGGCAAGCGGTCTCCGCACGGTTGGGATATGGACACACTCACGTGGCCCCTTATGTATGAAAAGTCTAATACAACTAAAATAAAAAAGTTACACAACACGATAAAAAATATGGTGTGCTACACGACACGATAAAAAACATGGTGTGCTACACGACACGATAAAAAACATCACGCGCTAAGCAACGTCGTTTCGCCGTAGCAACGCACGGACACCTTGCTAGTTAGTAATATATGAAGTCTCCACCATCCAGCTGAATATCGCTTTCTCTCTCTCATCCTTCTAAGCTGCTTTCTCTCTCATCCGAACTCTCACCTCTCTCTCTTCCAAACTCTCCACCTCCTCATCCGAACTCTCTCATCTCCCTCTCATCCTTCCAACTAGGTGAACACTAATCTCTCTATCATCCAAACTCTCCTCTCTCTCTCATCCTTCCAACTAGCTGAACACTAGTCTCTCTCTCATCCGAACTCTCTCCTCTCTCTCTCATCCTTCCAACCAGCTGAACACTAGTCTCTCTCTCTACAATGCGGATATAGATGACTAAACATGGAATCTTTTTAGATGTTGAATAAACAATTTGATAGAATAATTATATCCCTCTAATTTGAATATTTATCTCCAAAAAGTAGATAAGCTTCTCTCTCATCTCTCTCTACAATGCTAATATACATGTGCTTCTGTGTCATATACACACATACAATGAGATAAGAGAAGATATTTATATAGAAGATTTAACACTAATTCATACATGAATATGATAAATCTTCTTGTGTCACAGTACACACACATTCATACTCTAATCAGGTATCTAAGCCTATTCATACAATGCAACAATTACCTGGGTGAAAACATTTCGCCCATTGATTTTTTTTTCCTCAAATACGAGGACAGCCTGCGCGCTGGTCACTGTAGGAAACTCCATTAAACACATGATCATTTCGGTGTGACCACAACATCCAAGCACCTAAAATGAGCGGTGCATTCAGCCCTGGCTTGTTTCTAGGATGAGTATGGATCTGCACCCACCAATCACAGATAACCTTATCCCGCAATATGCTTCTTTAGGGATGATTGTCTTTAACCCAAGATGAGGCCATTGTGGACACTGACAGGCAAGATTTTTTTTTTCTTCGATCCGCTAACCGGTTAACCTCCTATGTGCCCAGCATCAGCTGTTCAGAATATGGAAGCAAGATCTGTCAGTGAACTATTCATGAATATGGGACAGTCTTGATCAAGGATTCAGTTTTAGATTCTTCCCTGCCATACTTGGAGACTATCTTCTGTGGCAGCCCCATCTTTCTAAATACTGTATCCCTGTCCTTTACACTCATTTTTCCCCACCCCCACCCCTGCGCATCGAATGGATACCCACCAGGTTCTCAATACCCTTTTATAAACATCAAAATGGCAGTAGCAGCATCGTGATTTTATCAATACAATAAGACTTGAAGATAATAGAGTTTGACATCAATTGACCATGACACATTAATAGAATCAAAGGTGGCTCAACGGTTCATATAATGTTCTTTCGACGACATAATATACACATAGATCCACATGTCATATTCACTGCATATGGGTAATAATACCAGCCACGAAACAGTGGCCGGACAGGGCCATTGCTGTCCCTAGTAAGAGGTTGGCCTCCAACCGGCTAGGTGACACCGTGACAGTGTTCTTCCATAAGCCATATCAGAGTTGAGAACTCACCACCTACGCTGAACTGCTTAGCATGCAACTCTCTGCTGCGTCAGTTGGCCGTGTATACGAATCTAAAACTGGCAAAAGAAGGGTTCTGGTCGCGCTATGTTATCCTACTGCAATCATATGCATGGATGTACTGCATGCCGTTGACTAACCATACTATATAGACGGTAAAAGACAAACACGGATGAGGGCGATAAAATAATGATAAATTGCATGATCAGCATGGTGTCACCATTTAGGATGAGCCTGCTCTGCATTCACTGGTGGAAAACTCACCTTTAGTCCCGATTGGATAGGCTCACATCTCTCTAAAAACCGTCCGAGATAAATTTTTTGAGACAAAAGAGGGGGTCTTTAGTCCCGGGTCATCCACCCAGAACTAAAGGCCCCTTTTAGTCCTAGTTGGTGTTACCAACCACTAACCGGGACTAAAAAATTTGGAAAAAAACAAAGAAGTACCACGCTCGCCGGCCGCCCGCCCGCGCCGCCCAACCGCCGCCGGTCTCCGCCTGCGCCCACGCCGCCAGCCCAGCTGCCACTCGCCTGCGCCCGCCCGCCTCTGCCCGCCACCGCTGCACGCCTCCACCCATCGGCCTCCGCACGCGCCCACGCCGGCCTCCGCCTCCGCCCGCGCCCACCCGCCTCTGCCCACGTGCTCCTCCGCCTCCGCCCGCACCCGCACCCACCCACCTCTGCCCACCGCCGGTCGCCTCCGCTCTGCTGGCGCCGCTCCCCCGCGCGCCGCCGGCCCGCGATATATGTCTTAGGAGATGCGATATATTATGTATATAGAAGAACCATCATATGTAGTTGTAGGGCTTGCAAGTTAGAATAAAACATGACCACGGAGAACACAAGGCAAGGTTGAGACTAGATTGGTGGCAATATTAGTATTAATGCAAATCCAGCAAAAATCTTATGAGACCTTAGGATGTACAGATAACTTCAGCTGGTCAGTGGATAAGGTGATGCCAAGGACAAGAGCTTCCTCGATTGGTGGAGAGCAACAACAATGCTGGAGCCGGTGAACAATTATGGTTTTGTGGAATAGAAGAGGCGGAGAGATGTGTACTGCTAGCATAATGAAGACAACAACGTGATCAAGATTTGAGGAATGTGATGATGAAACATGATCCAGCCTAAGTGGTTTGTGGTATTTGTCATCCTCGATTGTGCAAGGAAAACGAGAGGAGGAAAGTAAGGAGGAATATCACCGCCGTAGGACTTAGAGCGCGGTTGTTTTTATTTTTCAAAATCATTTGGGCAAGTATGGGGAGTAGTTGACACGATTGTTTGTTTTGTATCTTTCTCTACACAGGCTTTCTACTCAACACAATAATACTAGGAAAAGTTGGCAAAAACTGCAACATAAGATCAGAATCAACTACTCTTGTTATTTTGTTACAAGTGAGCAATTTTAATTAGGCGTGCATACATCGGAGTTCATTTGCAAAAAAAAAAACAAATATACACATATGGCTTGATACTCAATGTGTAGAGTAAGGCACCTAAGTATACTCAGTGATTTCAAGAGGATGAAAAACAAATCAAGAGGGACAAAGAAATATACTAAGCTAACATAGCATTTAAAAAAGTCATACTGTATCAAATCTAGCCGCGCTATCATCGCGGGCCAACTTGCTAGTTTATATTGGAATCGAATGGAGGTTGACTTAAAGTTTCTGTTAAGACGATACAAAATAAGAGGCAGCTTTTAGCAGCAAGTGCTCTCCAGTCTCCGGTTACTCTGCTACTGCAACATTTAGCTCCGCTTTTCTCATGGTATGTCGTTGGTCCGTGGTGACCGTGCACCGTTTCTGTAGAAGCACTGATTGAAGAGATCCTGTTTCCCCACGCTAGAGGACGGAGACCTTGACCCGCTCGGCCGCGGACGCCAACCACAGACGGTGATAGAAGCGCATGTCCTGATCAACAATGACACATCTACGCGCCGTCCGCACTCCGTAGCCGACGCCGTCGCGCCCACCTAGCAACCACGCAGACGTGGAGTAGAGCAAGATGGCCCCTTCCCCACGCTAGAGGACGGAGACCTTGACCAAGTTAGTAGCTCCCCTTTTTTGTATGAATCATGTTCATTCTCCTAGCAAAATAGTCATTAACATTCGATCAGTTGACGAATCATGTTGTTTTTGGTTTGCCCACTAGTCTAGGGCTCGCATGTTACTGCAGAGGCATGTGCTTGTAACTTGTCAGTATAAATCTGACAAAGAATTTAACTCGTAGTTCTTTTTACATAAGATTGAAAGTAATTAATCACTGATTCACAAGATAACACAAAGTAACTTACGTTTTTTAGTTAGGACATACCTTGCATCTGATTTGAGCTACATAAGAAATAACTAAGGGCCTGTTTGGATCCCTAGAGTTGAAACTCATCCCATGCATCATATTCTAGCTATTAGATTCCATAAGAAATGGATTTAGTAGAATTTAATTCAATTGAATTTTCTTGTTTGGATGTACCGAGAAAGTTTTTTTTAAAATTAAATTCTAAATGTTGTTTGGATCCATTATCTATACTTTATTATTCTTATTATTAAAGTGAGGAACACTTCTGCCCACTTTTTTTGGTTTGGTCCAACTTCTATCAACGAGAGGTAGCCCTGATGTTTAATAATAGGTAAGATTAACGCATTGACAGGTGGGTCTAGCTTTCTTTCCCCGTCTCCCCTTTCACCCGCCCATGCCCGACGTCCGCCTCTCCGTGACGTCGTAGCACTGCTGTTCGCCTCTCCCCGCCCGCCCCAGCCGGTCGCGCCAGAGCCGCGTGCCCGGCGCCCATGGCTAGGCCGTCACATCCACGGCTGGGAGGCTCCTCGCCGCAGCCCTACAACCCTCGGTCGCTATCGGCACCCCGCGCCCCCAGGCCGTCACTAGGGCCGGCCGTGCACCGCCTTCTCCAGAGAAAGAGAGGGTAGGCGAGATAGAGAGTTTGAGAGAGAGATAGGGAGAGAGAGATGAGATGAAGAGGATAAGGACCGGACGGACGATACAGAGATGAGAAAGGATAAGGATAGGGCTGGGTGCGGTGTGGGACCCACGTGAAATTTTCCTATTCCTTAGATTAGTACCACCTCGCCATCTGAAGCAGCGCCGCACCAACTTAAATGTTCATCCTCACGAGTCATCCTCACCGAGCTTGGTTGCGCGGGCTTGTAACCCAAGTGGAGGCATTAAGGTGGTGTGGATGTTTGGGTGCGGAGGGCTTGGGTCTATTGTGTGCCCTTGCTGGCCCTGCCCATTCCAAGTTGGTAGTGGCCTGTTTGGCCCAAGTGAAAGCTCAGGCTTCACTAGACCTGAAGTGGTAGGAACGGCGTGAGGCTGGGTTCACAGAGCAGCGATCACTGCCCGCTTCCAATGGTGGAAGGATAACAAGCCGCTACATCACGGGCCCGACCTGGACCCCGAGGAGCCGACAGCGAGGATCGGAGAGGGAGAGGGTAGGCGCGGGACTAACCGGGCGGCGGGAACGCGGCGAAGTGGGGCCTTCTTTGTGCAGAATTTCTGTAGAAGCATACCAATCTCAAGATAGAGAAAGCGATAACAAGTTGGATGGCAAGCGGTCTCCGCATGGTTAGGATATGGTCACACTCACGTGGCCCCTTATAAATGAAAAGTCTAATACTACTAAAATAAGAAAGTTACACAACACGATAAAAAATATGGTGCACTACACGATATAGTAAAAAACATCGCGTGCTAAGCAACGCCGTTTCGCCGTAGCAACGCACGGACACCTTGCTAGTTAGTAATATATGAAGTCTCCACCATCCAACTGAATACCGCTTTCTCTCACTCATCCTTCTAAGCTGCTTTCTCTCTCATCCGAGCTCTCACCTCTCTCTCTTCCGAACTCTCACCCCTCTCTCTCTTCCGAACTCTCCACCTCCTCATCTGAACTCTCTCATCTCCCTCTCATCCTTCCAACCAGGTGAACACTAATCTCTCTATCATCCAAACTCTCCTGTCTCTCTCATCCTTCCAACCAGCTGAACACTAGTCTCTCTCTCATCCGAACTCTCTCCTCTCTCTCTCATCCTTCCAACTAGCTGAACACTAGTCTTTCTCTTTACAATACCGATATAGATGACTAAACATGGAATCTTTTTAGATGTTGAATAAACAGTTTGATAGAATAATTATATCCCACTCATACACCAGTAATTTGAATATTTATCTCCAAAAAGCAGCTTCTCTCTCTCATCTCTCTCTACAATGCCGATATACATGTGCTTCGGTGTCATATATTCACATACAATGAGATATGCATGGGTGTACTGCATGCCGTTGACTAACCATACTATATAGATGGTAAAAGACAAACACGGAAGCAGCTCAAGGTTTCAATCGAGATCAGCGGATGCCCATTCCAGACCATGTATATAACCGGCCAGAACCCGGAGATGGTTGGTGCTACGAGTACAAAACTGCAGGCTGGCAAGACATGTCCTAAGCTTTCTGGGTCTAGACATAGCTATTCTGCCTGGGCCATCCTTCATTTGGGCTTCTGAGCGGCTGAAGCTACCTGCTGCTGCATATGTTGGCAACAAGCCAACAACTAGACAGTAGAAACAGCCATGCATAACAAATGAATAAACAAACATCTGTCATATTTCACATAACCTTCATAATACGAGGGTGTAATACAGTACTTGCAATATAATTGATCCATATCAGACATAAAAAACATACCCTGGCATTGAAAGTCTGAGCAAAACTTTCTGGGATACATAATGCCAACACACTTTGCTGATGATTTATTGTGATCTGGACACTGGTAGAAGAGATTCTTTTGACACATAATACGTGCCCAGCAATCCTCTGTTCAGGTTATAGAAGTAAGATCTGACAGCAAACTATTTATGAACATGGAATAGTCTAGATCGTGGATCCAGTTTTAGATTCTTCCCTGTCATATTTGCAGACTGATCTTCTGTGACAGCCCCATCTTTCTTCATATGTATAGCTTTCACCAGTATCTTGGTCCTTGGTTCAGGGATCAACCCTCTTGACTTCATTGTTGAGCCTCATCAAGCTTTCCTTGGGAATGAAGACCATGAACCATAATAGTAAATGATCGTTGATCTGGGCCTGATCCACTCCTCTCCATCTCATCCCATATTTGGTGCACCCCTTCTCATATTTCCAATCGACATAAAGGTTCAATATTAAGTTATATGTATCAGAATCCAATTTGCAACCGGTTTGCTCCATCCTCTGCATCAAAGCAATGACATCGTTCTGAACTTGTTGCAAGCACAAGCACCCTGTCTGAACTCTGAAGCTCAGCTACTGCCTGGAAGTAGCCGACAGGCGACAGCAAGTGCACCGCCCGTCGACGGAATGTGGTGGACCACGCCGCTGGCGAGTTCACGTCGGACAACATCCGCTCCGCCACCACACTGTCCTTCCACCGCGCCGCATCCGGCCATGGCGAGGCCGTCTTCTTCCAGGTCAGCATCATGTCTGTCTCCTTCAGTTAGTTCGGACTTCAGGGTTCCTTGTCAGATAAAACACCGACCGCGTCTTAGGGCTCCGACAGGCGGAAGGAAGAAGAGGTACCCCAAGGGACAGCCGGCGTCTGGCGGCGCTCCGGCGAGCCGCGGCGGAGGATGGGATCGCGGTCCGGAATTTCTAAAGATACCCCATCATATTTTCAATTAACCCCTCATTTGGATCACGATTAATGATCGCGAACCAAATATTTACGGAATACCCCCCTATTATTTGTAAATAGCCCCCTAATTTGGATTGCGATTATTGATCGCGATCCGACTATTATCAGAAATGCCCCTGGTTCAGGTCGTCTCCTCCCCCACGCGTCCAGCGTCGTCGTCCCTGCCCGCGTCGCCATTCAGAGCCGCAAAGCCCCATCCAGCCCACTCAACATCTTCTGAAGACCTAGCGCCTCTAAGCTCTCTACCCATCTGCACCTGCAGCTGACGGACCCCAGATGCACGCGCCATTCACCGCGCGACTGAGCTCGTACCGACGAGGCATGGGCGAGCTCCGAAGGTCGCGCGGTGGCGACTCCAAGACGTAATTATGCCCCTCAGCCTCCGACAGAGCAGGTATGGATGCCGCCTGTCGCCACCGCAGCCACCAAGCGGCAAGCGCCGCCTAGAGTGCTCTGCTCCGGCTGATATGTCAGCAAGTTAGGGAAAGACTTAACAAGTCTACAAAATGCATAAACATAACTGATCACAAAGGTCGTTTGGACCATGGAGAAATCTACAGTGAACATCACAATAAGTTGAGTCACCTAGAGCAACATAATCAATGAATGAGCTTTTTATTCCAATTGTGCTATCTGAAATTTGCAGAGCATTGATTGTATTATGAATCATACATATTACTGAATTCTCTACAAAAAATGTGTCATACAGACGACAAGAGAAACCTCTTGATCTAATCTATTTTGAAACATTTTCTAAACTTATTTTATACTTCCATATATCTGATGCAAACACATGCAAGGACGAATTATAAAGCTGAAGCTTCATACATCTTCAGTTATTTCAGGTAAACTGATCACCAGCAGACATCTTGCCCATTTTCAGTCCTATGTATTCACTGTTGTGGGAAATCACTGTGAGTTGTTGCTACTACTCCATGCTCCACCAAAAGAGATCTGGCAAACTTGAGATACGAATCTCTAATAGCGTGCATCTCCATGGCTGCATCCTGAATCGGGATCCGCTCCCTAGGTTGTTTCTTCGAGCATGATATTCCGAGAGAAACAACAGAAAGCAAGCAATTCTTAATTCCACTTCTTATAGTGCTGTTATAGGCATCTGTGTGCATCCATATTGTCGGATCAACTATATCCCATATTCTCTCTGGAAGAGCATTCTCTGAAAACTTGTGCAAATCCAAAGAATCATTGAATATCTCATCCGTTGGGCTCCTTCCAGTAAACATCTCAAGCAGCAATATGCCGAGGCTATAAACGTCACCTTTAGTGGAGACAGAAGAACCTTCACCATACTCTGATTGGGAAAAAAAGGCCAAAGGTCAGCAGCTCATGTATACATAAGAACTAAGAACATTTTTCAAATACCAAAAACATCTCTTTCATTACCTGGTGCAACATAACCAATGGTGCCTCTTATTCCAGTTGTGCTATTCGAATTTTACAGGGTTTTACTAGCACTTTCTGGAAGGATTCTTGATATGCCAAAACCTCCAACTCGGGCACTCACTCATGTCTTCCGCAAGAAAGATGTTGCTTGGCTTGAGATCGCAATGAATGATTGATGGCTGACAGTGATTATCAAGATAGTCCAAAGCATCCATGATATCGACAGCAATGTGTAGCCTTTGTTCAAGGCTCAAAGTATTTGTCGGGGTAAGTGTGTCAGACTCTGCGTGAAGCCAACCATTTAGGCTACCATTTGACATGAGCTCAAAAACTAGTGCGTTGAACTCTTGACCCCGGTGATTGATGCTTGAGCAACAAGTGATGATCTTTACGAGACAATGGTGACGCACCCTTCTGAGTGCCTCGCATTCAGCGACAAAACTTCTAAAAGTCCGAGATTGTTGTATGTTAAACACCTTTACAGCTACAGTAGTACCCTGGTCATGTAAAGTACATTTATAAACCATGCCATAGCTTCCTTGTCCAAGTAAATTGTCCTCTGAAAATCCATTGGTCCCATTTGACAAAGCATGATAAGAAACTCTTTCATACCGTTCCTCAGTTGTGGATATGAGTTGACTTTCATGGCTTTTCCTAAGCTTCTTACAGATCAACACAATTACAGCAAGTACTGAAACTGAGAATACAACTGCACTGATTGATGTTAGGGTGATCACAAGGGTTTTCGACAAATTTCCTTTTTTTCTTTTTTGCACTGGACATGGAGAATGCAGCTCAATGAAGTTGAGGTATTCCACCACAAAGCTGATCATTTCCATAAATCGACATGTAAGTTGCATTTGCAAAAAAAAAGCCCTATTGGCACTTCACCTTGCAGATCATTGAAGGATACATCCAATTTGCCTGAGGGTATCTGCCACACATAAAATTTTTGAAATTTCATATTAAAAATAATAATTAAACAATGTTTTTCTCATAATTTTAAAATTTTTCCAACATTTATTTTCTTGACAAGAAATTTAGTATAGGAAAATAATTGAGTGTTTTTCTGAATTAAATATAATGGTTCTGCGTATGTGTTGCATTCATACCGATGCATCTTGGTATTTCATAAGTGCAAATATTTTGGAATGCGTTTAGATGCCGATTAGGTTCTTATGAGAATTTCCAGATTTCTTGGGATTTATTCTCATTTTTTCTACAACTAAATCCAATTTTTGGAAGGTTCTAGAATTCTTTTCATGAGCTCCAAGTATTGTATTTGGACTCCTCATGTCCCAAACTATCTCTAGGATTTTTCCTGGAATTTTAGATTTTTAGAGTTTTTTTCGTTGTTTAAATTAATTATCTAGAATTTTTCTAGATTTTTCTTTCATGAGAAATCCTTTCTAAAAAAGGAAAATCCTAATCGGACCAAGTCTTTGTAGCCCAACCCTCTCCAGCCAACCTGCACCGACTCGGCCCAGCTGATGGCTCGGCTAGGCCCGCTAGGCCCATCGGCCACTAGCGGGTCGAGGCCAAGCGTAGCTGCACTTGGGCGTTGCCACCGCTGAACCTCGGCGTGCGTGCCAAGGCAGGCGTGGACCCACGCACCAATAAAAGTCGAGACAGTGCCCCTGCTACTACCCTGCCTCACACCGCCGCTCTTCCCTGCTTGCACGAGCGCCGCCATCCCCCACATCCGCCGGAGCTAGGAGCCACTGCTAGCCTTCTCTGGCCGATTCGCTATGCCCGTCGACTATCCAAGCAAGCTAGAGCCTTAGGGAGCTCTGTGACATCGAGGAGCAGCTCTGCCACCATTCTTCGTCGCCGCTTCACCGCCGGAGTACCATCACTCGCGAAGACCTGAGCCAGTTGCCGTGTTCTTCCACCGCCAGCCAAATTCTGGCCAGAATCCGTCCACCTCGCCGCCGGTGAGCATCTCCATAAAGTCCCCTCGATCTCCTCTTCCAATCCCCATCCGCGTTGCCGACCCTAATCACCGGAGCACCGAGGTGAGAGATATGGGTACCTCAGGATACTGGTCATACCTGACAAGTAGGGCCCACCCGACCAAGGTGTGCGGGCTGAGGACATGAAGTTACTTGGAGTGCACGTCAAAGCAACAAGACAATTCAAAGATGCCCGGATATCATGGAACGCGTATTGTAGTCCTACTCAGATTACTTGCCATGTAACTATCGAGTAGATTAGATTCAAACTGACTTGTAACTCTTGATCGTCAGCCTATATAAAGCGGCCAAGGGCACCCCCAAGGGTATCCCAACAATCATATCAATCTCAAGCAATACAAACCAGCATACAGGACGTAGGGTATTACTCTTCGGAGGTCCGAACCTATCTAAAACCTTCGTGTCCCTTCGTGTTTTGACGATCACCTTAGAGTTCTTGGTTTTGCAATCACCCTCACCTACAAATCAACAACTTGGGTAACCCCCTGGTGGACTACCGGGCATATAAATCCGACAGTTGGTGCGCCAGGTAGGGATGATTGTGACATCCTCCCTAGCGAGCTGGATGGCATCCCGCCCGGCATTGTTTTCCCTAAGAGCATGAAGGACTTTCTCACCAACCCGATCCAGCTTCGCTTTAGGAGCATGTCAGTGGACTTCGACTTGGTGCCCGCCGCCAGCTCGGCATCTGTCAGATTTACTCTGGCGGAGCAAGTTCTCTATCCAAGGATCATCACACCGCTTACCCAGTAGGTCGGAAATCTCTCTCTCTGAGAGGGTTCCTCACGTCCTTGCTGCACCCCACCCACCCACGCCGCACCAAACCCGCAGCGCCCATCTATCGACGGAATGACCTCGCCAGTGAGAGAGAGGGGAACAAAGTGGCAGATGGCGGTGGTGGGTGGCGTGCAGTAGGTCAGCCCCAGCGCTATAGCCTGAGATAAACTGTCCTCTCCATGAGCAGTGGTTAGTAGGGCTAGGTGCTTGAACGTAATAAGCTAACTACCTGGGGAATTTACTTGGCCTACAAGAGCAGGATGAGCAAGAGTTTACTTCTACAGCGTATTAAACTTTCGAGTTGTTCAATGATTAAATAATCTACATTATGCTACATAATAATTGTATTGTCCTTTTACAGCTCAAAAAACTACTCGGCGTGCCTCCCGTCACCCGGCCGACCTCTCTAGCTCGGGACAGGAAGCGACTTGGCATGCTTTTGTGGCTCGTCCAGCTCCTAGGCTCGGGGGCTGGGTGCCGCAGACAACTCGGCGTGCCTCCCATCGCCCGGCTGACCTCTCTAACTCGGGGCGGGAGGCGGCTTGGCGTGCTTCTGTGGCTCGGCCGGCTCAAAGGCTCGGGGGCTGGGCACCGCAGATGACTCGGCGTGCCTCCCATCGCCCGGCCAACCTTGCTAGCTCGGGGCGAGAGGCAACTTGGCATGCTTCTGCAACTCGTCTGGCTCCCAGGCTCGGTGGCTAGGTGCCGTAGATGACTCCGCGTGCCTCCCATCGCCCAGCCAACCTCTCTGCCTCGGCTCAGGGCGGGAGGCAACTCGACGTGCTTCCACCAGTCCTCGTGCTCATGCTCGGGGGCTGGACGCCTAACTCTGGTCAGTGTGCGTTCGTGGCTTTGCCGGTCCTCGAGCTCTGATGCCAGCTGTGGCGGAACCACCCAAATTAACCTGACTAAAATGCATTGAAGTCGCCTGACACGTGATTATGCACTTTAAGCAAGTTAACCTGGTCGACCGTCGGATTTCATCCGATGAACCACCTAAACAGGATTGAGAAGCATCGCTCACACGAAGGTGAGTAGCACAGAGATTGCAACATTCCATCACATTACTTAGTCTCACAAATTATTACATCAGAGTTTCTGAAAATTCAAACAAGTTGCAAGGTTCGAAAAGTCGGATAAAACAAGCGGAAGCTAAACGTCGATACATGACATCACGACGGAGCCGATCATGACATCAAAAATCCCTTCCCTCGCCGTCCGAGGAGGGATCCCACTCGACTGTCCAGCCCGGAGGGAGCTGGGTAGGCCAAGTGGTGCCCGCAACCAAACTATTGACATCACTTGAAAAGATTAAGCCACAACAAGGCTGAGCAACTAATACTCAGCAAGACTGACCCGTCGAGTGAAAAGCTTTACCAAGACCTAGACATGCAAGGCTTTCTGGCTCTGGGATTTCTTTGCCACAAGCGTCTACAATCGGTCCTTACTTTCAATATTTTAGCTCCAGTTCTACGTTCTTTAACCATTCTAGATTAGCAACTTATGCTAAACAAGCATGATTTCCAAGCAGTTAAATAACAAGCATCAACTTAATCTCGTAATCATGTTTCATCGTTACTCAGTGCAGAATAGCGATCAAGTAGTCCCAAACTATGAGAGGCAGACGAATCGATTCGAATTTATTAACCATGCATGGCGAACCTAATCTCACAACATCCACGCACCATGAAGGGTTGCTTCATTTGTTAGCCATCCCCATCGATCCCTTAGGCACGTGTCAGGGCCAACTACCTTTGGCATGCAATGCTCCATAATCCCGGCCTCTGCCGTACTACGACCGCACTTGCACCCACATGATGCACCATGGGAACGACGTTCCAAGGATAACCGGGGGAGTATGCCACACCCCAGTTCAATCAGGTACTAGGCTTCCCCATCCCATACTAGGTATGAGATTAGTACTTTCAAACACTTGATCACGAACGCCGACACGTTTCGACCTTAGATCAATTTCCTTTAGACAAACGGGGAAAACCACCAAGTATCGAACATAAGCCCGACCCCATCCGTCGTCCTTATAGTTGCAACATAAGTAAACATTCAACTCCTATAACTCGCGAGTGACTGGAAATCACTCGACTTTTAACGGAACCTATTAAGCATTGCAACTACTCGACTTTAGCAACTAGTATTCAAACAAGGTACTAAGTTCATGCATCTAAGGTTTCAGTACAACTCCTAGAAACGTAAATGCGCAATCAAAGTGTTCAATAATATTGCAAGTATTCAAAGATAGGAATTTATGCTCCGGGGCTTGCCTTCAAGAAAAGTTAGCGGGTCCTCGGGATCTTGCTCCAGTCCGGGCTCGCCTTCCAAGTGGTGAAGCTCCACAGCGGGGTCTTCCTCCGGTGCCGAGTTGAGCTCGTAGGTTCCGTCGGCGATATTTGCTTCTATACGACATGCACATGCAAAAATTTAGTTGGACTCGCGCGTTTATTCAACGACACAAGGCATGGCTTAAGACAAGAGTCACAACGGCCACAAACACTTTGGCGAGGTTTACTTTCTTTTAACTTCAAACAAAAGTGGTTGTTTTAAACTTGAGTTCGCGTTGAATGGCGATTGTGTACATATATAGCTTTATTGCATTTAGAGTTGCATAAAGAGTGTGAAAGGTCGTGTTGGGTGGTTTGGGTGCATTGGAATAATTACTTACTTCTGAATGTATTTATGTACCTCTTTCAGTGTCCACTTATTAATCGTATTAGAATTTGCGCTCTCATTTTATTCCTTTAGGTTGATTAATTAACCAAAATGACTTCATATCCAAACAGTAGTTAAAGGCATTGATAAAATTACAGCACCTCACTTAAGCCATCACTAGGTTACTGTAAAAGTTTGCGAGCCAAAGGATGACTTAAAAAGAAGTTACATGCATTTTATTATTAAAGGTAAACTGAGCTTAACTTTTTCCATCTTCAAAGTTACTGTGCAACAGAGGGTGAAACTTAACCAGTGTGTTAAGGGTATGTTATAGGAGCTTTGGTGAATTTTTCATAATTTTTGGAGAAGGTTACTATTAACTCTATTTCTTTTCTTAATTAAACATGCTTAGCAAGGAAGGTGTTTTTATTTCTATTTTTCACAACAATTTATATTTTTCCTGCAAACTTCACAGCAAAACAAAATTAACCCAACTAGTTTCACATTTTTCTGAGCTCTACATCCAAACTTATGCAAAAAGGAAGATTTATATTCAGATTCCCAATTTAAAGTCAAAACAGTGACTTAAAGTGCTAGACCAGAGCCCTAACCATTTTTCTGAGCTTCTACACATAGAAACAAGCATCATAGAGTTGGTTCCACATTTTTCCCACTTTTCTTCTATTTATTAGGATTTAAAAGGCCTACAACATGATTAAAAGCATAGGATATTATTTACAATAGTAACATGAGCAAACTTATTTTTCTTAGGAACTAGACAGAGCAAGGATCCTATCAAAAGTGGTTTGGCATTTTTATGATTTTTCTACGATTTACTGGGCATTTACAAAGTTCAACCATATTTCTGCCTATTATTTAAAAGAAAAGCCGTGGCAAACTTGCAAGCTAGCCCCTGGGTTTAAGGTTTAACTACGCAGGGGTCCCTGAGTTTTGCGCCCAGGCCCCTGGAAAGAACAGGGACGATGCAATGTGGTCCCCTGGGTGCGCGCGGCGGCGGCGAGGAAATCCCCGGCGGTTCGCCGGCGAGGATGGGGCAACAAGTGGCCGGAGGGGTGCGGGGGCTCACCTAAGCTCGGTTTGGTGGGGTTGGGGCGACAAAGATGGCTGGCGGGGATCGGAACGCGGCGGCGGCGATAGAGCTTGGCTGGCGTCGATGCAGGCGGCGTTCCGGCGCACCGGCGACGTCAGGGAGGCCACGAGCTGCTCGGAGACTGCGCGGAGGGGTGGCGAAGCGGGCGGTGAAGTCGCCGGAGTGCGGGGTGGCACGGAGGGGTGAGCTCCACGGAAGCTTAGCGGTGGCGTAGAGGAGGAAGCGGTGGCGCGATTGTGGGCGGTGGCAAAGGGTGGCGTTGCCGGTGAGGGGGACCTTTTTATATGGCAGCGATGGAGCGGAGGGTCGAGGCGGGGCTCCGGTGGAGGAAGGATAAGGCTGGGTGCGGCGGGTGCGCGGGCGAGGCGGCCATTGGCCAGTGGCGCCATTGGGTCGAGGAGGCGGAGCTCCGGGTGGTCTCCGGCGGGGATTGGCCTTGGGCGATGCGTGTCTGAGGCTTCCGGTCTGTCGGGCGGGCGAAGCGGAGGGCTACCGTGGGGGTTGGGCGAGCGGGCGGAGGCGCGGGACGTCGTTGGTGTGGCGGCTTCTCCGGCAGACGGGCGGAGCGCGATTGGCGGAGCAGAGCCGCGGCAGGGGGAAAAGGACATGCGCGCGGCCGGCAGTTGGCCAGCCCGGCGTTCGCCCCGTCCTGTCGCAGGCGCGGGTTGGGCGCCGTGGCCCTCGCCCTGTCGTTGTCTCGCCGGTGATAGGGCGCCGGCGAGCTGCCGGTGGCCGGTGGCCACGCGGCGCGTGGCGTGCGGGCGAACGTGCTCTGGCGCGCGGGCGTCGAGGCCCCCTTCAAGTAGCAAGCCCGACCGGCTTTGGGAGATCCTAACTTAAGAGCTTGCAACACAACTTCCAAAACTCCTTTAAACAAACATGTTCAACTCTGGACGTAGTTCAAACTTGGTTTAAGGCGCTGGTTTAGATTGTGAAAGGATTTGAAGATATCTCGTGCCAAAATTTGCTAAAAATCTGGAAATCCAGACTCAGCCAATTTTGGGCGGAGAGGTGGAATTTCAGGAACTTAGCTATGTTTGAGTTGAATTTAGGGCAGCTTCCAAGTTGAATTAGACCAAAGTGTTATTGAAGGAGTTGCTCTCCAAACTGAGGACTTCAACTTTTATTTAGGGTATTTCTTGAGTTTAGTTCAACAATTTGGAGGAACGCCCTCGCCAAGAGGTGCACTCTGAGCAGTTTTTCAGACTTAGCGTTGTGGGGCTCAGGGGATGAGTTGACTGTTTTACCTCACTTTGACCAATATTTTGAATAGGTTATGGCCCGATTTTGACCTGGGTCAGTGTAACAAAGTTGGAACACACTCGAGGGACTACAACTTTTATTAAGAGCCTGACTTGAGTTTAGATAAGAAATCGTGAGATAAAGGCTTGCAAAGTTGGAGGGAAAATTTGAAAACAAGGACTTTGGAGGTTTATAGGGTTCATTAGTACTCTGGTTTTGATTGCTGTTTTTAACTTCCTCCCACTCCGAATTAGTCAAAGTTCCTTTAACAAAAGTTGTTTGAAATTGAAAGTTTTACAACTCTTATCTGGGCAAAATTTTAAGTTTGCATATAAAATTCCAAGTTTTATTTCAAACTCCAAAAAGAGCTTCTTAGGGTTAAAATGGTCATTTTACTTCTTTAACTTAGTGATTAGCCACTGGTTTATATTTAAAAGCACTTAATTTAGGTAGAGTTGTTACACTTGGCGCCTATTTCAAGTCGGCGTGCCTTCATGGCTCCGCCAGTCCTCATCCTCGGGGGCTGGGCGCCTACTTCAGGTCGGCATGCCTCCGCGCCTCCGCTAGTCCTCGTCCTCGGGGGTTGGATGCCTATTTCAGGTCAGCGTGGCTACGCGGTCCTGCCAGTCCTCGTCCTTGGATCTGGGTGCCTACTTCTGGTGGGCGGGCCTCCATGGCTGCACCCATCCTTGTGTTCGAGCACTAGGATCTACATCAGGGGATAATTTTTTGTACTTTGACCAATGTACCAATTATCTTAATCGTTTCAATGCTCGGGGGCTACTCCTACGGAGTATGTCTTGCGACACCCTCCGTAACCTTCGCTCTGACCTACTAGATGCCAGCATCCATCAACTCGGCACTCGTCTTCGCTCTACGCGTTGGCTCTACGTTTGCTCAGATTTCCTTCTTTTAAGCACTGCGCAGCCTCTCCGTCACAATGACGCCTTCACAGCTTCAGCTGACTTCATTTCAAGTTTCGTTTTGGTGACCTCAAGTTTCTGTTTGCCTACACAACGCTCGGGGGCTTGAGGGATATGGGTACCCCATGGGCCCCGGCCGACCAGGATACTGGCCGAACCTGACAAATAGGGCCCGCTCGACCAGGGCGTGTGGGCTGAGGACATAAAGTTACTTGGAGTGCAAGTCAAGGCAACAAGACAGTTCAAATCTGCTCGGATATCATGGAACGCGTATTGTAGTCCAACTCAGATTACTTTCCATGTAACTACCGAGTAGATTAGATTCAAACCGACTTTTAACTCTTGGTCGTCAACCTATATAAGGTGGCCAAGGGCACCCCCGAGGGTATCGCAATAATCAGATCAATCTCAAGCAATACAAACCAGCATATAGGACGTAGGGTATTACTCTTCGGAGACCCGAACATGTCTAAAACCTTTGTGTCCCTTCGTGTTCTCGCAATCACCTTCGAGTTCTTGGTTTCACAATCACCCTCACCTACAAATCAACCACTTGGGAAACCCCTTGGTGGACTACCAGGCTTATAAAATCCGGCACGAGGATTTTGCCGTCAAGGAGTCCGTCCACCATGGATGCTGAGCTATGGTGCTTTTGCGCATAGGCCCCTAGAAAGCTCTATATATAGTTAGTTTTTCCTTGTGTCTTGTTTTTTTCATCCATGTTCCTGATTAGATTGGATCCGTGCAACCAAGTCCAACCTAAGCACTTTAACAGATCTAACCCTATGCTTTGACCTAATAACGAGCTCTATTCCAGTGTCTTGCAAATCTTCCTTGCTAGCCCCAACAACCTTCCGTTAATCACGATTAGGCCCTGCAACCTTTTTTAACCCATAGACTCCTCGTGACAGCTCCGTTTATATCCGTTCTTGTTGAGTTAGGTTCGTGATAACACAAATTACATGTTAGTACTGATCTTTCCATCATGCATGTTTTTAAAATAAATTTAATATTAATCTAATTAATGCATGTTAAACATGTCTTCTTTAATTAAAAGCTACTTAGTGTTATAACCACTTTTCATAATAAATATTAATTTAGTTAATGCTTATTTAAATAACTCTTTCAATTAAAAGTGAATTAGAGATGCACCACGGTGGTTCATAATTAAACTTAAATTGATTAATGTTTATTCAATTTGTTTTCTAAATAAAAGCTACATAAGTTATATCTCGAGTTTTCATAATTATATGTTAATTTTACTTAATATAAATATAAATATGTTTTTGAATTATATTTGGTTAGTTCAACCCGAATCATGAAGCTATGCGCTTAGATGTTTACATATACTTTATTTTCAAATTAAATTTTTAATTTGCATAAATTGTACTTGAATGTTTATAAATAAAATTTGACTAAGTTCTACATTATCTTTTCATATATAAATATAACTTGCTAAGGATATTTCTCTAAAATATCTTTACATTATTTTCTTTATTAAAATATATGAAGCGCATAGGCTTTTCTCTTTCTTTTATAATTCAAATCTCTCGATAGCTTTGTCATTTCAACCATAGTTTTGTTCCCAGCATTTCAGATTTGAGCCTTATCCTTTAGTGCGCTCTTTTAAAGCTTTCCTATGATTGATGTATTGTTCTTAGTTGTGATTGTTGTTTGCTTTGTATGCTTATGCCGATGATTGATGCGAGTATAAGGAACGTTGTTCGAGAGCTTTGAGGAACAAGAGCTGAAGATAATTTGAGCAGCTATTCTTTGGAGAAAGGCAAATGTGTCCATGTGCTTTTGTCCCAATAACTATATTTAATCACTTTTGCATTGCTCTTCATTTAAAATTGATGGACCCTATTAAGGTTTACCTAGTTTTTATGATCATTTCTTCTCAGCCTGGGTTTGTCAACCTGGGTTTTACCCTTTTTTGGGTAGATATGCATAGTTGCAATAACTTGGGTTGTGATGGTTTTAATGAACTCAATGATTAGACTTGTTTTATTTATGATATACCTTTTATTAATACAAGATCATCATGCTTAATTGGAACATGGAGTGGTCACCCAGGAAAACAGTACAACCACAAGAACTATGTGGTTCTAGTCTTGGCTAATTAATTACAGACTCTAGTTTGGGGTAATCTTACCGAAAGGGCAAGAAGGGAGGTGTTGATAGGGCATAGCCCAGCCCTCAGACTGATCTGCTCTATGGTAGCTTCGCAATCTTGAGATAGGTTTATGCTCTGCTTCAACATGAAATCTTAACAGATTACACACTTTCGTTGAGAGATCAAGAACAAAAAGATTCTTTAAGTTCCCCAAGCTTGCTGGAATTGGACCCTCCAAGTTGCTATCGTATGCATAGACAGTTTTCAATTGTGTAAGGTTTCCTTGTGATGAAGGTACGATGCCTGACAAGCTAGCGTAGTAAATGCCTAACACGGACATGTCTTCTATGCGACCAATGCTATCTGGAATCACTCCAGATATGAAAGTATTTGCCAACGTAAGCAGTTCTAGACCAAGCAAATTACCTATGCTGGATGGAATAAATCCCGAAATCCAATTGTTTCCTATATAGAGTAATTGGTGTGTTGTCGATAGATTTGCTATTGAGCTAGGAAGTTCACCGATGAATGAATTATTATCAAAAGCCAGTTGCTGAAGCTGGCTGCAGTTTGCTAGCATGGTGATGGATTCCAATCCGTCCTTATCATTCGATCCTAACTTATTGCCACTTAAGGACGGGTAAATAAGGCTTCGCAATCTTCCCAAAGCTGGAGGCACGCTTTCACTAAAACTGTTCCATGCGAGTTCAAGGCCCGCGAGAGCAGAAAGGTTGGAGAAAGGCCCGCGAGCGCATCGCCACCATATGCAATGGTTTCTTTTATTTGAGCGATCGATGGGCAGTGAATGGGGTTTTGATGCTTGCTAGTCCCTACTTATATAGTGACTAATCC